>NC_135371.1:128667857-128972500 GCF_049243985.1 Paroedura picta
CATCTGCCCAAATCTCTTTGGAAAGAAGGGATCCAGAGCATAACTGGAGACAGCATGGGTGACCATCTCTAGATGTTTTCAATAGTATCTGTAGGGTGAATCACTGCTACAATAATAATGAATTCAACATTTCTGTCTCTTTCCAACGCTCATCCAATGCATTGTCTGTTCTCACACATACCCTTCAATCTACTAACAAGAAACAATATTGCTAATCTAAATGGGCAGAATTGTCACAAATAAATTGAACCTGCCACTCCACCCTTAAGCCCCCTACACCACATTTCCCAAAGCCTAGGAAAAGGGTGCTAATTTCCAAACGAAACAACAAAAAAAAAAAACCACCAGAGTTAATATGCCAAAATTTTTCCTTCACAAGTGCCTTAGATCCTCTGATACCTGATTCACATATGAAATGAAAGGGCAGAGAGGGGAATATAACCAGAAACATTCATTTGGAGTAGGATATTGTTCAGACAAACACAGAAGATGTCCTTTTCCAATATCCCCTCTCTCCTAAAAAAAAAAAAAAAAAGACCGTGTGGCAAGGATTTTTGCTGCTGTTGATAAAAACAATCTCCTAAGTGATGAGGGGGGAGGGCAATCCAAAAGCTTCATCTCGGCTAAGCCAGCTGTTGGGATAAGTTTAACTGTTCACTTCAGATGCTGCATTTTCTCAGAGGCTGTTTACAAATGGGGGGGGGGGAGTGAGAGGAGAAATCGCAAGTCAGAACACCCTCAATGCTGGAGCTTTCAACACTCAAGAGCACCTCTATTTAATTTCTCTCTTCTCCCCCCCCCCCTCACACACACTGAGGAGGAGGAGGAGGAGGAGGAAGAGGGGGAGGAGAGTGAGGAGGAGGAGGAGAGAGAAAAGTGAGCTCACATTCACACATTGGTGAAGAGGCTGGTCTTGCGATTCCTTTGAATATTTTACTTTCAGTCAGTTTCCCTTCATAGTCATATACACAGAGACACATGCTGAGCTGAAGCGAACCACAGCAATGGGCTGCACTGGAAGATCTGAAATCTGATCACACACAATCTCGCCCCCTGGTTATCTCTGTTACATACCTCTGCCTATCTGTATAGGCAGGCAGAGAGGGGGAAAGGAACACTATCAGCCACACCATCGCCACCAAGCAGAACACCTTATCTCTTATTGCTGGATACACTCACACACACACGCACACATACCCAGAGACAGACTCTCACACGTCTCTTTCTCTCCTCCTGGCTTCCCTGGAAGATTTTGCTGGCTGTTTTTCATGGAGAAAGTCCAAGGAGAAATGGAGATTGAGAGATGGGAAAGAAGCGAAGAGATGTCAGATGCAGAGAAAAAAATGATTCAGGAGACATGGAGCAGAGTGTATGCGAACTGCGAGGACGTTGGGGTCTCCATACTGATCAGGTATTTAAAATGGCTCATAAGAAGCCAAGAATTGAAGTAAAATTGATTGAGGTTTGGGTGGAAGCAACTGTTTCTCTCAGTGTAGTGGCTCCTGGGGGGAAATTGCATTTTGATTTCAAAAATGTTAGAGAAGGAAACGGGGAGGGGGGGGGGAGAGAGAGTAAATACCACTGCTGTTGTAGCTGGTGCAAATCAATATTCCTGTCAGAAAGGTCACCTTATTCTGTGTACATAAAGCAGGAGTTTCAGAGGAAGGGATCATCGTGCAGCATTCTGCTCGGCTATTCCGATTTAGCTTTTTTGCTAATGGAATTATATATACACACCAGATTCCTGGGCGAAATAATGCAACTTGCGAGCCAAGATAAATCCCAAACAGGGTTGCTGAAGCTTGTCGATACCATCTGCTCATTAGCTGGGTTGCAGTGTCAGTAGAAAAGATAATGCTGAAGTTGTCTCCTGGGGCTGCCATGAAGGTTACCAGCTGGAGAGATGGAGTGAGGCAAAGGCTGACAGGTAAACGAACGCTGGGTTCAGGGTGGCATTACTGGACTGGAACTGGCATGGTGAGAAAGTGCTGCATGGCGATGGATGTTGTGCATCGCAGAAATCAATTAGACAGGCAGTCGAATCAGCCACTGTGTTTATAGGTGCCCATCCAGGTGGAACAAAGAGGAAGGCAGACAAGACACTCTCTTTGAAACTGATGTGTTCCACAAACCAACTGAACCAAACACTTCCCTTGCATTGGTCTGAGTTGTTTCAGTGAGATCCCCTAAGTGTAAATATATTGCTTTCAGTGTTTTGTGGATTGTGGCCATCTCCCTGCTAGAATTTCAGGGAGCTGCTTCAATATCTGACCAACACGATTTGTGTTTCTGAAACTCCTGAAGACGCTCTTGGACATCCATAAAGGTTAACGGGGAAAACCACCGCAGGTGACAGGAATGATAGGCCCAAGCTGGTAAGAGATGGGATGAAGGAGCAGGAAGCAATTGGTTTAAGGAAAATGCACTTGACCTGTATTTAGAACTCCTGTTCCAAACACAACTAAGTGAATCTGTATCCAGAATCCATCAACCATCTATCAACTGAACCCTTCCCTTCCTACCTTTTCTTCCACGCAGTTGGGAAAGTTAGGTCAGTCTGTATTTCTCCCATTAAGAGAAAAGAAGGAGCCTGGGCACTCCTAAGAATGTTAAGAATCAAAATGAATTGTTATAATCCAGGGATATATTCTGAGTTGTCTGTAGCTTGGCAAAGAATGGGATAAAATTCAGGATTGTACATCAATAGCAACTCAGTGCATCAACAGCAACATCAATAGCTGTATTTACCCCTTCTATTTAAAGTTTCTTAACATAATTGTTGGTTTTCTAGGATTTTTTTTTTTGGGGGGGGTGAGAAACTGGATTGTATTTTATTGGGAAAATGCTCCTCTACAGAATTATAAAATTGTAATCCTACAGAGAATTAAACTGCTTGAATCCAATAGATTGCAATGGCCTATAAGTGTAGTACAAGAGAATACAATTTTTAAGTAATCCAGATCTTTGTCTATGTACAAACAGGTTCTTCTGCAAAGTTTCTTCTTCTCATAGATATTTAGTTCCTAAAACAGAAATAAGAGACTGCTCTTAATTTGATGCAATTCTTCGTTTTAAAAAGTTGCCTCAGAGCTTCACAGTTCCAGGTAGCATAATGAACATCCTTTGTTTTCAAACACTCAGTAGTGTAGCTGAGTTTTGGATTACTGATCTACTAAATCAAATTTTGACATTCACCTGTCCCATGACACCTTTCCACATAGAACCAGATACATACTTGGCCTCACCCAGCTCTCAAATCAAAATGGGTGAAACAACATAGGCTTGTCTATAATGAACAAAAATTTCTGATTTGTCCCCCCTGAGCAGTCTACTTGAGGGTATTGGATAATGTTCAGTTAGTTTAAAGGAATAATTGAAGTTTGGGTGTGTTACAAAGCTACACAGAAAACATGCAACAAGATAGCTATCATATTCTCAGATAGATTTGGATAATCCTTCCTCAAAAAATGTAGCTCTCTACATTGTTCCACCTTGCCAAATACACCCAAAATTGGGTACTATTGCTGTGCAGAAGTGTCCTTTAGTGATAATACAGTGCTGAACTGTGCTGAAATTTCATATTTTCTTATGGTCTATGGTCTGTGCTGCTAATCTTCAACATAGGTTTCCTTCCTTATGGAACAGCAAACACTTCCAGATAACATGTATGCAAAAAAATTAGCGCTTTCTTACAAATACATATACACACATTCCATAATATTCCAAAGTCACACGGGTCAATTTTTCAATTTACACAACCATTTAAGTAATCAGACATCATGTTTAGCAGCTATCTTTTGGTTCACAAATCATAACATGGGGCAGCCTTGCCAAAAGTTATGGAGATCCACTGACTCCTTCTAATTGCTAGATTCTGGAAAGTTCTTTTCCCCAGACTGATTTGCAATCAATTGCAAACTATATCAGATTAAGATTAAGATAAGGTTGCATCAGCAACAGGTTTGTTTTCCAATCAGTGTATACTAAACATGATAAACTAAGGGAAGAGAAAGGGTGTCCTTTGATGTTGCAAAACATAGTTCATGATGGAGTACAAAACTATATATTTGCTTAGTAAAGGAGTCAGATGATTTGTATGTTGTCTGTAGTGAGAAGAATAGTTCTACTCGGCAAAGCAGTTGTATACCTCAGCTCCAAAGCTGAGGGGAAGGTTCTACCATCCCCTGCCAACAATTGTGCAAACTCTGTGGCAGAAGGCTGACATGCGTATATTGACATTTTATATGCACATATGTACACAATATATTGCTGGGTCTGCCATAGTCTCCATTCCATGTTGCTACCTTGCCTTGAAGAACGACAGCGAGAGCAATTTGAGAAGGGGAAAAGAACAAACTCGGATTGTAAACCCAGATATAGAGATTGCCCTGATGGTACCCATTTCAGTCTCCAAGAAGTTATAATTTTGCTTATTCATTTCTCATTTATTTTATCCGTATGTGCCCCAGTCTGGCTCCTGTTTTGTGTACTTATACTTAACTAGTTCTGCGTTAGGATGAGTGCTGGCCTGTGCATCGGAGAGGACTAGAGAACTGATCAATATCTGCACCTTACATATTCAATGCACATTTGGATGCATATCCTCCCCCCCCCCCCCACCTTCACCTAGCTTATGCAAGAGTTTCTACATCTGGCTGTCAATTATTTTTAGTCTCGCTCGAAGGTAAATAAATTGGACAGAATTGGACGTAAGAACAGGTTGTGATAACATCTGCATCAGGAATTAATCCTGGCAGCTCACTGTGCAATTTGTACCTGACTGAGTTTGTCTGGCAATAACCGCTAGAGATTTCTAATACCAAAACAGATAACTTATCTTGAAATCATTCAAGAAATATACAAAATGACTGCAATGTCACCAGTCAGCTGAAGGAAAAGGAAGCTGATAAGCAATTGGAGATGGTAGACAGAAAGCACTGCAGCCTACCTTGTCCCTTGAATTACTCAGGCCAGACTGAAATTGCTTTCCAAGCTGGGTCAGAGTGGTGAAGTGATTATCAAATGCTGTTTGTGAAATTGCACAAGAGATCTAAATGTTTATCAGGGGAAGGAGAAAGAAGAAGATACCATTTCTATTCATTGCCCAACTTGTCCTAACCTACAAGAATAAGGGTGGGATATTTTCCTGTGTCATTATGCCAACAGTTTGTAACACCAGTTTCATCACTCTAAGTCCTTTAAAATGAACTGGAGTAACACTGCCTAGCATTTCACTGTGAATGACAGACATGGAAGCTGAATACGAGCACTGCAATCCTAAACAGAGTTATACCATAGCCCACTCACCAGTAGTCAATCAGAAAATTTGTATAAAAGAACAGCTGAAAAGCTTGTGTGGCTTCTAATCCCAGGGTTTATCTAAATGATGCAACTGACACAAATTGTGTGTGTTTGTGTGTGTGTGTGGGGGGGAATCCCGACATGACTCGCAGCCACATGTGTGTAAGGGGATTGTGGGATCGAGACCATGTGGAGTCCAGGGAAGAGACAAACAAACTTTCTGCAAACAGAACCACAGCTGTTTCTGCTGCTGAAAACAACACGGGATCTATCCAGAGCCCTGATTTGTATCAAAAATGTTGGAAAGGTGAGCCCCACCCCGCTGTTCACCCAGGGAACCACACATGTGTCAATTGTATTGTTGAGATAAGCCCTCCAGATGCTGTTTGTAAGCTAATTACAGCCCATTCTCAGTATGCATTGAATTCCCAGTCCCAATCAGGGACCTGCATGCTTGGAAATGGCATTCCCAACAGCATGACACAGTATGAGTCAGGTCAGGGGAATACAGACCTAACATTTAAAATAATAAGAAGAGAAGAAAGCGCTGCTGCTGTTGTTGTTGTTGTTTGCATACCCAAAAGACTCTCAAAGCAGCTTGCAATCACTTACCCTCCGCTCCCCACAACAAACACCCTGTGAGGTAGGTGAGGATGAGAGAGGTCCAGCTGGCTGGCTGCATGTGGAGGAGCAGGGAATCAAACCCATTTCCCCTATTCACTAACTGGAGACAAATATAATATTTAAACTTTGCTCATTGAGCAGTAGTCAAGCCAACTATCTTATTTTCCAAACGTCAAACGCAGCCCAAGCTGATCCAGTTTGTGGACCATGGCCATGCTGATGGAAAACAGATAGTCCTGCAAACCTGGGGGAATCAGCAGGTTTTGAGGGGGGAGGGACTGAGGACATTAAAACAATACATGGGGGACATTAAATCCCCCCCAAAAAAAGATGCGCCTGTTGTTGGTAACTGGGGGAAGAAGGCAGGCTATCAGGAGCGTTGCTGCTAGACAGGCAGCCGGGAGTTTGTGCTGCTCTCAATGCAAAAAGAAAGTATGATGGGCGGAAGGTAGAAAGAGAGAGAAAAGGGGACTGTAGGCATAGGGAAGAGAGACAGAGACAGAAGTTAAGAGAAGCAATGGGGGAGGAGAAAGAGAGAGCCTGAAGGTAGAAAATGAGGGAATGAGAGGGCCACTCCTGCAGGTTTCTTTCAAGTACCCAATTGTGCTCTATAATATGTAAGGTGCTTTTGGACAGGTTACAAACTTGCCCATGATGGCATGTGTAGTCAAATGCAAAGTAGTTGGGCATGTTTCCAGTGTTCTCCATAGCCACAGGTAATCTATTACCCCTCTGTCTGGAATGTGGTTTGCTCACAAAGTGCAAGCAAAACACTCCTACTTTGAAAAGAAGTTTTTTGAACATGCAAAATATCCTGCATGTGCACTTTCTCACACCGCTTCCTCCATCTCCACCTGCTATCATTCTGATAGGGTAGGAAAATCAATTAAAATCACTACTTTAAAAAGGTGTTTTAGGCTTGTGTGTTGTGCCTCGCCTTCTAAGTGTTCCGTGGAATTGGATCTCCGCGATAGACTTCCTCCGCCATCTGTTTGTGCAAAACACCCAATAGTGGGGGGCAGGCTTATGAAAGAAAGAGTTTGTTTGGTTGTGCCAGTTTGACTGATATGGCTGTGTGGATTATCTCTGTGCTGTCCCAGCCTTGCCCCTTGTGCCTCTGTGTCTGATCCCTAAAACCAACCATATTTGTGTCTGTTTGCATTTGTTGGGTTTATGTGTTCTCAAGCTGCCAGCACAGACCTGTGGATCGATACAGTCAGTCTTCAGCACGTACTAGCATGCCGAATGGCATTGATGGAACAAGCACAAAAACAACACATGCTCTCACAGCAGTTGGTTTTAAATGGAATGTGATCTCTCCAGGTGACCCAGTAGCACACATAATCCAAGCGAGTCTGTAAAATGTGAGTGCACATCAGTAGCAGCTACCTGGGTAGCCACCACCCTGAACACCACTACAGCCCACCTACACAACTAATCAAAATGGTGCTGGTGTAAATTGTGAGCAAGTTTCTACAGGTACATAATCAGCCTATGGTTGCTCTGTCAATGAATCTGGTGCTGAGGCTTTGGGTTTTTTGTACTTCATGTTTGACACAAAAGTTGCCATTAAGGATGGACAAGGAAAGATTTTGCCATAAATAAGGAAACCCTCACCTTCCAATCTTTTACCCCTTGTCATGTCTGTGCCAGCCTTGCAGGAGCAGGCTTTCAACTGTGCCTTTCTATGACCATTTCTGCACTGGAGGCTTTGTCCTGGTCTGTAGGCTGGAATCTCAGTCAGGGCAGGTTGCCCCACCTCTTTCTGCTCCCACATGGGGCAGCTTTTCACCTGGTGCACTTCATCCACTTCAGATTTGTGCTCCCTTATGGGAGCTGGGGCAGAAAATTTCCCAGTGCAGAAACAGTTTAGGTGAGAAATCCTGTTCAATCTCTTTTTGTCCCCACTATTTATTAACAAAATAAAGCAGGAGACTAATACACCAGTGGGAATAGGGAAAGGCAAACATTTTTCAAGATAAACAAACTCTGAACTCTGAACAGCTACATAAGCATATGGTCCTGCAGATATGCATCAACTCTTTTTAAAATGCTAATAAATAATACAAAAATTACTTGTACATATGGGAAGAGTGAGGTTGTCTCTCATAAGAACATAAGAAGAGTCTTGCTGGATCAGACCAATGGTCCATCTAGTCTAGCATGCTGTCTCACACAGTGGCCAACCAATTCCTCTGGATGGGCAACAACAGGGCAAAGAGGCCAAAACCTTACATTGATGTTGCATCCTGGTTCTGTTGAGGTTGCCTTCAGCAATGTGGAGGTTGCCTTCAGTCACCATGGCTTATCCTCCATGAATCTATCTAATCCCCTTGTAAAGCTGTTCATTCCTATGACCATCACTACATCCTCTGATAGCAAATTCTATATTTTAATTTAATTCAATATTTTGCGTTGCCAGGCATGACAACCAGTGGCAGTTGGGGGACGACCATCAGTGACGACATGACCTCACTTTCATGGAGAAGCTGGAAGTTATACCAGTCCTCTATAGGTGTCTTTGGAAATTCTGTGGTAAATCTCAGGTTCTGGCTTTTTCCTGGGGGTGATGCCACACTGTTGGGCCAACAGCAATGTTTTTTATTAATTTTTCTCCTGCTGCCACTCAGGGCAGTGGAGAGAAACAGGAGCCGAGGGTAAAGATGCCCCTCACTCCTATCTGGAGCTTGGCAGCCTTATACCCAAATGGATAGGATTACCAACCTCCAAGTTGTGAGAGCCACAAAATGAATGGGCCACATAGTATAGGTGAAAAATATGAAAAACCACGAGAGGCAAAATAGTACAGAATATGTAATGCTCCACTTTCCAGAAAAATGAATAGCAATGTCAAAACCATCGAACCAGCACAGACTCAATAAGATATCATTCCTGTTCCCGAATGTAAATTAGAGAATTAAAGCATTCTCAAAAGTTAATTTTCACAATAGAACAGCATCTGGTTTAAAAATGATTTCAAACTGATTCTTCATCAAAATCTATTACAATATCAGCGTTCAAGAGCTTATTAAGAAACATCCTCCTTCTGAGCAATTTGGAAGAAGGATGTTTCTCAATAAGCCCTTGGACACATATTGTAATAGATTCTGAGTAAGAATCAATTTGTGTTCTATTGTGAAATTTTCCTTTTGAGAATGAATGCTTCAATCCTCTAATTTACATTCTGGAACAGGAATGATACTCTTATTGAGACTGTGCTAGGTCTATGTTTGATCATTATTTTTAATTCTGCTGTTCATTTTTCTGAAAAGCAGAGCATTAAATATTCTGTACAATTCTGCCTCTCGTGGTTTTTCATATCTCTGTGGTGACAGAGACCAGTTCATCCAGAGAAAATGGTCATCCTCCCCAAACCACACCCTCCTCAGGTTCTTCCACCGAAATCTCCAGGCATTTCCCAACTCAGAGCTGGCAACACTAACAGTGAGTACAACAGTGGGTACACTCTTTTTGCTTTAAGTGCACAGATGCAAAAAGGAGCACTGGTGAGAAATGGGTGTTACCAATCTGGAACACTTAATTTACCAGAAATGAAGATGTCAAATGAAGGGAATAACTCGGTATTTCCAGAGATAGTTCAATTTTCCATTTGTGTCAAGGCTATGCCTGGTGTTTGCTGACATAGTCTTTGGAATATACACAGGCAATGATCATAAATCAACTGTCATGTTCAGGCCGGTGCCTGAAACTTTTACTCTGCCCAGGAGGTTTTGGGACAGCCAGAGGCAATTACAAGATATTAAGGTAGCAAACAAAGGAGAATTAGCAAACCACAGCAGTTCTGGGAGCCAAGCATTCTGTGTAAAGAAGCAGGCAGGGCTGGGGTTCAAGGTCCATAGGCAAGGTGGGTATCAAGAAATATCTGTCTCTGGAAATGAATACAATATTAATAACAAGGCACAGACACTACTCTGTTTTACCAAGAGACTTGGAGAACAGAGCAGTGGTTGCAAAAATTGCTTCTACAGATTGGACCTGTGACTTCATTTTGATCAGCTTAATTACTGAAATCCAGGTGTTCTTCATTCATTGAGGTGGTTGGCGTAGTGGTCAAGAGAGGTGACCTCCAATCTGGTGGACTGGTTTTGATTCCCCATTCCTCCGCATGCAGCCAGCTGGGTGATCTGGAGCCTGTCACAGTTCTCCCTGAGCTCTCTCAGCTGTACCTACCTCACAGGCTATCTGTTATGGGGAGAAGAAGGGTAGGCAATTATAAGCTGCTTTGAGACTCCTTTCGGTAATGAAAAGTGAGGTTAAAAAACAGCTCTTCATCAACTCTGTTGAGAGTCAAAGCTGAGGGCCTTTTCGCACAGGGATCTTTGTTGCAAATTGTTTGCGGAATGAAAAATCGCCATTTAAAATAGTGGAATTCGTCGTTATGCATACCTGCCTTTGTAGTGGAATCAGTTGCGTTTTTTAGCGTTTCCCACAGGCTTCCGGTCTCGGCAGAAATCGCTAGAAAGGAAGCGCTATTGCCAAGCTCGTCCCGCCCCTGGCCGTCAAGCAGCCAATGGGCAGCCGTTAGCATGCTCCCAAACAGCCCCTTTCCCTTTAAGAAAGGTTTTAAAAAAAAAAAAACGACCCATAGCAACGAATCTAGGTAGATTCGTTGCTACGGAGAGACCCATCCAGCTGCCTAATGTGAGCTGTCGTTTGATTGTATGATCGTTTGCACGCTGCCTCGAGTGATAAAAAAAAAATCCCCCCCCCCTCTCACGGGCCCGATTTTCGGCTGAATTTATTTGTAAAAAATAAAGGGACTTTATTTCAGCAAACGGGCTTTTCAGTGGTTTGTGCTTAGTGACTAAAGGTGAAGGACTGAAGCCAGGGAAGCCTCTAAACAGAAAGAGGCTCGCCGGTGCGTTTATCCCCGCTCGCTCGGAGAAAAAAAAATGGCGATCGCTTCGCCGGAAGTTTGGAGGAGAGAGCCAGGGGGAGGGACTTTGAAGAACCAGCAACAATGGTAACGCACAGGTCTTTAGCGCTACTGTTGCAGATTGGTTGCAGGAGTGTATCGCTATCCGGAGGGTGAATCCACTTTTCTGGATTCCCCTGAAAGCGCCACAACGAAGCGCTTTTTGCTGATTGGTTTCAGGATTGTTGCAGATTGTCTACGACGTCGTGGGTTATTGCAAATTAGTAGCGTTTCCAAATAGCAACCATTCTGCTACTTTGAAGCCGTGCGAAATGGCCCTGAGTCTCTGCCTCTCCTGAACTGTAAATCTTACCTTTCGTCTGTGATGCTCTGCTGGCTCAGGAAACCCCAGAGGTGAGAAACAAACTGATTCCTGTCCCTTTGTCCCCTGCTGAGGCTTCTTTTGCTGATTCTGACTCTAAATTCAACTGCTCAGATAGGCATTCCATTGGTGCAACTTCTGATTCCTCCATCTCCTCATCCTCGGAGGAAGAGGCAGCGACTGACTCACAACAATGTGTGAGTTGTGGAGAGGCTAGAACAAAATTCAAAGGCTTGGTTTTAGACGGAAAGGCAAAAGAGCAATGTAGTAGACTCTAAGAACATTTTTGTAGTTATTTTATTTCTGGGCAATCAGAAATGTAGTTGCTCATGTGACATAATTGGTCTAAAACAAGGCACTGCTCTCACGGCCTCCCGCTTCCTAAGTACTCCTGTAAATTCTCTGTAAATGCTTCTGAAATAAATGGGGAATTTTCATTTATTTATCCTGCATTTTTAAAAACCCGCCCTTCGTCCAAGAAAGCATTACACATTGCTCTCCCTACCTCCACTTTAACCTCATCGAAACCCTGTCAAGTAGGTTAGTCTGAGAACATGATTGTCCGAAAAACACCCAGCAAGTGAGGGTGTGAACTTGAGTCTTCCAGATCCTAGTCTCAAATGCCAACCTCTACACCACTGGCTCTATGAGGGAGGGAAGTAAAGTGTGGTCTCCTAAAGATAAGCAGTCCTTAATTAATGAGCTAGAGTTAAATGACAAGGATAACCAAGATTGTACATGACAACACATCATTTGGAACAGTTAAGTCCAAAGAACTCTGGAGGGATCTCTTCCCCTTCCAGAGGCTAATGGGATACCTTGAGTGGTGGCAGTAGACCGGAGAAAGATTTGTGTGGGGGTGCTATCAAGTCACGACTGACCTGTATATGCAGGTGGGGTTTGAACTGGCAGTACTCCTCAGGAAAAATATTTAGAGTTCATGGTGGATGCAGCATTGAAAATAGTAATTCAGGACATAGTACCAACAGCAACAAAAAAAAATCAATATTGGGAATGACCGGGGAATGGGTTCTTAGATGTCCTGTTTGAAATAGACATTATAGTACTGGGAACGGTACAGGAAAGAGGAATCAAAATAATCAAGGGAGTTGAGGAGCTTTTCCTAAAAACTGTGGTGTTAGGCCTTTTTCATTTGGAAAAATAAACTAAGGGAAGTATTACAGATGTTTAAAAATAGTACAGAGAGTGATTTCGCTCTCGCTCTCTCTGTAATGCAAGAATTCTGTACCAACTAATGAAATTAAGCATCAGTAGGTTCAGCAGATCTAATAACTTTTCCCACACAGTACATGTTTAACTTGAGACATTTCCTGCCATAGGAAATACCGGTGGTCACAAGCTTAGAACCAAAGTAGATGCTACTTTATGAGTTTGCCACAGGGAAACAGCCATACAGTAATCCAAGTCACTGTAGCAACTCATGTGTAAAAAGCAGAAATAAGCCTGATTCTGATCTCAACAGCGGTGTAGGGAGAGGGGCTCCAGGCTCCCCCCCCCCAATACCATTTTCTGCAGACAAAATGACCCTGAGGCTGCAGGGGCAGGTGTGGTTTTGCCCTGTTAACTCATGTCTGCTCTTCCCGCTCCCAAGTGTGGGGGCAAGTTAGGAGCAACTCCTCCCCTCCCCCACTGCTGTCCTACTCCAAATTGGACCCATCTGCAGTTTTTGCATACAAGTTGCTGTAGGCACTTGCAGCAGCAGCAGCAGCAGCATGACTGCCAATCCCAATGGCAAACTTGTGAAAAAGTTAATGGCTAGTGGAGTACTGGGGAGTGTGATCAGTTCCCATCCCCCCCCCCCGGTTCCAGGCTTAGATATTAGATCAGCGTGGATCCATTGGTTAATCCACCATGAATTATTCCATCATTTTATTTCTAGCTTTGCATTTCTGGCTTCCCAGCCCATAGTGGTTCAGCTGCTTGTGAGGTCGAGATAAGCTTTTACATTAATCCGCCATCTTCTTTTTATGTCCTTGGGATTTTAATTGACTGTTTTATGAATAGACTAGCAAGAAAGCCCATTGCAACCAGGAATGCAATGTGCTCTAGGAGCCAACGGACACCGGGAGGTGCAGATCTGTGTGTGTGTATGTGTCTCCCTCGCCCTGCGTGTCTCTCGGTGTGCCTCGCAGCAGGAGGTATAGCAGGTAATTAGGGCTCGGTCTTAGGAGGGAATCAGGGCTGGTGTGCAGTTTGTGGCAGCTCTCTGTCTCTGTCTCTCTCTCCCTCCATGGCAGCAGGGGTGGCTCTCTCTGTGTCTCTTTCTCCATGGCAGCAGGAGCCATAGCAGGTAATTAGGGTGCATTCTTAGGAGGGAAGCAGGGCTAGTCAGCAGCTTGGGGCAGCTCTCTCTGTGTCTCTCTCTGCCTCTCTCGCAGCAGGAGTGATAGGAGGGAATGAGGGCTCATTTTCGATCTGGCAGGGTTCTGCGTGTCTCTCTCTGGCTCTGTTACATTTGAGAGGAACGTGGCTAGTGTCCAGGGAGGGAGGACAGGAGCTGTAGGGGCAGGGCCAATCAGGGGACAGCCAGCATTGCTGGCCGAGCCCTGATTGGCCCTATTCCATCTCGGACAGCCGTTCCACCCCCCAGGTTGTTTCACAAATATATAGAGGAACCATGGATAAGGATGTTTCATTGCATGTTGTGAACTGCCACAAGATGGCAAGTCTGAGAGTGGCGGTATACAAATATTATTTAAAATAAATAAATAGATGCTAAGCAGGGGCAGCAGTAGATTGTACTTGGCTAGGAGACCACAGAGGGAGACTGGGGTTGGTTTGTGGAGGAAGGTGATAGCAATTTTGTCTCATTCCTGGAATAACCTTTAGATGGTTTGTCATGAGTATGTTGCAACTCAATGGTGTGTTCCTTTTCTTCTTAATGGAGCACTGGAAGAAACAAGGGGGTAAGTGAGGGGAGATGGAAGAAGAAAAGGAACAAGGAAATGCTGCGTAGGAAATATCTTCACTTCCTCCCCTTTGTTTTGCTTTGCATCCTCACCCTCACCCTCACCCTCACCCTCACCCTCACCATCGTCATCGTTATTGTTGTTGTTGTTGTTGTTGTTGTTGTTGTTGTTGTTGTTGTTATTATTATTATTATTATTATTATTATTATTATTATTATTATTATTATTATTATTATTATTATTATTATTATTATTATATCCTGGCCTTCCCTGGTCAGCTTACAGTAGGTAGCAGAGCCAGTTTGGTGCAGTGGTTAGGAGTGTGGACTTCTAATCTGGCATGCTGGGTTCGATTCTGTACTCCCCCACATGCAACCAGCTGGGTAACCTTGGGCTCGCCACAGCACTGAAAAAACTGCTCTGATGGAGCAGTGATATCAGGGCTGTCTCAGCCCCACCCACCTCACAGGGTGTCTGTTGTGGGGAGAGGAAAGGGAAGGCGACTGTAAGCCACTTTGAGACCCCTTTGGGTAGAGAAAAGCAGCATATAAGAACCAACTCTTCTTCTTCTTCTTCTTCTTCCATCAAAATTAAAGAACTTTACAACAAATTACATGTTGTTGTTATGTGCGAAGTCGTGTCCGACCCATCGCGACCCCATGGACAATGATCCTCCAGGCCTTCCTGTCCTCTACCATTCCCCGGAGTCCATTTAAGTTTGCACCTACTGCTTCAGTGACTCCATCCAGCCACCTCATTCTCTGTCGTCCCCTTCTTCTTTTGCCCTCGATCGCTCCCAGCATTAGGCTCTTCTCCAGGGAGTCCTTCCTTCTCATGAGGTGGCCAAAATATTTGAGTTTCATCTTCAGGATCTGGCCTTCTAAAGAGCAGTCAGGGCTGATCTCCTCTAGGACTGACCGGTTTGTTCGCCTTGCAGTCCAAGGGACTCGCAAGAGTCTTCTCCAGCACCAGAGTTCAAAAGCCTCAATTCTTTGACGCTCGGCCTTCCTTATGGTCCAACTTTCGCAGCCATACATTGCAACTGGGAAGACCATAGCCTTGACTAAACGCACTTTTGTTGGCAGGGTGATGTCTCTGCTTTTTAGGATGCTGTCTAGATTTGCCATAGCTTTCCTCCCCAGGAGCAAGCGTCTTTTAATTTCTTTGCTGCAGTCCCCATCTGCAGTGATCTTGGAGCCCAGGAAAATAAAATCTGTCACTATCTCCATTTCTTCCCCTTCTATTTGCCAGGAATTGAGAGGGCCGGATGCCATGATCTTTGTTTTCTTGATGTTGAGTTTCAAGCCAACTTTCGCACTCTCCTCCTTCACCCGCATCAACAGGCTCTTTAGTTCCTCTTCACTTTCTGCCATTAGAGTGGTATCATCTGCATATCTGAGGTTGTTGATATTTCTCCCTGCAATCTTGATCCCAATTTGTGACTCCTCTAATCCCGCATTTCTCATGATGTGCTCTGCATACAAGTTAAATAGGCAAGGCGACAGTATACAGCCTTGCCGAACTCCTTTCTCAATTTTGAACCAGTCAGTGATTCCATGTTCAGTTCTCACTGTTGCTTCTTGACCTGCATATAAATTTCTCAAGAGACAAATAAGATGCTCTGGTATTCCCATCTCTTTAAGAACTTGCCACAATTTGTTGTGCTCCACACAATCAAAGGCTTTAGCATAGTCAATGAAGCAGAAGTAGACGTTCTTCTGGTACTCCCTAGCTTTCTCCATTATCCAGCGTATGTTGGCAATTTGATCTCTAGTTCCTCTGCCTCTTCGAAATCCTGCCTGTACTTCTGGAAGTTCTCGGTCCACATATTGCTGGATCCTAGCTTGTAGGATTTTGAGCATAACTTTGCTAGCATGAGAAATTAGTGCAATGGTGCGGTAGTTTGAACATTCTTTGGCATTGCCCTTCTTTGGGATTGGAATGTAAACTGACCTTTTCCAATCCTGTGGCCATTGTTGAGTTTTCCAAATTTGCTGGCATATTGAGTGTAGCACTTTTACTGCATCGTCCTTTAAGATTTTGAATAGTTCAACTGGAATGCTGTCACTACCACTAGCTTTATTGTTGCTCAGACTTCCTAAGGCCCATTTGACTTCACATTCCAGGATGTCTGGCTCCAGGTCAGTAACTACCCCATTGTGGTCATCAGGGATGTTAAGCTCGCTCTTGTATAGTTCTTCTGTATAATTTTGCCACCTTTGTTTAATCTCTTCTGCTTCTGTGAGGTCCCTACCATTTTGGTCCCTTATCATACCCATCTTTGCATGAAACGTTCTCTTCATATCTCCAATTTTCTTGAAAAGATCTCTGGTCCTCCCGATTCTATTGTTTTCGTCTATTTGTTTGCACTGTTCATTTAAGAAGGCATTCTTATCTCTTCTAGCTTTTCTCTGGAATTCTGCATTCAATTGGGTGTATCTTTCTCATTCTCCCTTGCCTTTCACTTCCCTTCTCTCCTTAGCTATTTGTAAAGCTTCCTCAGACAGCCATTTTGATTTCTTGCATTTCTTTTTCTTTGGGATGGTTTTAGTTGCTACCTCTTGTACAATGTTGCGAACCTCCGTCCATAGTTCTTCAGGCACTCTGTCTATCAGATCTAATTCCTTAAATCTATTTGTCACCTCCACTGTGTATTCGTCGGGGATATGATTTAGTTCATACCTGAGTGGCCTAGTGCTTTTCCCTACTTTCTTCAATTTAAGCCTAAATTTTGCAACAAGAAGCTCATGATCTGAACCACAATCAGCTCCTGGTCTTGTTTTTATTGACTGGATAGAACTTTTCCATCTTTGGCTGCAGAGCACATAGTCAATCTGATTTCTGTGTTGACCGTCTGGTGATGTCCATGTGTAGAGTCGTCTCTTGGGTTGCTGGAAAAGAGTGTTTGCTATGACCATTGTATTCTCTTGACAAAATTCTACCAGCCTGTGCCCTGCTTCATTTTGTACTCCAAGGCCAAACTTGCCAGTTATCCCGGTTATCTTTTGGCTTCCTACTTTAGCATTCCAATCCCCCATGATGATAAGCACATCATTTTTGGGCGTTGCTTCTAGAAGGTGTTGTAGGGCTTCATAGAACTGATCAACTTCATCCTCTTCAGCAGCAATGGTTGGGGCGTAGACCTGGATCACTGTGATGTTGAATGGTTTGCCTTGGATTCGAACTGAGATCATTCTGTCATTTTGGGGATTGTATCCCAAGACTGCTTTTCCTACTCTCTTATTGATTATGAAGGCTACTCCATTTCTTCTGCGAGATTCTTGTCCACAGTAGTATACCTGATGGTCATCTGAATTAAATTCACCCATTCCTGTCCATTTTAGTTCACTGATTCCTAAAATGTCGATGTTCAGTCTTCTCATTTCTTGTTTAACCACGTCCAGCTTGCCTTGATTCATGGATCTGACGTTCCAGGTTCCTATGGAATAAAAATCTTTACAGCATCGGACTGTCTTTTCGCCACCAGTTACTTCCACAACTGAGCGTCCTTTCGGCTTTAGCCCAGCCGCTTCATTCATTCTGGCGCTACTCGTACTAGCCGTCTGCTCATCCCCAGTAGCATATTGGACACCTTCCGACCTGAGGGGCTCATCTTCCAGCGTCATATCGTTATGCCTATTGGAACTGTCCATAGAGTTTTCATGGCAAAGATACTGGAGTGGTTTGCCATTTCCTTCTCCAGTGGATCACCTTTTGTCAGAGCTCTCAGCTATGACCTGTCCGTCTTGGGTGGGTCCGTCTTGGGTGGGACAAATTACATATATAATAAAATTAATCTGTTATAAACTAAGTTTTATTATTATTAAAAACCACCTCCGCTTATCAGTTAAAAACCTTTCTGAAGGGGGGGTAATCAATGTTTAAGTGAATCAGTTGGCTGGGTGGTTTCTCAAGCAGGGTAGCTAACCCCTCCGAGCAGGACACCTATGGTCTTGCAAGTGAGATTACCTGTAATAGCAGCTCTCACACAGCTGGCTTCCTCACTCATGCCTGCACATTTCACACTCCCCTCCAGGAGAACTAGGTCATGGGGAGAGGCTGTTGGGAGGCACGTCAAGTAGGAAAGTAGTCAGCTTTCTTTTGCAGGGTTTTTTTTAAAAAAAAATCATCAGTAAATAATTCAGCAGCTCGGCTACTACAAGTTTAGAGAGGAGTTGTCTGTGTCACTGGATCACTTGCACATCAGCATGCCAAAAACAAACTCAAGCCACAGGTGGGTTCAGTAAAGAGAGGTCTGTTGGGGTGCTGAAACCCTGGGTCCAAATGCTTCTTCGGGAGCCACAGATTGTCTGGGTGGCCACTTTGTCAAGGCGTCTTCTCTCAGCTTTCCAATGTACAGAGATAATATCTTGTTCACAGAGTGGCAGGGAGAATGAGTGAGAAGTATTGTTAATGCACCTTCCATGCTTTATGCGTGATAGAAATTATATCCACTTGAAAGGGCATTCCTTAACAAAGGAATCCCCCCCAGACCATTCAAGACTGTAGTCTAGTCAACACCTGGAAGAAGAAGAAGAAGAAGATGAAGACGACGACGACTTGGTTCTTATATGCTGCTTTTCTCAACCCAAAGGAGGCTCAAAGTGGCTTACAGTTGCCTTCCCATTCCTCTCACCAAAACAGACACTGTGTGGGGTGGGTGAGGCTGAGAGAGCCCTGATATCACTGCTTGGTCAGAACAGTTTTCTCAGTGCCGTGGCGAGCCCAAGGTCACCCAGCTGGCTGCATGTGGGGGAGTACAGAATCGAACCCAGCATGCCAGATTAGAAGTCTTCACTCCTAACCACTACACCAAACTGGCAAGCCACAAGGTGGCTACAGATTCCCATTCCTAATGCCAAGCAGTCCTAATAGCTTGCTGGGAAATCTTCGCATTTGTGTGAGAGCATGGGAAGCCCAATTCCCAGTGAAAGCCCCACAGGGATTGTTGTGAATGTCTTATGGACCTTTACACTGCTTTTTCTTGGGGAAGGGAGGGTTTTTGTTTTTGTTTCTAGTTCAATACAAAATGTACAACTAACAGCTGTGGTGGCAACTGGATGTAGATTAATAAAACTGTGCTCATTTCATGTATTTCAAGTATATGCAATTAGATAACCAGTACAGGTGTCGAAAACAATAAATGTGCATGATGAAGAATGTGAATGCCAAGACGAAGATGTCTGATATTAAGTGTTGAGGCATAATTCTTTAATGTTAGGATGTCCATCAGCTGCTAACTGAAGATAACTGGGGTAATCAATGGGGCAGAGACTGCCTGTTTTATAATGTTGCGTAGGCCATAAACTTTCCCCTACAGCAACCACAATACCTGCCAGTAAAGACAGAATATCTGCAACGTTCGTTTGAACTAATAGAGCTGGTGGTGCTCATGACATTTTACTCCTCACAGAGAAACTGCAGAATTCAGATACTTTGATATAATAACCTGCACAAAAAAAAACCCAACCCTTTCTGATTCTCTTTCTTTATTCTTGTTTAACCATCGCCATAAACAAGAACAAAGGGATTCCTGAAGGATCTGATTCTGACCACAGTCTGCTGAAATCAGGGTTTTAAGCAAGGAGTGTCTAGGAGCGCTCCGTTTCCATTACATCTCCCATCCAAGTCTTTCATCCGGTCTCCAAAACTTACCAGTTTAGGGTTTGTTTGCTTGTTTGCTCTTTTCTTCAACACCCTCAATTTGGTCCTTACAGCAACTGTGTGAAGTAAGACAGACTAATGAGGTCTGGACCAAGAACACATAAGTTGAAGACGTTCACAGCTTTTAGGATTTGAACTCACCATGGCATACCTAAACTGCTGGCAGAGTTTGAATATGCAGAGAAAGTTCAGCACCAGGTAGTTTAAAGAATAAAATGGTTTTTATTCATGATGAGAAACAACTATGTATAGAATGAGAGAGAGCTGTTCCAGCTGTTGTCTGCAGTCGTTCAAGTTCATTTATTATGGTTGTCTAGACAGCTTGTAATACAAAAAAAACCCCCACAAAATTCAATACAAAAAATTGTTTACCAAGTAACTAAACTACAAATAGTTCAGTAAATTATAACACAATAATCACTCATATACAGAGGGAAATTACTTAAGAATAGGAGAAAACATTTAAACAGATGAAGAAGAATTTTTTTTAACGTTATCTGCAGTCATTCTTCTGTTCAACAGCTGCTGTTCTGGAGGTGAGTAGGGGGAAGTATGCTCAAAAAGGAGCAAGTCTCCTGTTGAGCCATTGGGGACACTGGAGGAGCCAACCCCAAAATCATCAGGAAGTACCCATGCCGTCTATGCTAAATACACATCTCCTGGAATACCCCCTACAATTATGCACACTGCAGATCTTGCATAATTCAATGTAAACAGAGTTGCACTCCTCTTAGCCCACTGAGGTTGATGGGCTTAGAAAGAAGCAACTCTGCGTAGGATGGTGCTGCATATCTGCTGTACACTCTCCCAGTTCCAGTACAATGGCATAGTGTGCTTTGGTGTGAAAAGTGGAAGCAGTTAACTAGTTCACTGGGTGCAAGACAAGCAGGGACCAAAGTTCATGTGATCCAGTGGGAAGCCCTTTGAGGCTAGTTCATATAACAGCAAACCATGGTTTATCGTTATGAATCATGCCATTGGTTCAGATGCACCATCTTAGGTTAAAGTCGGTGCATTTCCTTTTACCTTTATTAAATGGGTTAACCTCACCATGGCACTCCTGATTCAGTCTCTCCTCCTACGACAAACACAGATAGGATAGCCAGCCTCCAGGTGGGACCTGGAGATCTCCTGCTATTATTATAGACCTCCAGATGACAGAGATCAGGTCCCCTGGAGAAAATGGCTGCTTTCAAGGGCAGACTTTATGGCATTATACCCTGCTGAGGCCCTTTCCCTCCCTAAACCCTGCCATCCTCAGAATGCACCCCAAAATCTCTAGGTATTTCCCAACCCCAAACTGGCAGCCCTATACACAGATGCTACTAAAAGAATCTTAAAAGAAATGGGAAATCCAGTCAAGGTTCTCCAGTGTTTCTCTATTTTGAACCTGAAATAGATGCACCTTATCAATCTGTACTATTCTTTGCACACAGGTTTGGGCAAAGTGTAACCAGTTAGGCATTCTCGATTCATTCCTTTGGAGGTTTCCCCCCAGATGTACAAGCACTCTGTACAGAGGTGGTATAATATGAATTGAACTCTACAGCCCAAAGAAAATATTTATTATCTGAAGGCAGAGAAGAAACAACTGTTCCTCCTATCCAGAACAGGACATTCCAAGCAGGAAGTTTAAATTACAGGGAGATTGATTTCAATTAAACATTAGAAAGAACATTTTGGCTGCAATCCAGCTCAGAGTTAAATGCACGTAAATACATTGATTTCAGAGCTGTCTCGTAGCCTTTAACTGTAAGAGCGGCCAAAGAAGAGTTGTGAAGGGAGATTAAGCCTCAGAACTGGAATCAAGGTCAGTGCCTAAAACTGGCAGATTTGGATATATATCTTCAGTTCACTGTGGCCACATGTTGTGAACAAGCACACATTACTGTATTATGTACTCCAAAGGCAGATCATGTAACAAGAGATATAGCATTTTTATGTACAAAGGAATTAAGTATTTATCCATGCTCATAACCACTTGGTAGGTCACAGGATGGGAGCCTTTTTAGTCAAAAATAGCCTCATAGATATCCCAAATCCTGTTATCTCAAAGACTAATGATAGATTGCATTGGGAGAAAGCATACACAACCCTTTCAGAAAGGCCTCTTTTTAAGAAATTGATAAGAAGCAAACTAGAGTGACTTGGCCAGGGTCACCGGTGGATGACTGCTTCAGATATTCAAATTCCTTCTCAGCTGTGGAATTCACTATGTGACCTTCAGCAAGTCAGTCTCTCCTAGGCTAAACCATCCTCACGGAGTTGCTGAATAGAAAAACATGTGCCATCTTGAGCTCCTCAGAACAAGGGCAGAGTCTAAAATCGACAGACAGATGCAGCTTCTGGTAAAACCAGCATGAAGAAAACAGTTAAGTAACTGGCAACTTCCTTTTGTAAGAGAACCTTCCTCATAAGACAACAGACTACCTCATCCCCAGGGAAACTAGAAGCCCCTGAATTTTGCATTATTTTCTACTCTACAGTTTAACTCTTGAGAAAG
Source organism: Paroedura picta (assembly GCF_049243985.1). Taxonomy (NCBI): domain Eukaryota; kingdom Metazoa; phylum Chordata; class Lepidosauria; order Squamata; family Gekkonidae; genus Paroedura; species Paroedura picta. The sequence continues at coordinate 128,690,138 of NC_135371.1, forward strand.
CAGGACAGAATCTTTAAAAACGGACAAAAGAACTCATTATCAAACAAGATCTCTTTAACAGAAGGAAAAGCACCAGGGGTTTTATGGTTAACTTTTGATTAGAAACATCATATAAGATTCACCAGTAATGTTGGCAAATGGGACCTTTGCAATGATTGCAGAAATTTTCACATAGATGGCTACTTTTGAGGGGCATCTCTCAATGCTGTCTAATGTTTACAGCTGACAGCTTTTAGTGTCATAAAATGAGTGAATGAATACAACAAACATAGACTTGTTTTGTTTCTAGTTTGTTTAAAAAAAACATTTCAAGCTCAAGATACAACTAGGAAGTCTGTTGTGGATATTCTGTGAAGCAAAATATATAAATAGGTAGTGGGTGTTTCAGTGTCCAGACCAGCATTTTTAGGTCATAAAATTTTTGTGGTCCTGGTCTTTAAATACCGGGTAGTTTCAGGAATGGGTGAATACAATAAGCTTATATTTCTTTTTGGCTGAACTTAACGTTTAATGAGTTACTCTGTGCCTTAATTTTTCCAAATACTTCAACAACCCAAACAAATGAAAAAGGAACTGGAAAAGATCAAAAGAGTATTATTAGCCAGTTATTTTAAAATAGAAATACTTTTAACCATGAATTCACCTAGTTGGAATTCATATTTCTCCATTGAAACACCTCTGCATAGTGCTTTTTGAACGCCACCCGTTTTTGATCATGGGTTCTTGGATACTTTTAAAAATTAATCTTGTTCCTGATTTGTTGTTGTCAATGGTGTTTCATCAGACTGGAGGGAGGTGAGTAGCGGGGTACCTCAGGGCTCGGTGCTCGGTCCGGTACTTTTTAACATATTTATTAATGATCTAGATGAGGGGGTGGAGGGACTACTCATCAAGTTTGCACATGACACCAAATTGGGAGGACTGGCAAATACTCCAGAAGATAGAGACAGAGTTCAATGAGATCTGAACACAATGGAAAAATGGATAAATGAGAACAACATGCAATTTAATAAAGATAAGTGTAAAGTTCTGCATCTGGGTCAGAAAAATGAAAAGCATGCCTACTGGATGGGGGATATGCTTCTAGGTAACACTGTGTATGAACGGGACCTTGGAGTACTTGTGGTTTGTAAACTAAACATGAGCAGGCAGTGTGATGCAGCGGTAAAAAAGGCAAGTGCCATTTTGGGCTGTATCAACAGGGGCATCACATCAAAATCACAAGATGTCATAGTCCCATTGTATACGGCACTGGTCAGACCATACCTGGAGTACTGTGTGCAGTTCTGGAGGCCTCACTTCAAGAAGGACGTAGATAAAATTGAAAGGATACAGAGGAGAGCGACGAGGATGATCTGGGGCCAAGGGACCAAGCCCAATGAAGATAGGTTGAGGGACTTGGGAATGTTCAGCCTGGAGATAAGGAGGTTGAGAGGGGACATGATAGCCCTCTTTAAGTATTTGAAAGGTTGTCATTTGGAGGAGGGCAGGATGCTGTTCCCATTGGCTGCAGAGGAAAGGACATGCAGTAATGGGTTTAAACTACAAGTACAACAATATAGGCTAGATATCAGGAAAAAGTTTTTCACAGTCAGAGTAGTTCAGCAATGGAATAGGCTGCCTAAGGAGGTGGTGAGCTCCCCCTCACTGGCAGTCTGCAAGCAAAGGTTGGATACACACTTTTCTTGGATGCTTTAGGATGCTTTGGGCTGATCCTGCGTTGAGCAGGGAGTTGGACTAGATGGCCTGTATGGCCCCTTCCAACTCTATGATTCTATGATTCTATTTTGTGTAAGGGGAGGACTTTAGAGAGGCACACTTTGTGTCACAACTTTTATTTCTGGCATCACCTGCATGCTTGTCTGCCTATTCATTGCTCCAGGAAGTTAGCCATTTTTAAAAAGAAATTCACGTCTCCGGGAACAAGGGAGAGGGAAGTGGGTTTGAGGGCGAGATGAGGCAGGTGCCTTTTGTGTGCTTGAGCCTCCATACCTTCCCTCTGCTGATTGCCTGCTGGTTGCTCTCGAGTAGCGTGTGCTAAATAGGTTTGTGAATCCACTTTATGTGGTTCCCTAACTCGTGCTTTAAAATGGAGAATGTAGCTGGCTGGTTACTGGATGTTGGTGACATCATATGGAGGGACCAAAATATAATGACTACGTAAGGTAAGCATTTCACTACATTTAACGGGTGTGGAAATGCCCTCTGTTTCCAACAAGGGTGAGCCAAAGGCTTTGGGGAAGCCGAAAGGCAAGAGTTTGTTCAGACAGACAGCAAGCAATCAGTGAGAGCCATCTTTCACAAAAGAAAGGCATAAATGTTTCCCTTTTTTAAAACAGATGTCTGTTTTGCTAACATAATCTCCACAAGAAGGTATGGTAGAAATTTGACAATGTGGGTGATATTTGACTAGTGAGTTGAATGGACATCATTTGGCCTGTGAGACAAATATTCAGTTGCTATCTTAGAATTCTATCTAGATTAGAGTTTCCTTTTTTCCTTGCCAAATCCTCAACTCCCAACTCAAGGCACGTGGGTACACTCCATGTGTTAATTGCTGTGAACCCAGTTTAATAGCCATGGCTCCCAATGGAGGATTCTGGCAGCTATAGTTTCCTTGATGAGTCTAAGGACCACTACAAAGAATTATCTGGGGTTATCCTGGGGACCAGAGAAGAAACCCCAGGGAGCCAGATCAGCAGTTGTTTATCCCTAGCCATTTGCCTTTGCAAACAGATTATTCTGCCTACTGTGAAAATCTGCATGAAAAAAATGGTTACAAACAAAATTGTGCAAGACAGAAAATGCACAGAAGAGCATTTAGAACAGGAATGTGGATTTCTGAGCATGAGATTCGATTGTTTTAATCCTACACTACAGCAATTGCTACAGTGCCTCTTGAACAGCAGGCACCATTCAAACCCGTGCAGACAAAACAGATGGTCAGCATGAAGGGTTTACAGAGACACAGCAAAACAGCTGGATTGATGAATCAAGGGATTTGAGGGTCTCCGGCAATAGCCACAGGTATAATGAAGGCAGAGTGAATTCAAGGGCCATTTGTCGCTGTCTAGGATTATGCATTGCTCATGGTGGCGAAATGACTACACTGGACAAGATTCTGTAAAGCTGGTGATTACTTCAGAGCACAGCAGTGGCCTCTGCTCTTTGAAAGTAGCATCTCTGAAAGGCTTGGATAAATCAAAGCCAGGGCTGCTGAAATCAAGATAACAACATTACAGAAAGGACAAATGCCTGTCTACAGAAGGTCAACAGCAACCGCTTAATGCTTGGGCAGAAGCGGAAACATCCCTTCTGTTGCTAGGTTGTTCATATTTTACTGCCTTCCAGAGAGATAACACAAAAGATGGATAGACAGAAGTGTGGGAGGAAAGGGGGAATCCATTACAGTTTGTCATATATTCGTGCCCGCATTAAATGATACATTCAGCACTTTAGTTCATATTCATGTGCCACCTATTACAAGGCACAGCAATCTCATTCAACAGTTGTTTTTTTTTTTGGGTGGGGGTGTTTCTACACAAGATGTTATATCTAGCCCCAAAAGGAATACAATGTAATGTAGCTACAGGATAGGAGTAAGAAGCTTGCATTGTTAACAAGGGAGGTACAGGGTATCTGACCAGTGATTTTCGCAGGTCAGTGGACATTGTCACAGTAACTAGAAAGATCAATGCTGTCCCCCACAAATTTGTTGTCAGAGTATTTTATTCTCCAAAAGTTGAAGCAGCAAAACAAGAAGGACTTAGATTAGGACCTATATTGTTATTCATCTAGCAATGTTAGTCCTGCTGTTTCTTGGATATATCATGATCTATATTTAAGAACATTTAGCTTGGGCAAATTAGCTATATCCACCAATTATACCACTATTCTTACAAGGATACTGACCAACATGGAACAGTTAGGGAGAGTTTTCCACCGTTTCCAATGCATGCTTTTGGGGGCAAAGTAATCCATTTTAGTGACTGCAGACACTTAACCCATTAATCCAGATTAACCCCTTTAATTCTTTTCAATAGCCCTGCTCAGGTTGGGTAGCTGAGAATGAAATACAACTGTTTGGCTTTTCCCCCTTATCAGTATGTCATCTTGTGTTCTCAGGAGCTAAAGAAACATTCAAACAATGAATCTGGGATGTAGCTTCTCAGGCACAGAAAGCCAGCTTGGTGTAGTGGTTAGGAGTGCGGACTTCTAATCTGGCGAGCCAAGCTTGAATCTGCACCCCCCCCCCCCACACACACATGCAACCAGCTGGGTGACCTTGGGCTTGCCACAACACTGAGAAAACTGCTCTGACCAAGCAGGAATATCAGGTCTCTCCCAGCCTCACCCACCTCATAGGGTGTCTGTTGTGGGGGAAGGCAATTGTAAGCCACTTTGAGACTCCTTCAGGTAGAGAAAAGCAGCATAAAAGAACCAACTCTTCTTCATCTCTAGCCACTGCTAGAAAATCACAGCCAAAGCACTGGGCCATCTTTATGCTTAAGAATTCTCCAAATACCATAGAGCTTTCAAGCTTGCCCATTTTAATGCCTGCTGTCAGTGCTATTAGAAGGGAGATATTTACGCATTCCCTACCCTTAAAGTATGTGTTCCTGCCAATTGAATGCAGTCGAAACAGTGGAATCTGTGTTATTATACTGTCCATTTTATAAGGACATTCGTTCTACTTATCCCTATTCTATCAAAGTGCCCAGAAAGATTTGGAAAATTCTATGAAAATATCATCCTTGCTGAATACTTCAATGAGACCATCTCTTAAAGTGGCCAAATTCTGTGCTGAGACTCTTTCCATGAGAAAGCAGATATTCCAGACTTTTAAATAATGGTAAGGTATAATTAATTACAGTGCAATAAGGTTATGACTTTTAATTTTACAATTATATGTAAACAGTGTGGGGGTTGTTTACCGATCCACAGATCATAACATAATACTAGCATCTTGAGTGGAGAGAACTGTATAATCTCTAGAGATGTCAATGGTGTTGTTTCCATTTATAACTGCTAATGATGATAACTTGGAGGCCATATTCATCAGTTTGGCTCCTGATCTTATTGATACCTTTTTCCTTTGAGCAACACTGTCCTTCCATCATGTTATAATATAATAATCAGTGTTGTTGATCATTGTATTTCTTCAAACAGTCCTGCCCACAACTCTTTACAGCTTTGAGCTGTGTAAAGTTCACATAGTCTTGCATCAGACCATGCGATGTATGCCCCATTCTATAGCTTTCAGTGGAACTTTGAGGTGGCTAACTTTTCCTAGATTATACCGAACATCTTATTTTAAGCAAGTCACTGTGCACCTTTAAGACTCTGATAGTAGGAGATTTTTATTATTCATTTAACATAATTATAACGGTATAACAGTAAATACCTAAAAATGGAGAAACAAAAATAATGCATTAAATAAATTAATAAAACAGAGAAGGGGAGAATGTTACTTTGAGTCTCCATTGAGAAGGTAGTGTATAAAGAAAAGAAAGAAAGAAATATGGGCATCATAGTGGTATAAAAATTAGATAAAAGTAAATCCCGTGAAAGCTTGTTAGCAGCAGATGCCTAATGACTGCTGTTTACTATTGCCAATGATATTTACTCTCTTAGAATCCAGAATTCTTATCCCACCACTACCACTGCACATTCACACACTCAGAACAGAAGGTAAACACTGAATACGAGCCATGGTGAATACCTGATATGCTATGCCGCCATGCAGCTCCTATGCAGTGGTAGTAGACATTCCTGTTGTTGTGCTGTCTATATTTATTATATGTGTATGAGCAGGTTATATTGAAACTTGTGATGGATTACTTGATACGCACTTATGCATATATAACTGTTCTGTTCCTTTGCTATAAGAAAGTTGCTATGCTAAAAATCTGTGCCAAAACTGAACAAGTTATGTTAATTGAGCAAATGTGCTTATTTGGCATAATTTATTCCTGGACTAGCTTCTGCTACTGGTGATAAGAGCCCAAAAATATACAGGCCATTGAGGTCCTGCCGCAGAAACATGTCCATCATACAAGTGTACCGAGGGTTTGAAGATTTCACTACTTTAAAGTGTATATCAATGTTGAGGGCTAGCTTTATTTATTAAAGTATTTATATCCTGCCTTTCAACTTGGTTCAATAATAACTGTTATGGAAGAATGATTCTGAAAACATTCCCAGCTAAAACAAAACAGCAAGTCCCCTTCCCCACTCCCCCTTGAAAACGGCCTGCCATTTAAACCTCCTCAAAGCACCACCAAACAGGCAGGTCTTGCAGTGACTCCTGAAGATCTCCAAAGAAGGGCCATTCCTCACTTCTTCACGAAGACCATTCCATAGAGCCAGAGCCACAATGGAGAAAGCACAAGCTCTGGTCAATGCCAGATTGGCTTTGGTGGTGGGACAGCCAACAGATGGCTGCCTTATGACCCTTGTTGGTGCACAGAGACATATGGAAGGAGATGGTCCTTCAGATATATAGGTCCCACATCATGAAGGGCTTTAAAGATAATAACCACCACCTTGAACTGAACTCAGATACCCTTAATAAGGAGCCTCTTGTGGTGCAGAGTGGTAAGGCAGCAGACTTGCAGTCTGAAAGCTCTGCCCATGAGGCTGGGAGTTCAATCCCAGCAAGCCAGCTCAAGGTTGACTCAGCCTTCCATCCTTCCGAGGTCGGTAAAATGAGTACCTAACTTGCTGGGGGGTAAACAGTAATGACTGGGGAAGGCACTGGCAAACCACTCCGTATTGAGTCTGCCATGAAAACGCTAGAGGACGTCACCCCAAGGGTCAGACATGACCCGGTGCTTGCACAGGGGATACCTTTACCTTTACCTTTAATAAACAGAGGCTAGATAGCCATCTGATGGAGAGGCTGATTCTGTGAAGGCAAATGGGTGGCAGATTACAGTAGATGAGTGATTGGGATGTGAGTGTCTTGCATAGTGCAGGGGGTTGGACTAGATCAGTGGTCCCCAACCTTTCTGAGGCTGGGGACCGGCAGGGCATCAGGCCGCGCCCGCGCGGACCGCGCCCACTCATCGGGCCGCGCCCACTCATCGGGCCGCGACCGCTCAATCGGGCCGCGCCCCACGGGCCACGCCCGCTCATCGGGCCGTGCGGCCCGGCCCTGATTCCCTCTCCCCGCCCTCCCACAGTAAGAAGCTTCCCGGGCCGCAAGCTTACGGCCTGGGAAGTTTTTTACTGCGGGGGGGGCGGGGAGAGGGATCCGTGGCCTGGCACCGTGCCGGGCCGCGGCCCGCAGGTTGGGGACCACTGGACTAGATGACCCATGAAGTTCCTTCCAACTCTATGATTCTATGATTCTATTATTCTAATCTGTATTCTAAGCTCTGTATTCAAACTGATGGCTAAGAATGGCATGGTCAGTTGTATCATAGGCCACTGGGAGGTCAAACATTGTCAACAGGGAAGATTATCCTCTGTCCAGCTTTAAATAGAGATTGACTACCAATGCAACTACAGCCATTATGGTGCCATTATGGAAACCGGCTTGGTGTTGTAGTTAAGAGCATCGGCTTCTAATCTGTTGAGCTAGGCTTGATTCCACGCTCCCCCACATGCAGCCCGTTGTGTGACCTTGGGCTCGCAACAGCACTGATAAAGCTGTTCGGACTGAGCAGTAATAGCAGGGCTCTCTCAGTCTCAACTACCTCACAGGGTGTCTGTTGTGGGGAGAGGAAAGGGATTGTAAATCATTTTGAGACTCCTTTGGGTAGAGAAAAGCAGCTTATAAAAACCAACTCTTCTTCAATTGTATGTATATATTATTTGTGTGTGTGTATATATATATATATATATCTTCGTCTATGGGCCTTTGTTTTAAGAGACTTATGATATAAATGTTGCTTAGTATATAGAAAATTATCTGGATCCCTCCTAAACTGTTCCAGATGCATTGACTGTAAATCAACATTGCCAAATATACCTCACCCAGTTATAAATGTTTAATTGTTAGGGTAATACTAGAAAGATGGTGGTAATGCTACACTAACAAATCATTTGATAATGAGTTACTCTTCCAACATACCAAACCAAACTCCCTAGATTCTGAACATGTGGGAACCAAGAGCACATTCCCAGTGTTTGCACCTTAATGAAGTTCTTTCCCAATTTCCACTGCTGATTAAGGGCACAATCCACACAGGAATGTGTCCCATGGGAGTCTCACGGGTTGTGCAACAGCACTGCTGTTGTGCAAGTCCCATTCATTTCAATGTGGCTTTCATCAAGGCACTTCCCAATGGATTGTGCCCAGAAATGATGTTTTCAAAATGCTTCAAGGGGAAAAGCCAAGAAAAAGACAGCACTGCATTAAGGACATCTTGTCCATATTTGTCCAGATGTGTGTCCCAAGACACAGAAGAGTAGGCTTAGAACAGAATCAATCAGAGAAGGCATTCCATGGGATCAGCAATCAAGCATCTGCTTTTTATCAATTTTTCATCTTGCGTGCTATGCCATAGCAAATATTAGACTTGGGAAACCTTGCGACACTATACAAAAACATTTTTCTAATGCCTGGCTTTGCATGGCTGCTTTTCTCCCAAGCCAACCTATGTTAAAAATTCACATGTAAACAAGGTCAGGGGAAAGGTCCAAGGTGTATTGAGCTGCTTCTTAGCCAGCATCCAAGATCTGAAGCTAATGAACTTTAAAGAAAATCAGAGAGAGAACACAGTATGTCTGCAAAGAGGAGTCTGAGAGGGTCAGATGCTTATCGAACATTCACCCCCCTCCCCCCATCTGCACACACCAAGGTCATCAAACTGTGTGCGATCTAGTCATATCAGCAGTGAAACTACTGCTAGGCTTACCTTTGTGGATCTGATATCCATGATGTACCCCAGACCTACTTTCACAGAACAAAACTTATCTGATGAATGGTGATCCGGTTGCCAGCTCTGGATTGGGAAAAACTTGGAGGCTTTGGGGGTCGAGCCTGCAGAGGGCAGGGTTTGGGGAGAGGAGGGGCTTCAGTGGGTACAATGCCATACAGTCCACCTTCTGAGTGACCATTTTCTCCAGGAGAACTGATCTCTGTTGCTTGGAGGTAAGCTGCAATTCTTGGGGATCCCCAGGTCCCACCTGGAGGCTGGCATCCCTAAATGGTGAGAAGCAGTCAGGGTACCCCTTATGATACCAGGTAGCAGTTCTATCCTCCCAAGAATTCCTACTTTAAATGGTACCAGGCACAGGGTGGCTGCCCAGCTCTTCTTTGGCCAGTTCTAAATGGCCCGGATGGTGCTGGTGGTGGCATGTTCTGGTTACAAAGGTGGGTCTGTGGCGTTTTCAACAGGCCCAGCAGGTCTCTTCCACCCAGACACCACCTGCTACCGTTGCACATGTTCACTCCCCTGGCAGCCAGCTCTGCAAGTTGGGGGGGGGGGGTTGGGAGAGCTGGTGTGTGCAACAGCAGCAGGCAGTGTCTGGATGGCTCTGAAAGAATCAGGTGAGGGGGGAAGGCATATAGGATGGCGGCAGGCAATATCTGCAACAAAGCCACAAACACCACTCTGCAAGTTTCAGGTAGGGGATGGGGAGGATTCCCCTGCTTTTTAAAATCCATTAAGCAGGGGGGAGGTTCCAAAGTGGGGGTTCCCTTGGCCCCAGTGGGGGTCCGGTATCCCTACTGCCCTCTGAAGGCTCCACCCCCAAAGTCTCCAGGTTTTCCCCAACCCAGAACTGTTCAACCAAGAAGTGCAATTGCCGCTAGCCGCTCTCAGCCAGGAGTGGTCAAGAAACCAGGCAGACAGCGTTATTTTTCACTTTTTGGAACATGTCCACTTCTGCAGAGTCTCTTAGCTGAAGGAAACAATGAAGAAAGGCACCCACCTAAGTAATAGTTTGGGACAGCTATTTCTACATGATTCTTTTCTACAAGAAGCTATTTCTGTTTTCATAAGAGATCTGTCCAAAAAGCCCACTTCCTCCCCCCCTCTAGGATTGCACAAAAGGTGAAAAACAAACACAATAACTTGTTTATTTATGGGCTGTAATCCTGGGCCTAGTCTGCACACAATAGATAATGCACTTCCAATGCTCTTTAGAAGTAGATTATCCTGTTCTGCACAGGAAACTCCAGCTGCTAAAGCACATTGAAAGTGCATTATCCTATGTGTGCAGACTAGGCCCTGGTTTGGAGAGGGTGTGCCAACCATAGTTTTGTCATTTGGCTGTAATGCCATACTTGCATTTACATGAAACAATAAATGATCAATTCATTAATTAATTTACACTAGGACACTTTGAAGTTCATTAACTCATAGGGTGACCATAAATCTGAGGTGACGTGATGGCACTGAACAGACACACTCAGGAAGAACAACCCTCCCTAGCAAAACAAAACCACTGAGGTGGAGAGCTGACAAATGCAAACAGAAATTTAAAAATAGTTAAAGGGATTTTAAAAACAAAAACACCCTTCGCGTGCACTCATCCTTCTGGCAAAAGCAAATGTATCCCATTTGAATCAGTTCTGTTGCAAGGAATTGGCTGGAGTGTTTGCTAATGGGGATGGCTCAAGCACACCCACACCCAGGAGACAGACAAAGGATTCCCTTTCTTGTCTTATCTTTCAGACACCCTTCCCCCAGTCCCTAGCCCTTTCCCTCCCTTTGCTGCCACACACACTCTTCACACACTGAAACCTATTTTAGGCTGCTCGATGAAGCCCAGGTATCTGGGGAAGGCAGCAGGAGCCACGGTTATTCCATTCGCGGCTTCACACGGCTTCCCTGGCAACCTCCTGTGTGAGATTGTTCAGCCAAGAGAGATGAGCATAATACAGTGGAAATGACAGAGAGAGTAATGTGATGCATGCTAGAGTGCGGGAGCAGCAGCAGGCCATGCTCTGGAAAAGCGTAAGTGACATTAAGGTGGGCTACAGTCCACATTCTTCTGGTGCACCAGATAAAAGGGGAGATGAATGAGATTAATTTAGCAGACCTTCCAGGCATCAGGCGACAAAACTGGATGCCATGGTGAACATTTCCTAAGCTAACTTTCTGTGCCACATAAAGACCCAGGGACAAATATCCACAGCAGCTCCATAGGAGAAGGGGAAGGAGCACAACAGAAGAAACACTGCACTCGTGCACTATAGATTTCAAGCTTTTGTAAGTTGAGAGAAATTCTGCCCCAGTCTCAGTATATTTTCCCTGGGTAAACTCTGTTGAAGAGCATGGAAATTATGCATGAAGATTTAAACATGTAAAACTCAAATTTGCAAGATAGATTCAGGTGAATAGCCATGTTGGTCTGAAGCCAAAGGGCAAAGTTTGAGTCCTGTGGCACCTTTATGACCAACAATTTTTTATTTCAGATGTAAGCAATTGTGTACAAAGCACGCTTCCTCAGACACAATGAAATGGGAATGACGTATGCATATATAGCCATGAATTAGTACACAGCATAATGGAGATATTTAACAGATACATGGGCCTGATAGGAATAACAACTTATATCATTTGTTTGGCTTCAACTCTGGGGGGAAAATTGATTAACAGAAACAACAAACGTTAAGATTAGGGACTAATGAAGAGATGCATTCCCAATTGTGGAACACCGAGAGTAAGTAACACAGTAACAGAGACCCTGTCACTATGCAGATTTGCACGGATAACCTGGGCCTAGATTCTCTGGCTCCAGGCATCCTGTTCTTTTCATAGACTATGTTTCTCTCAAACTGACTGAACTTTTCTGTCTTTCTCTCCTTAACTACATCATGCAGGTTTTTTGTCAACTTCCCATCTGCCAAGCAGTACTTCAGCCAATTCAAACACATGGAAGATCCGCTAGAGATGGAGAGGAGTTTGCAGCTGCGTAAACATGCCAGACGGGTCATGGGGGCTATTAACAGTGTGGTGGAGAACATCTATGATTCAGAGAAGGTCTCCTCTGTACTGGCCTTGGTGGGCAAGGCCCATGCTGTCAAGCACAAAGTGGAGCCCGTCTACTTTAAGGTAATGGCAAGGGTCACTTGTCGAGGGAATCCAAGTGGCACCTCCTAGTAGTGCAGACTATTTTTATTTTATTTATTAATTGGACTTGTATACCGCTGCTCCCAGCAAGCTGGCTTGCGGCGGTTGACAAAAAAGAGACAATGTACAGCAAGTCACATCTAAAACATAACCTAAAACAATCCCCAATAATCTTAAAAACAATCCTCAGCATCAAAAAAAGCCGGTATAATCTATATACTAATAAACTTCGGCTCATATTTTGGACCATCGGACCGGTGCTAATGATAATATTGACAGGCAGTAAAAATAGATGACACAGGATCCCTAATGTAAACCGCCCTGAGCCTCCGGGGAGGGCGGTATAGAAATATAATAAATAAATAAATAAATAATGCTGCCTAATACTGTGCACAGGGACCGAAGGGGGGGGGACCAGATCGTACTCCCCGGGATTACCAACCGTCCCTAACCAAATGCCTGGCAGAAGAGCTCTGTTTTTCAGGCTCAAGGAGTCCTGACAGGGCCTGCAGCTCATTCGGGAGCTCATTCCACCAGGTAGAGGTCAGGAACGAATAGGCCCTGGCTCTGGTCGAGGCCAGGCGTGCCTCCTGGGGGCCTGGGACTTCCAGCAAATTCATACCCACAGAGTGAAGTGCTCTGTGGGGGGCATAAGGAGGTAGGTGATCTCGTAGATAAGCAGGGCCCTAGCCGCATCAAGCCTTAAAGGTCAAAACTAATACCTTGAACCTGATCCTGAAGCTAACTGGCAGCCAATGGAGATGCTTCAGCAAAGGCTGAACATGGGCCCTCCAGGGTGACCTGGTCAGGACCCAGCAGCCACATTCTGCACTAGTTCTAATTTCCGGGTCAGAGAAAAGGGAAGGCCCACATAGAGCGAGTTACAGAAGTCTAATCTGGAAGTGACCATTGCAAGAATCACAGTGGCCAAGTGTTTCGGGGTACAGGTAAGGCACTAGTAGCTGGGCCTGGCATAGATGGAAAAACACTGTCCAAGCTACCTTAGTGACCTGAGCCTCCATAGAAAGGGAGGCATCAAAAGTCACTCCCAAATTCCTGGCTTGCAGTACAAATGTCAGTTGCACCCCATCCAGGCAGGGAAGACGCACTTCCTGCTCCTGTCCCCTTCAACCCAGCAGGGGGACATAAGGCAATAGGTGGTCTTTCTGGTATGTGGGGCCCAGACCGTGGATGGGAAGTGTCAAAGATCACACTCAGATTCCTGGCCAAGGACAAGATATCAACCTGCACCCTGGCCAGGCTGGGAATATACACTTCCTGATCTGCTCAAGCCATCCAGTTATGGCTTCTAAACATCTAGCAAATGTTTCCAGGGGAAAACATATTGAATTATAATTAATTTAAAAAACCTCTTGTGGCAGCAACAAAAGGAAATGGCTGTGGCAGGGACAGGACTGAGGAAAATAGCTGAACCTGTGAAATCAGAATACCTTTATTGGCATAAAAAATCAACAGAACAAAAACATTAATACTTTTATGCAGCTCATCATTGCCAAAAGACTGTCTCTTAGAATAGCCGACAGGATCAAGGCAACTGTCATGATAGATGTAGTCTTGCTTAACATAATATTTATCCGGTGTTTCTCATCTACACAAAGAATACTTAAATTTTCAAATGGTTGGCTAGCAAGAGTTGATAATGGATAAATTTTGTCCGTTCTGATAGTATGTGGGCTAGCGTGTCTGGGACTTTGCACCCATGAATTTATTGGAATCTGCCCTGAGTTGAGTTAGATGGAAAGATAATTAGACAAGCTAACAAATATACTCTTTTTAGTCAGTTTACATCCAAAATATGGAGGTACATCAGCAAAGTTTTTTATATTAGTGGAATTTTCCAGAACCAGGGGAAACATATACTGTTTACTGAAGAACCGAGTAATAGGGCATCTATATCTTCCATTTTCGCTTCTAGAGAGAGTTCAGGTTCGATTTAGTATTTTTATTTGTCTTTTCGGTGGTCCATGCTAAAACTCTTCTTCACATTTCAAAGGAATCTACTTTCTTCCTGTAAGCCTTTGTCATTGTCTGTCACACCCATACCTAGCAATAGAGAATGCTATGGCATGAATTAATATGATCTTGGTCAGCAACAGCACATCTTTACACTTAAGGGTTTTTTTTTCTAGCTCCTTTATAGCTGCCCTCCTCAGTTTCAGTCTCCTTCTGACTTCTTGGATGCATCTCCCTTTGGGTTGATGGTGGAGCCAAAAAATAGAAAATCATGAAAAATTTCAATTTCTTCATCAACATCAAATGGTGTGGCATACCCATTTCCTTTAAAGCCAACTATAGCATTTCATGATCAACCCTATGATATAATCAAAAGCTTTGCTGTAATCTATGAAATACAAGCTGATTTTCTTCTGAAATTCTCTCATATGCTCATTCTATATATGGTAGCAGTCTTTGTTGTAATGTTTTGAGCATCACTTTACTTACATGAGAAATTAATGCAATGGTACAATAGTTGATATAGTCTTTGACATCTTCTTCAGAATTACAATTTAAATTGAACATTTCCAGTCTGTGGCCCTTTATTCTGTTTTCCATTATTTGTTGGCACAATCTTATTAAGATTTTGATGGACTCTGTGGCTTGGGGTAGTTCTATTGCTATCTCATCTACACCTGGTGATTTGTTTTTCCCAATTTCTCTCAGTTCAGCTCTCACTTCACTTTTTAAAACTATAGGTTATTCTTCAAAAGATACTCCTTGAAATAAATCTGTCATCCATTTATCTCCTTTTACAATTCCTTCGTTTATTGTTCCCATCTTTTCTTTGTTTGTTCATGTTCAGTTAGTGTATTTCTATGTTGACCTATCAGCATGCCTGACATTTAAATTTCCCTTTGATGTTTTGGACCTTGTGGAATATATTTCTTGTTCTTCCTTTTTTCTTGCACATGATTTTCTTTACACTGGTTGTTATAATAGTACTCTTTGTCTCTACATGTGAGTTGCTGGAACACTGCATTTAGTCTTTTGATTGTTTCTGAGACCTTTTATTTTTGCTTCTCATTTATCTTTACCAGTTTTAAACATTTTATCCAACATCTGTCCTTTGGCTACAGGAATAGTCTTTGCACATTCTTACTGTAGAATATTTCATAGTTCTTCTGGTTTACATTCAGTTGAACTTAGTAATGCAACTCTTCAGAATGTTGCTTAGATTATTTTTTGGCATTATGACTGTTTTGGTGGGTGGGGTTGCTTCTGAGTAGATGGGTGGAATCTACAATTCTACTACCGCAGCTGCTGCACAGCCACCTGACTTGCAGGTCTGTGAGATTTATTTATTTGGGGTTTTTTTAATGCCAGCCCTTTAAGAACTTGCCTAAGGCAACTTACATAATAAAAAAAATAATATAAACAAACTTGCCTGAGGCAGCTTACATAATAAAAAAAATACAAACAAAGCATTAAAGGACAGCAATAAAAACATAATTAAACTGCCAGACCTACATATAAACAGAAATCATTACAACTGTCCTTTGACAGCTTAAACCAGGTTTTGTGTGTGTGTATTTATATATATATATATACACACACATTTATGTGGCCCCAGGTGAGCATGTACACACTTATGTTTCCCAATTATATTCTGCATGATTGCATCACTTCTAGAAATTCTTAAAGCCTGAATAATGTTTCAGGGGTTTCTCAACCTTAAGAAAATTGAGAAAGGCTGGTTTAAAGTAATAGTTTCAAGTATAAAATATGGTTAAAAGATCAACCCCTTAATTAAAAACCTGGGTGAAATGAAATATTTTGGCCTGGTACCTAAAAGAACAATATGCTGCCAGGTGAACCTAAAAAAAAAGGGCAGGGAAGGGAGGAAATGCTTAATCTAAGTAGGAGAATTCTGCATGAAACTGAATATCACAATATCCTCCTAGAGCAGGGGCAATCAAATTGCGGCCCTCCAGATGTCCATGGACTACAATTCCCATGAGTCCACCAGCTTTTGCTGGCAGGGGCTCATGGGAATTGTAGTCCATGGACATCTGGAGGGCCACAGTTTGACTATCCCCATCCTAGAGTATTTAGATATTCCTACATTTTCCAAATAAAATTTAATGATTATGCTATAGCCTCATTAACCTTACTTCAGTGAGTTTGGGAATGATCAGAAAATCACTCCATTCACAGCTGCCCCACAGCATGTACACATTCTTCTAAATTGTCATAAAATTGAACATTCAGAAGGGGTTACACCATCTGAACTTTTGCCCCCCAAACTTAATTCATTCACCAATAACTTAGTTGTTTAATCTGGCAGACCACAGTGTGCCAGAAGTAAAGAGAGATGTAGTGTTGATAGGTATTTCCAGATTAAACACATCCAAATGTCTTTGACAAACAAGCCTCACCCACTGTTTTGGCTGCATCTTCTGTGTAATTAATAAATTGATGGAAACCAGCTGTTTAGCACATTATATTGTGCCATACAAATAGCCAAACTTAATTTTCATCTTTTTTTGTTTAAAAAAAACCCCAGTAAGCTTCTAGTCCAGCTGATTCTTCATATCTATTTCATATTATAGGGACCAAGCCCTATGAGGAAAGGCTGAGGGATTTGGGAATGTTCATCCTGGAGAAGAGGAGATTAAGAGGGGACATGATTGCTATCTTTAAGTCTTTGAAAGGTGTACACTTAGAGGAGGGCAGGGAGTGGTTCCTGTTGGCAGCAGAGGATAGGGAGTGCAGTAATGGGTTTAAACTATGTGTAGAACAGTACCAGTTAGATATCAGAGGGAGAAATTAACAGTCAGAATAATTCAGCAATGGAATTGGCTGCCTGAAGTAGTAAGCTCCCTCTCCCTGACCATCCTCAAGTAGCAGCTGGATAGATACTTATCATGGATGCTTTAGGCTAATTCTGCATTGAGCAGGGTATTGAAGAAGAAGAAGAGTTGGTTCTTATATGCCACTTTTCCCTACCCAAAGGAGGCTCAAAGCGGCTTACAGTCGCCTTCCCATTCCTCTCCCCACAACAAACACCCTGTGGGGTGGGTGAGGCTGAGAGAGCCCTGATATCACTGCTCGGTCAGAACAATTTTATCAGTGCCATGGCGAGCCCAAGGTCACCCAGCTGGTTGCATGTGGAAGAGTGCAGAATCAAACCTGGCATGCCAGATTAGAAGTCCGCACTCCTAACCACTACACCAAACTGGCTCTCTATTGAACTAGATGGTCCCTTCCAACTCTATGATCCTTTTATTCTCTTTCCTGGGATGTTACAAATTCCCAATTTACAGCACTATTGGTTTTATCTAATAGACACACACGGCCACCATTACTGCTTTATCAAGATAAGAGGCTTGTAGCTTCTACTCCTGCTTCAATGCTACCAGTACCTTTAATGGTTTATTTAGTAAGAAGTCTCGCCCATTGGCACAGACTTGTCAGGGCTTGCGAGACTTGAATGGGAGACCACCAAGGAAGACCTGGGTCACTTCGCAGAGGAAGGCAATGGCAAAACACCTCTGCTTGTCTCTTGCTTGGAACACCCAATGGCTGGGATTTCCGTGAGTCAGGGCCAACTCAAGGGCACATTCTTACTCTTTTCCTTTTCTTACTAAGAACTCCAACACTGGTTAAAAGGAATTTTTGATGTAGTGGCAAGACATTAAAGGTCTCAGAGTTGTACATATTCACTCTCTACATAGTTTTACAATTTAAACACCTCAGTCTTTAAGATATAGTAGTTAAGGGTAAACCAAATTAGACTTTTTCTGTGCTGCTATAAAAATGTTAAGCAATTGATGCCAACTTTTTGAATCAAAAATAAGATAAGATGCATTCTGTCCTGCAGTCCTAACCCATTATTTCTAACCCATTTTACTCCGTACATTTTCAGGGCAGTCTGTCCTCTCCTCTTCAAGAACACCCCTCCCCCCTTCCATTTGTAACATGAGGTTCACTTGGTACCTACTTTACTTTCCTCAGGTGCTGGAACAAAACATTGCTTTTTACTCAAGATTTTAAATATCTGTTGTATTTTCTTTATTTTCTGAGGATTTTTTGTCTACCTGAATGTTTTATTAATATAATTTTAGCTGCTCCGTGTTGTTTTATGCATTTTTATGACATGACTTTCTTTTAATGGCTTTAGCTTGTTTCCGACAGCACTGTTTGAGTTGTAAGCCGCCTTCAATGAGTCTCTGGAGAGGCAGCACATCATTATGTCTAACTAAATAAAGTTACCTGCTGTCACTGACTGAGTGGCATTAAACTTCCAACCAAAAAGAAGACTCTTTCAGTCTTAAGCACTCATGGCTAAGGTCCATTTCATATAATCAACACCAAGCTCATTTGTAGTTTGCACTTGGTATTCCACAGAAAGAAAGCCTTCTGCTCAAGCTCCTTTCAACATTTGCCTTTCTTTTATTTTTAAACCTTACATATAAACATTTAAGGTAAAGGTATCCCCTGTGCAAGCACTGGGTCATGTCTGACCCTTGGGGTGACGCCCTCCAGCGTTTTCATGGCAGACTCAATACGGGGTGGTTTGCCAGTGCCTTCCCCAGTCATTACCATTTACCCCCCAGCAGCAAGCTGGGTACTCATTTTACCGACCTCGGAAGGATGGAAGGCTGAGTCAACCTTGAGCCGGCTGCTGGGATTGAACTCCCAACCTCATGGGCAGACAGCTTCAGACAGCATGTTGCTGCCTTACCACTCTGCGCCACAAGAGGCTATTATAAACATTTAGAATTATATACAATTCACTTTCAAACCCTACAATATTATTTTGATTTTATATAATCACAGCCTGAGCACTTGATACCTTAATGGAATCCAGCAATCTAGGACATTACTTTGTGGCAAATAAACAATCAAATTCAGCTGTCATTAAAAAAAACACACACATATAAACAAATACATTTCTAGTTCTCAAGGTAAAGAAGCTTATAAATATACAAGTACTGAATTGGATCCAGCAATGAGCTTGCAGTCATGGATCTTTTCCCCCACCTCAACTCCAGGAAAGTTGATTCCCAGGGTTATGGGACCCATGTGGAATAACAGTCATCTGGGTTGGTGGGCTATTGAAAGAAAGAAGCAATGAGAAAGGAAAAAAAACATCCATTGTGTCTCTTTGAGTCCAATTGGGGAGTGATTTTATCTCTTCTCCTGGCAGCCCACTGACCTGCATGTGTCCCACGACCTTTGAAATCCACTTTTCCAGAATCAGATATGACTGCTGGAGGAAGGGGATAACTAGGAAGTGAAACTCTGGGTCCAATCCAATGCCTGCAGAATGAGTCCTACATGGGGAGGTCAGTAGAGCTTTTCCATGTATTTGATTCATCTAAGAACCCAGTATGCATACCTTCTCTGTTTAAAAGAAAAGAGCAGCAGCCTTTAATCTGGCGAACCAGGTTTGATTCCCCACTCCTCCACACGCAGCCAGCTGGGTGACCTTGGGCCAGTCACAGTTCTCTAAGAACTCTCTCAGCCTCACCTACCTTGCATGGTGTCTGTTGTGGGGAGAGGAAGGGTAGGTGATTGTAAGCTACTTTGAGACTCCATCGGGTAGAAAAAAACAGGGCACAAAAAAACAGCTCTTCTTCATCTCTCAGAAGAGTACTAATTAGGTTAGTTCAAACATCCCATAAAACCATGGTTTGATTAAATTGTGATTTCTATGGTCACCTAAATACATGCCACTCTACTGAGCATTATTAATTTGGGAATGTCAGACTAGATTCTCAGACCATGTCATGAGGTTGATTTATTAGTCAGAGTTAAAATATAATTTTATCTGATGATGGCCAAATCTAGGTAGCCTGAATGAGTCCTGAGCCTATTCTGCACACACTGGACAATGCACTTTCAATGTGCTTTGGCAGCTGGATTTTCCTGTGCGGAACAGGAAAATATACTTCGAAAGTGAATTGAAAGTGCATTATCTATTGTGTGCAGACTAGGCCCTGGTTTACTCCCCCCTGCTTCCTTTGCTGATCCAGGTCAGGACCCAGATCTCTTTAGGGTAGGCAGGGGAAAGAACAAAAGTGATTAAACCTGTGTTTGTCAAGACACACCAGGATATGAATGATCATCTGGGAGCTGAACCCTCATTTCACAAATGAAGCATTAAAAGGAGTGATGGTTTCATGTTATGTCTGAGCCAAGCCATACGGAACATCACTATCTGTACGATTAGATGAGGCGTCAAAAGTGGTAACATCCAGAAGTGAATGGGAAAATGTTTGGGTCTGCCAGGACACTCTGCCACCAATTAGTTACTAAGGTTTTATCTCATTGTGGATGTGAAAAGGACAGCAAAGGAAGGAAGGTACTGTTATCACCAATAACAATGGGTTGTGGAACTACTTATTTTGTATACAGTTGAGCCCTGCATAGCTATGTAATCACCTACAAAACCTCTTACATTTCATGTTGTTCTGGCCCTACTTTTTTACTATTTCCCCCCTATTTGCACATACTTGCCAGCTAGGATAACAACTCATGTATCATGCATATAATATATGTGCCATCAAGTCACAACCAACTTATAACAACCACAGCAAGGCAAGAGAGAAGTAGAGGTGGCTTGCCATTGATTTCCTGTGCAGAGTCTTCTCTGGTGGTCTCCCTTCCAAATACTGAACCTGCTCAGCTTTCAAGATCTGACAAGATTGGGCGATACCATATTGCTTTCCCTCCCTCTGCAGACAATGCTAATCCCCAAAAAAACTTCTGCCACCATTAGTCTCAAAGGCCCATTATGCACGGCCGCCAAAACGGCGATTTCGGGTCACATGGAAATTGCGGAGGGGGAAGAAGCGAAGCAAACCGCTTATGCACGGGATGGGACACAATGGCAGCAAAACCCAGAGTAACCGATTATGCACGCGGCGATCCCAGCGCCGCTTCTGGTTGTGCCGTGGTCACCCGGAAGCTGCGCTTTCTTCCGCGTTTTGCTAACGCGGCTTTTTTGGCGGCATGCACCGAATCTGCAGCCGGTTGCAGCGTTATCGATTATTTTAATCACCGCCATTCCACCCCAAATGTGCGCTATCCCCCCCCCCGTGCATAATGGGCCTAAGGCATAAGTTCTTTTTGTTCCAATGAATTAATATAGTTACCCTTGCCTGTACTTCCAACACTGGTATTTGGCTTTGAATGTAATGGTTTCCCAGAATTATAGTTTTGCAAGGGTACAGATAATCCTTTCTTGGAGCTTGTTAGGTTCTTTATAGAATTACTGATCCCACTGTGCTTGCTTGGGGGTCCTGACAGTAACAGAGGTTTGAACTGATTTTTAATTGGCAGTATAAATGTGCATATGGTTTACCTCCTATCTTAAAATATTAAATACTGCAAGTAGACAGTGATACCTTTTCTGTTGTAACTACTGCATCATCTAGATCAGACACCTTTTAGATGCATGATGCTGGGCTGGGTAGGGCCTAGGTTGACTGTTTCCATGCTGGGAAATTTGCTGCCCTGACTCTCATGCAGGAGCACAAATCCGGGCTGAATGAGGTGCACCGGGCCAAATACTCCCCCATGCAGGAGCAGGAAGAGGTGGGGCAATCTGTCCCACCTCAAACTCCAACCTGCAGCCCAGCACGAAGCTTCCAGTGCATAGTCTGGATCTTAAGTAGGCTGCAATTTCAATGACTGCGGGTGGTAGCAATAAAGAAATACTAAGAACTAATGGCTGTTTCTTGTTATAAAACATCAAGGAGAAATTGGGAAACTCCTAACTGTTAGTGTGGATTTTTTTCTTCCAGATTCTCTGTGGCGTAATTCTGGAAGTGCTTGAAGAAGAATATACTGATGAGTTCACTCCAGAGGTGCAGAGAGCTTGGGCCAAGATGAAAAGCCTCATCTACAGTCATGTGACCGCCGTGTACAAGGAGGTGGGCTGGGTGCAGTATCCAAACTCTACAATGTGAGCAGACCAGGGAAACTGGGCAGGGTGGGACTGGGATAACTCACCAACCAACTTTCATGACTTCACCCACCAACCAACCTTCATGTCACTCTCAGTAGGCTTATAGGTATACCTCTGTAGCTACTCTGACTTCTGCCATCAGTTAAAAGGGGAAGCGGGTGACCCTTTGTTTCATGGGCAATTTCTCAAAATTGCTTAGCTTGCCATTGAACTGTCTATTTGGGGGGAGATCAGGTACTGCAGGCATAGGTACTAATTAATTCTCCTTAGGTACAGAGAATTAATTCAGAAAGGTACACTGAGATGCTGGCTGGGCAAAAGTTAACCATCCATTTCTGGCAGACCACACAGAGAGATTAGACTGTTATCTGCATGCCTAGCTTCTGATTCTGAACTAAGGAGGGAGGAATAAATACCTTGTATAATTTGAGATGCTTCCAAAATGTTTCCTAAGCTTTAGCTTCACTGTAACAATAATAAATTGAATGCTATCAGACCAATAAGTTTTTAGCTGTGGTTTCTAAAATTCACCACAGGGAAGACTTTCTCAGTCCACAAAATTAAGATTCTCAGTCTTGCAGAGAAAACTATACTTTGCCACATACGTCTTGGAATTAAGGCTCTGTTTGCCATTTCAGATTGTGACCTATTAATGAGGTGAATGAATCTCAAATCCTAAGACTTGAAAGCATAATTTAGAATTAGAAAGTCATAATTTAGAATTCCATTTACTAAGAAACAGATCCCCAGTTTGTTAAACTTTTGCATTTGTATGTCTCATTAGACTTCTCAAACCAGGAAATCTTCAATAATGGCTCTGGTGTGATAAAGAAGAGCTGTTTTTTTTTAATACCCCGCTTTTCACTACCTGAAGGAATCCCAATTTTAATTAATTAATTTAGGATTCCGAGACCAAAGCTGTTTTCACGCATCAAAGGATATCTTTTCTGCCAATTTTTGCAACCACTTGACCATGAAGGTCTTAACCTGCTCTGCTTCCATATCCAGAGCTGAATCTGGACTGGGCTTTTTAACACAGATTACCCCAAACTTTAAAAAGTAATCTACACGTTATTTGATTTCCATTTTGATACTTAGTGCTTTAAATTTTCCCTCTGCACTACCTTTCCCCCGCGATATCCAAGAATGGATATAACATTTGCGAAAAATGCTTTGAAATCTCTAGTAAAGTGTGGATCTCTGTGTGCTGGATTAACTTTTGCCCCCTCCTCCATACCTTCAATATTGATGCTGATGCATCTGTCACTGATTGGTTAGGGCATCAGTTCAAAGACTGCTGGTTCCTGGTTGCCATTCCATCACAAGATTCATTTTGCCCTCATTTTCTAAGTGACTGTGCTCTTGCCCAAAGCCCAGACTTTTATGTGCCGAGATTTGCATTTTGGATTTTCTTTCCCCCTTCACCCCCCCCCCCAGCTTGTTCAGTAAAAGAAAAATAAACAAGCTGCCTCATGCTCCATCCCCCGCTTGCTGTGGGAGCAGCAGGAAATAAACCCCTCTTCAGACTTGTGCTCCTTCAATGCTGGCTGGAGCTTCGCAACCACTGCTCCCCTCTCCCCTCTTAGCTTCCCCAATCAATCAGGAAGGAGAGAGCACCCAGACAATTAAGTGTAGACTGCAACGTCAGTTTCAAACAAAGGTGGATGACCTGGGTTCAGATTGATCTGAATTCAGCAAGATTGCCAACGGGGTAAAAAATGTAAGTGCAGAACCAGCATGGTTCCAGTTTTAACAAATGTTTATAGATCTTCCGAACAAGTGGGGTTTATTCGAAAACATCTGATTCAAACTCAGTTAAGTCTCTTAAGTTTCCATCACAGATTTTAAAGTCTTCTTTCATCCATGAGACTGATTGCATAAGGTTGAACCTATCCACAATCTTGTCTTCTTGCTTTACATCTTGCCAGTCTTTTATAGATCCAGATACATCAACCAAGTCTTGGTATTTTTAAAAAAATCTTTTTTCTTTTGTAGCATCCTATCAAAGTACATTCAGTCAGAGACCTTAAAAGAGAAATATTAGGACTGATCCTAGCCTTATATTTGGTCCATATCTTTAAAAGACTGCTTCTCAGCACATGAAGGTCCTGCCATGCTTGTACTTTCTCACTTGGCCAAAGTAGATTATGCAACCCAGCCCCAAGACCTACTATTTCTATCTTTAGAAAACTTCCTACCGGTTATTTCATCCAATCAGAAATCCACATCACAAATTCTGAATGCAGGCTTGCTCTGAAAAATGACCTAATCCTGTAACAATGCCTCTTATCACTGAGCACCATTATCTGGTTGTGTTTATAAGTATCAGGGCCCTGGAATAGGCCTTGTCTGCTGTCTCTATTGTAAACAAGACACATAACTCATACTTAGATTTACTGGGGTGATACATGATCCTTTCTCTGATAGATTTCCATCTCTAAATTAAATCCCCCTAACCGATAAATCATGTGTAATAGGCAGGTTTCTACCTAGCCATTTGGCCTCGGTTCCCTCCCAGCCCGTAGATATTTTTGTTCTTCCTTATTGCTGCTAACTCACTTGCATAATGTTTGGAGCACGTGATTCACCTCAGCTATCTGTCTAGGTGGCGAGGCATGTCAGTTCCGGGATATTTTCAGAAAGAGCTAAGGGATATTAGAAGAGTGAGCCGGGATTCCCCCACTGATCTTGATTCATCCTGGGTTAGAACAAAGGATTAGTCAGACAGATTGCTGCAGGAAGGGATTCGCCGAAGATCTGGATGCTGTCACAGAGGCAGCCCAGTCTCAGCAATGAATCAGCACCCAGCAGGCAACTGAACGTTTAGCCAGGCGAGTATGTAAAGCAGCTGCAGGAATTAAGGAGAAAGATGTCTGTGTGTGTAATGACGATGTGTCAGTGTTTGGCTGTTTGAAAATGTCCATTTGAGTAGGCAAGAAAACTGGCTCACTGACCTCATCTACGTGGATTATAAGCAATGACAGAGCAATAGCTGCTAATTGTCATAAAGAACAAACCTTTGCCTGATATTATCCAGGCCTATTCAGTGGGGGCTCATAGGACTGCACTGATTCTATTGTTGACAAAACTGGACAGCTCCCACACATACCTCACTCCGTACATGTCAGATAATGCACTTTCATGGTGATTTTGCAGCTGGATTTTCCTGTTTCAAACAGGAAAATCTGCTTCTAAAGGGCATTGAAAGTACACTGGTGTGAAATGAGAGGGGAATTGTGAGTGGAAACATGGTTTGGGCAGAAGCTTAACCTCTCCCACTGTTTTCCCAACCTGTTTCTTACTCTCAGCTCCTGCAACTGCTGTGACTAATTGCAGATTTCCCTACATGATCTTGCTGAACCTTGATTGTTCCAAGATCCACTAGAATCTGGAGATGACATTGGAGATCTCATTGGAGTCCTGTCATTCCTAGACTTTGTCATCATCACCACCATTTTGAATAACAAAAGAAATAACAGTCTCCCATTATTTTACCCTCAGGCACATAGTAGTCTTCTAGGATAAAGGAAATCAGGCTTTAAGGAACTAGGATTCCATACTGAAAATAATAATTGGTTGAACTGAGCATTCAGAAAACCCAAAAAAACGTTATTAGAATAAATCCTGAAAATTATATTTAATGTTCTTTTTCTGCTTTTATGGGGAAATGGGGTGGAAATAAAGATGGAAAGTTTGGGCTTCTGAACCAGTAGGAATATGGCTCCAACAGTTTGGATCTAGAGAAGCAAGCCAGAATTTCTGTTCATAAAAAGTACTTTCTCATTTTCTCTTCCCAGCAGGGTTGTTCCTGAATACCCTCCCCCCCCTAAGTAAAGCCCCACAAAGACTGAAGACCAGAGCAGTAGCTTGTGCTGCTATTGGGGGACAAAATAGGCCACAGGCCCATGAGTATACTGATATGTACATACATACTATTTTGAATCCAAATCAAGGGACTTCAACCCAGGTTGTTCTTCTTTCTTAAGAAAATAATAAAGAAAACAACATTTTAATCAAAGCAGGTTTTTTTAGTTTCTTAATATCTGATTTATGTAGTCTATCTGTAAGTGTTGGTGTTTATAACTTCAGCTTTAGGAACTACTGCTGGAATCCACTATGTGAGGTGAGTGGCCCCATACTTTATGACATAGCAAACTAGGATTGCTGCCTTGTAGCTCAGGGACTAGACATAGCTCTTTCAATCACTCACCCAGGCCGAAGACAAGGCAGTCAGGATGGCTTGTGCCCCAGGACTCTGGTCTGGCCCTTTCTTTTACCAGACTGGCAGAAGCCATCTTGGGTCCTGCTCATTATCAGTGCAGCAGCAAAGCAAAAGGGGTGGGGGGGGGTTACAGAGGGGAAGCCGAGAATGAGAGAAGCTCAATGTCCTTCTCTTCTTCAGCCAAAGTAAAAGCGAAGTGTTCTGACTGGAAACTGATCGCTCTGGGAAGTCTGAGGGCCCTGCAGAAAGTGGAGCAGTTTAGAGTACTTTGGCATAGTAGAAATCTGCTAAAGGGAGAAAGAAAGAAAGAAAGAAAGAAAACAGCATAATTTCAAACTCTGACAGAGGCACTGAAAGGCCAGTGCTAACTTACAGAAAATATTCTATGGAATTTGAAAAGAATTGGGTGTTTGTGACAATCCTGAATGACATGCAAGGCTGTGGTGAATGGATTAATACTATCTGGAAGAGCTTGGAGGCAAACAACCAGGAATTCCTAATTTACGCTATTAGCATTTTGATTGACTTCACCCCCTCAGTGAAGGGGGTTAATTTTTCAGTTTACAAGACATTATGGACATTCCCAGTTCAAACAGGGACAGCCAGCATGCAGCCTCCAGCATATTTATATGATGGTTTTTGACACTTTTAATGAAAGACTACTGCTTTGTTTTAAAATATATTTCTAGTCCTTAATGTACCGTGAAGTTTAGCTAGACAAGTATCAGAAAGTAAGACAAAGAGCCAACTTTAACCTCTTTTTGAACTGTACCATTTCAGCATACAGACTGGAGATTCTTCATACAAACTTCCACCCATGAAGTTCTCCAGTAATTGCCTGGCCCTCACTGGATAACATCTCTTTCACAATGCCTTACCCTCTTGACTTCTGCTGCCTAGCTGGACAGCTCCCCTTCCATTTTAGCAATCATGTCATGGGACCTGTTCTGTGCCCCGTTGGACAGCTCCTCTGTCTCATCGGTAAAACAAACAATATGTGCCACACAGCTGCAGTTATTAGTGCTGGAAATGGGTCACATATACAGCATCTTAATTTTAGAAGATGATAAAAGCACATGTCCATTTT
The DNA here is from genome assembly GCF_049243985.1 of Paroedura picta. NCBI lineage: Eukaryota > Metazoa > Chordata > Lepidosauria > Squamata > Gekkonidae > Paroedura > Paroedura picta. The sequence goes on from NC_135371.1 coordinate 128,717,410, forward strand.
ACAGATGAGATGCACCGAGACTGAGAACAAGTAGTGAATGTATAGCAAGAACTCAAACATGTGCAAAGCAGGTGGCTCAAAAAAGGAAGCCCAGCCCCTGACTACAGATCAAATCATACATATAACATTCTCACAGCAATTTCAGAATACTGTTAAGGAATTCAGAACTGGGCTAACAAGATAGTTAACACCTCATTTTATAAATGTGGGACAATGAATCTAACAAGAGAGCTTCTTTCTCTTCCTATTTTATCCTGCCTTATTTGTGACATTCTTTGTGTTGACTGATAAGCAACCATAATAAACAGAGGACCAGGGCCTCTATTCACTAATAGTAAACTATTGTTTTAAAAGACATCAAGCTGGATTCACTGTAGTGTTTTTGTGAGTGCAAGGATCTGGGGCTGCTTGGTGGGGGGACCCATCGTCATGTTCTTATGGAGAGAAGTCCTTGCACCTCCAAACACACTGTGCTAGATCCAGCCCATAGTCTCTGGGGGGTGGAATGTTTTAAACATTCAGAGCTGCAATATGCAGCAGCAGGAATTCCTTCAAGGCCTATCCACTTTTAACATGCAATGGCTGCATCACAAAATTCTTCAGCCCACAGTGAACAAAGAGGAGTTCTATGGATCTGAGCCCAAAACATTATGGAGTTTTAAATGGGGATCCTGATGGGATTTGGAACTTTTCACATTCTCACAGAACATTTATTTACAATGTTGAGAGGTTCTCAAGAAAAAACCAGGACTGAAAATGTGTTATAGTTTCATTTTAACTGACATCAGGGGTAGGGGGTATTTGAAGCAGTATAACATCAAGGACCTTTAAGGTCATCCCACTCAGTTTCCTTGAGTGTTCACACTGAGTTCATCTTGACCTCTAAGGGATTTTGCATCCATCACTTTGGAAGCTGTTGACACGTCATATTTTTAGTAAGGGAAATCATTACTGTCTCCAGAAGAATCCTGTGGCTTTTCTGCAGAATCCCAACTCCAGGAGCATCTGGGATTTGGGTGCCCTTCAGACATTCTAAAAAATATCTTAAAGAGAAGAAGAGGTTGAGAGGGGACATGATAGTTCTCTTTAAGTATTTGAAAGGTTGTCACTTGGAGGAGGGCAGGGAGTGGTTCCTGTTGGCAGCAGAGGAGAGGACTTAAATATACAATGGTACTGGCTAGATATCAGGGGGGGGGAGGAATCACAGACTAGTTCAGCAGTGGAATCGGCTGCCTAAATGAGCTCCCCCTCAATGGCGGTCTTTAAGGTTGGACAGTTACTTATCATGGATAGTTTAGGCTGATCCTGCATTGAACACGGGGTTGGAATAGATGGCCTGTATGGCCCCTTCCAACTCTATGATTCTCCCAACTGTGTGGGAGCAACTTATCTGTGAGTAAATGAGCCAACCATGTATGTTTGGGCTAGTCATGTGGCACTTTCCAACAGAACTGGTAATATTCCAGGAGGAATGGTGCTGCTGATTCCTTAGGAAAGAACCATACAACAGCCCCACCCTATTTTCACAGATATGTGGCTTCCTCCGGGCTGAGAAAAATATGTAAAGTCTACTTCAAAATTCACTATAACTGGCTGGCTAAGAATTTCAGATTTAGGCTCTGGCATCAGATTTAAGGAAAGCATCAAACAAAAATAATGGAAAGGCTTTCAAAGTATTTTATATTCTCAGCACTTTAGACTTTTGTATTCCTGGCCAGATGGCTTTAGAGAATTCCAGACCTTCAAAAACACATTATGAAAATTTGGCAATTCTCACTTTACTGCTATTCTTTTTTTTTTAATAGAAGATTTTTATTTTTATTTTCCAGAATTAGAGACAGTGCTATTCTTATTTTGCAAACAATCAGCTATACTAAAAGAATCCAGATGTGCTCAGCTGCCATCTCTCAGGTATCACCCCCAAAACAAAATGGCAAATTGCTAAAGATAAAATGTATGCATATACAAAAACATGTTTATTAGAGATACTTACATTGTCAAAACCAATTCTAGATTGTGCCAAAAAAACTGATGGGGAAAAATTAAGATCTTCTTTCTGCTGTTTCTAAGCCTTCTGTCTCTATATCAAAAGGAGACAAAGCTGAAAAACAAATAATTTATTAAAAAGGAAAATGAAAAATAACAAAAAGAGCAGGAGGAAAAAATAAATTTTGGCTCAAATTCTGGTTTCTACTCAACACACACATACAGACAGCTGTTCCATGTTTCATGCAGGTCTAAAATCTATCCTAATCTCTTTCACACACACACACAGCCTCCTCTTGTGTTTTCTGACATCAAAAGTAACAAACATTCTAAAATGAAAATTCTTGGAAACCAGATTTCTCTTATCTCTTCTGCTTCCTTTTGCCTATAAGATACATCATTGATTGCATCACATTGTGTTTACACAGCCAAATGCTTTGCATAGTTCTGTTGACTAGAATTTAACACCCACTGACATGAACTAATTGCATTATTCAAGAAGCCATCGAGTGAACTTACTCAAACAAATTACAGCACTTTGGAATTTAGAAAACGCCCTTTAACATTTTCCTTAACTTAATATTTGTAAATGTTTATATCAAATATCATCCAAATATGCTTTGTACACTCAAATATTTTTAACCAATGTCCAAGACTCCATCTGTATTTCCTCCAACAATATCTGATTTCAGCATCTGAAATCTGACAGTTTGACAACTGATATAATTTGTATTTTTGTCTTAATAATAGCTAATGCAGAATAACATCACATCCTCTAATTTGGAAAATATGAAGCTGCCTTTGAACCAAATCTCAAAATCTGCTACTGCAGACCCTTTAATTAGAGTTGCCAGGAACTGAACCTGGGGTCTTCTGATGCAAAACACACGCACTGAATTGACCTATGATTTTCTTCCTGTAACACTGAGCTCCCACTTTGGTTCTGCCTTTGGTTCAGTTCACTTCAACTAGTGCTTCCTTGGGCTGCCACCCATCCAACCTCAGATGGAATTATATTATAGTACATGACAGTGATTGATAAACAGGCTTTTTTGAAGCCTAGCAAAACAAAGCCACCAAGGAATGCCAACATTCAAGTTCCTTTTCCACACCTAGAATGAATGTTAAACATTCTCATTTTAAACGTGACTGGCTAAATGGGCAAATATTGCCAAATATCTGTGGATGTTCATATAAGCTTTACGTAAGATTATTCCACTTTGCAGATGACCACTTCTCAAATATTTTCCTTAGCCTTTATTCATCCGTGAATCTCTTGCAACATGTTTGGTCTACTAGCTTATTGTAAAGTTTAACAATCAGTCAGTTCAAGAAAGCAATAGCATTTGGGTAGTTCAAGAACAAACTGCAAGAAGAAAAAAATGGGGTTCAAAAGATAGACCAATTCTAATGCTGGAAATGTATCACTTGAAAATGTGCAGCCTCTGTGTTGAAATCAGTGGGTCTTAATTCCTAGGACATACATGTAAGATTATACCCTTCATGTAATTTCCAAATTGGTGTGCAAAAATTCTGGCAAACCATTGTGGTGCCTGTCACAGAAATACATTGTACTTTGAGAGCTTGGGGCAAGCCCATGGTCATTAATTACAGAGCATGAACTGTGCGACGTGCTTTACATTCCTTATTGCTGAAAATTGAAAGCAGCTTCTAATTATAGCTTTTCCTTGTTGATAAGCAGGGCTAAATATTCTACTGATCAGCCAGTATTAATTCATGGTCATGTCTTCTCTAACCGCAAAGACAGGGTTTCAAACTATTTCAAACAATGCATACACGATCAGAATAGTTTTCCCTAGAACATAAAACAAGTATTAGCCTATTTAGCCAAGAAAGTGCTATGTTTGGAGAAATTACATGTCTTCAAATTATCAGTGCTATTTAGTTAGATAGCATAGCATGCCATATTAAGGAGAGTTACACCCTTCTAAAACCACTGTCTTCAAAGGATTTAGAAAGGTATAATTCAGATTGGGATGATACTGTCAAATGCTTAATTAACAGCTGATGCAATTGTTCCCTTTTTAAAAACCTGGAATACTGACAGTCATCTTAGAAGGATTATCACTCATTTTCTTTTCAAGAAAAATTGTCATTTGCCATCAGAATGGGAAAAACCCGCTCAAAGGCCTGTGTTAGTATAGCTTTTCAAAATACCATTCAGCTGGTTGAGATATTTTTGCACATAGCACCTACTTTTGTGTCTGGCCAACGGGCACATCTTCAGGATGCTTTAATGTGGCTCACAAGACTGGAGGTTTTCTGTAGAATTTCCTCTCAGTGTCAGTCTGTCCATTTAATGGAGACCAGTGAAACTTGCCTATTAGCGGAAGCACAGAACTGGTGAAGCCTATAATTAACTTTAACTATTGCAGTTATTCATAGTAACTTCTTAACTTTTCTCATCTGCACAAGAATGGTTGCAATTGGGCAAAAACTTTGGAGTGGTTAGCGCTGTACACAAAAAAAAACAACACTGAATCTTCTTTTAGTAAGGCATTTCTTTAGAACTGAGCTGAAATTAGAATGTGTTGAATCTTTGCTGTGTGAACATTTTTGCAGCAAGAGAGGCCAAATCAGCTCATTTAAAAAATCTTTTATTTATTCCACGGTTCTAAGAATATTTGCCGCATAACTGGTAGCTTATTTGGTGCCATGGCTTGGCTAAAGAAACCCAACAAACTGGGGTTCATACAGTCAGCAAGGTGATTCAACAATATCATATAATAGTTGTTCTTAAACTTTTTGAAGCAGGAACCACTTTTAAGCAGGGGAGCCTCAGGGTAGGGCGGTATACATATGTAATAAACTTACTGAGACCCATTTGTGGACCACAGGCAAGGTCACCCTCCTGTGGTCCACAAATGGGTCTCAGTAAGTTTAAACGTGGTTCCTTCCTCATGTAGTCTTACTGCCAACTAGCTAAAGGTTGCTGGGAGAAGATGGAGCAGTGGGGAAGAGGCTGTACTGGCCAACCTTGCCACTATTGGCAGAAATCCAGGCACCTCTCCTCGCCCCAAAAGGAAGGTTGGGCCCATTTGGACAGCTGTCAATGCAACAGGGTCCAAGCAGGACCAGAAAGGCTCATAAGACTTGGAGTGAGTTACTTGGCACTCCAAAAGAGTAAGCAGGAACATCTAGGAGGGAAGAAGAACATATGGGGTGAGCTCAAAGAAACCACCTCCTTTTCCAAGCTGAAATCTAGGGGAACGCCAGGAAGTTGGGCAGCTCCCCTTTTACAAAGGAATTCCACCCTATGTTCCTCCCGGCATGGTGTAATGGCTAAGAGCAGCAGCCTCTAATCTAAGGCAGGGGTAGTCAACCTGTGGTCCTCCAGATGTCCATGGACTACAGTTCCCATGAGGCCCTGCCAGAAAATGCCAGCAGGGGCTCATGGGAATTGTAGTCCATGAACATCTGGAGGACCACAGGCTGACTACCCCTGATCTAAGGAACCAGGTTTGATTCCTAATTGTAAGCCTCTTAGAGACTCCTTTGGATATAAAATCAGAGTATAAAAACCAGCTCCTCCTCCTTCCCATCATATGACACTCTGAACAAACTTACATTTTATTTTTATGCTTAGTATTTGTAAATGTATAGCATTACTACTCAACCAATAAAATGACCACAAAATACATTGTATGGAGGCAAACCCTAAAATGTCAATAGATTCAAGAGGGCAGCCGAGTTGGTCTGAAGCAGCAGAGCAAATTCAAGGTATGCATCTGAGGATGTGTGTATGCACATGAAAGCTCATACCTTGAATAAAAAATTGCTGGCCTAGAAGGTGCCACTAGGCTCTAAATTTGTCCTAATATGTCAATGAGACACCCAGAGTCTACAACCCGCTTTGGGGTCCAGCCCCCATTCTGAGAAGCACTGTTATGTATCCAATTCAGATCAAGGGCTTTTCTTCCCTCTAAAAGCGGAGAAAACATGTTTGCTACTGTTCACAGATTCCCCCCCACACACACACAAAAAATCCTATCTTCAGGGGAAGTGCTAAACATACTAGGGGCCAAGCCTGTTGCATTCAGTAATACAATGGACCCTAGATTGGGGTGGGGTGTGGTAGAAGAACTCTGTGGATGGCCTCTCCCTCCCCCCAGGGCCTGGAAAGGCTGCAGACTGTAGGCCCCCAGGAAGGGAACTCATTGGCAGGGGCAGCTCTCACGCAGCAGGAATCTGCATCCTCTGAGCCTTGGAGGGATGTGGAAGGAGGAGGGGGGTCAGGGGTGGGGGGCGGAAGGTGATTGGCTGGCCACTGGACAGACAGGCAAGCCGGTTGGAGGAGGAGGTACATAAGGGTAGGACAGCCGTCCGGAATGGATGTTAAGGGCACTTAAGCTATGAGACACGCTCCTCCTCCAAGGCCTTTCCAGAAATATATTATGTGGAACAGATAACCCATTACACAGAAAAAATAATGGTGTGCTGGACAACTGATGCAGCTGTGTGGCAATGGCTCATGTTCATGTAAGCCAACAATGTTCACAGTATCTTTGCTGCCCACACATTTTATTGTTGTAGTTATTGTTCTGCTGAAACTCTCAAGTTCTCTGTAACAGCAGCTGAATGCCTGTGCCCAGTTTGCAACAGAAAGTGGTATCTGTGCAGAAGGATTTAAAATAACTGCCATGATGCTGTTTGCACAAATTGGCCCGGTATAGCAAATGCAAATCCTTATCCATGGTTCCTCTATATATTTGTGAGACAGTCTGGGGAGCAGAACATGTCTGGCTGTCCGAGTCGGAATAGGGCCAATCAGGGTGCAGCCACACAGAGCCCTGCCAGACCGAATACAAGCCCTCATTTCTTCCTATTGCTCCCGCTGCGAGGGACACAGAGAGGGCTGCCCCAAACTGCTCATCAGCCCTCCTTCCCTCCTATATACCAGCCCCCCCCCCCCCCGTTTACCTGCTATGCCTCCTGCTGCGAGGCACACAGAGTCAGGCAGCCAGAGGAAGAGGGGGAGAGAGAGAGAGCTGTACCTGCTGGTGTCCCTTGGGTCCTAGCGCCCATTGCATTCAGGCTTTCTTGCTAGTATCTTAATATTCCCAATATTATATCAAAGTTTTAAGTTCAACAGGCCTAAAAACTGATTCAAGCGGGTAGCTGTGTTGGTCTGAAGCAGCAAAATAAATTTTGAGTCCAGTAGCACCTTTAAGACCAACTAAGTTGCGTGAACATTCGTGTGCAGACACACTTCTTTGTATCTGAGGAAGTGTGCACGTACATGAAAGCTCATACCTTAAATAAATGTTTTTGGTCTTAAAGATGCTACTTAGACTCAAGACCTACAAAATGTGACTAGGGCTGAAGGAGATTTTGAGTATATGTGCAAATTTGGGTATGAAAGTATGGGTAGTGAATCTTTTATAGTAAGCAAAGAGGGAAAAAAGTTCGCTTTTGCTCATCCAGACTTGCGAACTGCAAATCTCAACAAGCACTGGGGCAACAGTTACTCAGTATGCACATCCGTAATATCACACACTAGCCAGAGCTTATCAGAGCAAAGAAGCAAAGCAGGGTTGGCCATGGTTAGGCTTTGGATGAGAGACCACCAAGGAAGACTAGGGCTATTTATTTATTTATATACCACCGTTCCTTGGTGGGCTCACAGTGGTTTACAACAATAAAAGAATAAAACACATTAAGACCCCATATAAGTTCCTTTTATTGGCATGCAGCATATGGATAATAACAACAGCAGCAGCTCAAATCTCAGGGCTGGGGGGCAAGACCCTGAGTCTATAGCACTGAGACTTCACCTCAGCAGAAGGATGTCTCCTATACTCAGAAATCCTTGATTAATGCTGTAATCTAATTTTGTTATTTCAAAATTAGCCTCTGCTCCTCCCAGCTGTACCAGACAAGTCATGGCAACAGCCATCTGTTTTCTCCAGTGATGCATCAGCACCTCAAATAGAGGGAGGGGGGGGGGAAGAAACCTTATCAGGCCCGACCCCCAGCAGTATACCTTTCTATTTCTAGAAGAATCACACTAGGAAGAAATTAAATAAAGGCCTTAAAATTTAAGAGATGGATTCTGCTGGGGGTAACAGATGGGCATGCAAACAATTTATGTTTAATTCAAACTTTAGCACTACTGGGATCTCTGTAGTCCAAAGATAAACACTATCAAGAAATAGAAATCAGCTGTGTTGTGACTTTATAATATTCTGTTGTGACTTGATAATATTCTATGTATGCTCCAGAACATACACATACCTATTATGGATTTTGGCAACATTCTACTTCCCCTATTTATTTGCTTTAAAATATTTATATCTCACTTTCCCACAATGCCCAGGGCCTTGCAAAATATAAATATACACAATTAAAACATAATTGAAAACACATGGATTAAAATATATATATGAAAACTGCAATATTATCAATCCCACTGGCCAGAGATATCCATTAGTAACTTCTGCTAAAGATTCTTCAAAATAATTCTGCTTTGCACTTTTTTACAAAAGGAAAAGTGTGTAAGAGCTTTCTGTAGCACATCTGGCAGGGTGTTCCAAAGCATGGGCACAGCTACTGAAAACAGCATGGACAGGCTACAGCTGAGCAAACCTCCCAAATAGAGGGAACTGTCAGAAATGAGGTGCCTGATGGGATCGTAGGAGGGAAGGCAGCCAATTAGATACTCAGGTCCCAAGCCAGGAAAGGGCTTTAAAGGCACCTTGAATTGGGCCCAGGGGAAAAAAATTAACCAATGAAGCCATCACTTTTTTTTTTAATGGAAATCATGGAGGAGAAGGGGAGGGCAGTAGGCAGGGCGAAGATGCATCACTGGATCTGTGCCACCAAATGGCAGATGGCACGATGGGGAGAAAAAAGCAAATGATAGAATCTCTCACCAAGAAAATATGTCCTAGTATCCACAGAAAATAAAAAATTGAGGTATCTAAGGATTACAAAATCACAAAGTTAGAGGGCGTGAAATTCAAATTTCCTTCCAGAATGGCACATTTCTGTGTGGAAATGTTTCCTTTCTTAGGATATTTACAAACACAGACATAGGGGCAAACCCGACTGCAGAAATGGTCTCACATACCTTTTCTGCACAATGACTAAAGGCCAGGAAAGCGCTCATCTGACCAATCCCCCTTCTAGATCAGTGGTCCCCAACCTTTTTATCACCGGGGACCGGTCAACACTTGACAATTTTACTGAGGCCTGGGGGGGGGGGTAGACTTTTGCCGAGGGATGTCTAAGCCCCTGCTCCACTTGCTTTCCTGCTGGCGCCCCTGACTTCCTGCTGCCCGCTGTGGGGCGCTGCCAGCAGCAGCTGCACAGTGCCATGCCGAGGGGGAGCCCCAGCCATGGTTGCCACTGGAGAGCACCAAAGGTGAGCTGGTGGAAGAGTGGCAAGGCAGCTCCCAAAGCAGCACCTGGGGAGGAGGACAAGGAGGTGCCGCGGCCCGGTACCGACTGATCCATGGACCGGGACCGGTTACTGGACTGGGGGTTTGGGGACCACTGTTCTAGATGATGTCAGGCCCTCTATTGCCGCATGGCAAGGGAATGCAGATTCTTCCCACATTCCCTTCCTTGCTGCAGTCACCAATGGGGTCTATCTCAGGACAGGCCCAGATTCTCTCCCCACCTATGGTGTCACAGAAGGGACAAAAAATACCCCAGTTGGCTCTACAGTTGCATTTAATTTTTTTTCACAAAGTTGGGATTGCATCGTAAATTAAAAAAAAAAAACACACACACACACAGCCAGAACCTCTCTGCTCCAGCTGCCTCGTGTGGAGATAGTGACCTGGGGCAGATCAGGTCCAGTGGGGAAAATCTTCCCCCATCTGTACCCAGGAAGAGGCAGGGCAAACTGCCCTGTCACAAAGAATCAGTGGCAGCCAGGAGCAGCAGCACCAGTGTGGTGGAAAGGGTCACAGAGGTAAAGGGGGTTCAGTAACGCAAAAGTGGTCATTTTGTTCTCCTTTTCCATCCGTCTCCAGTCTTTTCTTCTATAAATTCAAACTGTAGGGTCAAAACTAGAGAATGAGTCAACAAAAACATCTTGGGGATGGGGAAAAGAATGTGTAGCATTAGTAACTACCCAGTGAAACCTGATTTTTCTCTGTAAACCATGGGAAAAAGCATTTCCCTAAAGTGAATGTTCTTAATATGCAGATACAATCCTTAGGGTCTTCTCCACATCCTGTGGGTACTTGCAGCACAAGGAAGAAAGAGATTAACATAAAATGCTGTGGCCAGGATTCTTACATGGATGGGAACAGGAATGCTCCAGGGAATCTGTGGTAGAAGTTTTTAAAAGTTGTTCTCACTGGTTTGGATCCAGTTAGGATTGGGGGGGGGGGCTAACAATTCACATGATGTAGCCTTATGTGGCTATTGGCTCAGTCACACAACATTAAGTACCCACAGTCAAATTTGGTTCACAGGCAGCATTCTGACAATAAACTGATGCTGCTGCTGGGAAGACCCCACATTCCCCAAAGCTGCAAGCTACAGTAAGTGGAACAATGAGGCTCCATGGATAGCCATGCAGGTGACAGGCAAAACCAGTCATCTGAAAACAAAAGTGGTAGCTTAATGACCAGAGCATCACAGCTTCAAACATGCTATTTAGGGTTGCCAGCTTCCAGGTGGGACCTGGAGATCTGCTTTTATACCCAATCATCAGACTATAGAGATCAGTTCCCCTGGAGAAAATGGCTGCTTTGGAGGATAGACTCTATAGCAGTGGTCCCCAACCTTTTTATCACCGGGGACCACTCAACGTTTGACAATTTTACTGAGGCCCGGTGGGGGGGGGATAGTTTACTCCTCTACTCTCAACCACTGCCCTAACGCTCTCTGATCGCTATGGTAATGTTTAAACATCCCTTCAAAATAAGATACAGACATGCCACAACAATGAGCATAAGGAACATTTTATTTTAATGGAAATTTTAACTCATGACAATGACAAATCAATGGGAACCCTGAGCTTGTTTCTCTGCAATGAGATGGTCCCATCTGGAAGTGATGGGAGACAATGACACCTGAAGTGTGTTGTAAAGGGCCGGGGGGGATGAATTAAAGGGCCGGGGGGGGGGGAGAGAGAAGGCATCCTTCGCGGCCCACCTCCAATTAGTCAAAGGACCACATGTGGTTTGCGGCCCACAGGTTGGGGATTGCTACTCTATAGTATTGTATAAGGTGACCAGATGTCCCGCTTTTGGCGCGACAGTCCCGCCTTTGGGGGCATTTCCCCCATGTCCCACAACGTTTTCAAGATGTCCTGCGGCGCGGCATTCTCCGTGGCGCTCCAGCTTGCTCTCGCTCCCTGGTGCAGTAAGTCAGGGAGGGAAGAGGAGGGAGGGAGAGCCCGCCTGCTGTTGCCACTGCTGCTGCCACTGCCCCGCCGCCGCCCTTCTGAGGCCAGTCAGGAGGGGAGAGGGGAGGGGGGAGGGCCCAAGTGCTGCTGCCGCCGCCGCCACACCAGCAGCAGCACGTCCCACTGTTTGTCCCTGGAAATCTGGTCACATTAGTATTGTACCATGTTGAGATTCTTCCTCTCCCCATACCATGCCCTTATCAGGGTCCACCCACAACATCTCCAGATATTTGCCAACCAAGCCCCCTTCCTAAAATGCTGACATTTGGGAAAAAATGGACCTCTGTGTGGAAGCAGCCTTAGCTGGAACTTAGTAATGTAGTAGGATTGCGCTTGGAAGACCATGGTAGGGCGAGGAAGTAGTGAATCTTCACAGAGACCCATAAATTCTCTCTCTCTTGGTGCACTTTCACATTATTCCAGGCTTCAGGCATTGTGTGACCAGGGTTGCCAACTGTAGGTTGGGAAAATCCTGGAGATTTGGGGGCAGAGCTACAAGAGGGCAGGGTTTGGGGGAGGGGAAAGAGCTCATCAGGGGTGTTATGGCATAGATGCCACCCTCTCAAGCTGCCATTTCCACCAGGAGAGCTGACCTCTGTACTCTGGAGATCAGTTGTAATTTGGGGAGAACTCCGGCCCTGGATGCTGGCAAACATATTGTGCAGCTATTGCCTCCTTATAGCATATTATTAAACCTTAATAAACATCATTGTAACCACAAGTCAAGCCGTCCCCTTCTTGGGCATGCAACAAGCCTAAAAGCACCAAATGACAGACCCTTACACCAAAGTCTGGCAAGTATGGCCAGCAGCGTGATTTAACAGACAGTTTAACAGACAGTTTGGCGGTTCTTGAAAATTGTTTTTGTTGTTGTTAGGTGCAGTCGTTGCCGACCCATCGCGACCCCATGGACAACGATCCTCCAGGCCTTTCTGTCCCCTACCATTCCCCGGACTCCATTTAGGTTTGCACCTACTGCTTCAGTGACTCCATCCAGCCACCTCATTCTTCGTCGTCCCCTTCTTCTTTTGCCCTCGATCGCTCCCAGCATTAGGTTCTTCTACAGGGAGTCCTTCCTTCTCATGAGGTGGCCAAAGTATTTGAGTTTCATCTTCAGGATGTGGCCTTCTAAGGAGCAGTCAGGGCTGATCTCCTCTAGGACTGATCGGTTTGTTCACCTTGCAGTCCAAGGGACTCGCAAGAGTCTTCTCCAGCACCAGAGTTCAAAAGCCTCAATTCTTTGACGCTCGGCCTTCCTTATGGTCCAACTTTCACAGCCATACATTGCAACTGGGAGTACCATAGCCTTGACTAAACGCACTTTTGTTGGCAGGGTGATGTCTCTGCTTTTTAGGATGCTGTCTAGATTTGCCATAGCTTTCCTCCCCAGGAGCAAGCATCATTTAATTTCTTTACTGCAGTCCCCATCTGCAGTGATCTTGGAGCCCAGGAAAATAAAAATTTGTCACTACCTCCATTTCTTCCCCATCTATTTGCCAGGAATTGAGAGGGCTGGATGCCATGATCTTCATTTTCTTGATGTTGAGTTTCAAGTCAACTTTTGCACTCTCCTCCTTCGCCTGCATCAACACGCTCTTTAGTTCCTCTTCACTTTCTGCCATTGGAGTGGTATCATCTGCATTTCTGAGGTTGTTGATATTTCTCCCTGCAGTCTTGATCCCAATTTGTGACTCATCTAACCCCGCCTTTCTCATGATGTGCTCCGCATACAAGTTAAATAGGCAAGGCAACAGTATAGTTGCTGAACTCCTTTCTCAATCTTGAACCAATCAGTGATTCCTTGCCCGGTTCTCACTGTTGCTTCTTGACATGCATATATGTTTCTCAAGATACAAATAAGATGCTCTGGTATTCCCATCTCTTTAAGAACTTGCCACAATTTGTTGTGCTCCACACAATCAAAGGCATTAGCATAGTCAATGAAGCAGAAGTAAATGTTTTTCTGGAACTCCCTAGTTTTCTCCATGATCCAGCGTATGTTGGCAATTTGATCTCTAGTTCCTCTGCCTCTTCGAAATCCTGCCTGTACTTCTGGAAGTTCACGGTCCACATATTGCTGGAGCTTAGCTTGTAGGATTTTGAGCATAACTTTGCTAGCATGAGAAATGAGTGCAATGGTGCAGTAGTTTGAACATTCTTTGGCATTGCCCTTCTTTGGGATTGGAATGTAAACTGACCTTTTCCAATCCTGTAGCCATTGTTGAGTTTTCCAAATTTGCTGGCAAACTTGAAAATGGAACTACTCTTTATTCTTCTTTAAAACATTTTAAATTTGCACTTTATACAGTTAATTACATGATCCAATGAGTTAGTTATTCATACTTTATAGGTGAGGAACAAAGCTCAGATAACTGATTATCCAAGGCCACCCAAGTAGTCCTTAACTGAGGCAGGACTTGAAGCCACACCTCTCAGATACAGGCCCACCCATAGTGGCCTACATCAGACAATCCTGAGCTCAAATTCTATCTCTGTTTAGCTTTGGGGAAATACTCTCAGTTTCATTCCCACTGTTACAATGAAACCATTAATGAACTTCCTTGTTGAGTTGTTAACAGGATGACACAATTAATAACAAGATGACACAAGCCTTCTGTTGGCTAACAAATGGCTAAAGAGTGTTTTTATTATATAAAACTGGTTCCCAATGTTCTATCACACTACAGTTTGACCAAGGGATAAACTACAAGTGACAAACAAACTCTTCCTGCTAGAATAGGCGAGGCCAAACTGTGGCTTTCCAAATGTCCATGGACAACAATTCCTATGTGCTCCTGCCAGCACATGGGAATTGTAGTTCATGGACATCTAGTAAGCCACAGTTTGGCCACCCCTGTGCTAGAACAAAGCTGCTTCAGGATGAGTTCCCTCTGACAGAGAAGCAGGCTTAGTAGAAGGGATTTATGTTAGCAGAATGAGACTTTCTCATCTCGCTCCACAAAATGATGTTCCTGGCAAAGAAAGGGGCCACAGGAACTCACTGAGCAGGGATGTAGAGGTTTGCATCAGGAGGAGAGGAATAAGTGAAGACATCCCCCATCCCTTCATGGAGATCCAACCCTCATTCTGATTTTCCACTATAATTTCCTCTGACAAGCCATTTCTCTCCTTCATCCCTTGCATGTTCCAGACAACTGGCATCCCTAATTGTAGCCCTTTCCATGTAGGTGAAAGAGGGCAACAAAGTTGGTGAGGGGTTTGGAGACCAAGACATATGAAGAAAGGTTGGGGGAGCTTGGTCTGTTTAGCCTGGAGAGGAGACGACTGAGAGGGGATCTGATAACCATCTTCAAGTATTTAAAAGGCTGCCATATAGAGCAAGAGTAGTCAACCTGTGGTCCTCCAGATGTTCATGGACTACAATTCCCATGAACCACTGCTGGCAGGGGCTCGTGGGAATTGTAGTCCATAGACATCTGGAGGACCACAGGTTGACTACCCCTGATATAGAGGAGCAGAGTTGTTCTCTCTTGCCCCGGGGGATGGACCAGAACCAATGGGATGAAATTAATTCAAAAGAAATTCCTTCTAAACATCAGGAAGAAGTTCTTGATAGTTACAGTGATTTCTCAGTGGAACAGGCTTCCTTGGGAGGTGGTGGATTCTCCATCTTTGGAAAATTTTAAGCAGATAGCCATCTGACGGAGAGGCTGATTCTGTGAAGGCTTAAGGAGAGGGCAGGTTACAGTGGATGAGCAATAGGATTGTGAGTGTCCTGCATAGTGCAGGGGGTTGGACTAGATGGTCCATGAGATCCCTTCCAACTCTATTATTCTATGATTCTCACAGTCTGGGTCACTATGGTGGAGTGGAGAAACACCACAGTATGGAATCATTCACCTGACATGTGTGGCACAATGAATATTATGTATTAAGGAAAGGAGTGAGAAATTGCCCACGCACCTACCTCCATTCTAGTTGCAACTTGACCTGGGTAGCCCAGGCAAGCCCAGTTCCATCAGGTCTTGGGAGCTAAGCAGGACTGACCCTGGCTAGTATTTGGACAGGAGATCTCTAAGGATTTGGATGGAGTTCCTCCAAGGAACACCAGGGGTCAGGACATGGAGGCAAGCAATGGCAAACCAACCCTGAACATCCCTTGATCTCCTGGCTCCACTAACCATGCCATATGATAAGCAAATAATAATCTAGATGTAGGCCTTTGAACATGGACATAAGACAGGTTTACACATGGAAGTACCTTTCAGCATGACTGTGAAAACCCTGATAATACAGGATTAGTTTGCAATACACATATGTTTTACCTTTGCACACCTTCCAATGAAGGTGCTAGGCTGGAGATGACCTTACCACGGTGATACCACTTGTCATCACCCTCAACTTATACCTATTTCTCCCAAAGGCATCCAAAGAACTCCATTTGGTGTCCTATCCTCATTAACAGAGATGAGAGACACTGTACTCTCCTTGGAAGGAGAGTATCATCTTCAGATATTCCCATCTCATCAAAATGAACGGCCTTTTGCAAGTTAGTAACAGTGTGAGAAAGATGGTCAATCATATGGTGTTCTGTTAAGGGCCGACTGCTTTGGGAACTCTTACCAAAGAAGACAGAACCATTTTCAGATGTTCAGATCCATCCAAGCTCAGGAATGCCAGACATCCATGTATAATGGAGCCCTTTAAGAAAAAAATCCAATCCCACTTTAACTTGCATATATGTTTTGCTTGATCTTGGAGATGCAGACTGCTTTGGAATAATAACAACAAACAAAAAGACAGATTGTGTATCATGAGGAGATTTCAACATCCACTAGACTGTTCTGTTCAAGTGCCCTCGGGCTTGTGGTTAGAAGACTAAAAATAGCACTTCCAAACCCAAATTCTAACATTAAAACAAGCAAATACATTACTAAATACTTATTTGCATATTTACTCAGAATGTAACATTTTAGAACTGGCTGGCAGTAGAGAAGAAAGACAGAAGGGAGTAAGGGAAACTTGTTTTTATAAATAAGTTTTAAAATTTAGAAGTAATACACTGCATATTAGAGAATTGGTATTTCTTAAAAACATTAAGCTACTGTTTTATAATACAAAACCAGGGGTGGGGGGCACAAATCTGGAGTAATGGAACCTTAAGGACAAATGATCTATTACAAAAGACAGTAACAAAACCATTCTCAGGAAAAGCAGTTTGGATAGGGGGTGTTTTAGAACAGAAAAGTGGCAGAGTCCTAAGTGTTCAATTGATTTTTCTGTGGCAACTACTGCACCAGCCGTGGGGAAGGCACATTTTATTCTTATGCATGACTAGACATACTTTGCTCAGTGTCAAGAGTATAATGTGTCCTGTGAAATAAGTTTTTGCGCTGTTAAGCATGTGAGATTTCTTAAAAGGAAACTGATGAGGGGAAAAAAGGGGAAAAAGAAGTCTGAAACCTTCCTCTGGCTTAAGGAGCCTTCCTCTAACGGAAGTAGCTCTTCTGCCAGACGAATTCCCACTTCCATTAGAAGAAGGCTTGACACTCTGCTAAATGGGTGGTAGGATGTGAAAAGTGTTGTCGAATTGCAGTCAATTTATGTAGGACTTTCAAGGCAAGGCATTAAACAGAAGTGGTTTGTCATTGCTTGTTTCTGCATGAGACTTCACTGCTTAGTTTTCCAAGATCTGATTAAGCTAGCCTGGCCCATGTACAACAGATGTTAATATATACAACCATTACACAGTAGCACAAAACAAACACAGAAGATGATTCCATTCTGGTACCAAAACTCAAGTTCTCTCTCTAGAAGGCTCCCCTGACCTCTTCTGTTGCTGTCTTCCACCAGCAGATGAAAATATGGTCTGGCATTCCCTCAGAAATCCTGTCCTGCTCTGTGTTTTAATTGTTTTTTAAGTGTTTGTATGTGCATTTTAGCTTTGGTTTTGTTTTACTGATGTGTTTGTTTTATTTTAAGCTTTCAAGATGTACTTTTCTTATGTATGATTTTTTTTGTCTATTAGTTGCCTTGGTGGTCTTCACATAGGCAGAAATGTGAAATATAAATGTTGTAAAATAAATGTAAAAATACTGGGCTTAGGGATGGGCATGAACTGGCTCACAAAGTAAAGTTTCTGATGAATTCTGGCTGGTTCATGGTTTGTAAACTGAAATGTGTGGCAGGTCAACCAGCTTGAATTTCCCATAAACTCTTAAGCAGTTCATACTGGTTCATGAATGGATACATTTCCAAACAGACTGTATCTGCTCAAACAAAATGTTTGTGAAAATCACAGGACAAGTCTTAACAGTTATTTTCGCATGCTTGTTGGTTTTATTTTTCCAACCTTTTTCTGTAGACTAACCAACCACAAGGTGGGCCTGGAGTTCTCCCAGAATTACAAGTAGGTTTGCTAGTTTCCAGGCAATGATGGGCAATCCCCTACTACTGCACCCAATTGCCTATCACCAGAGGTAGGAGCAAAAAATGGCATCACCAATGCCATGATGTCATTTCTGGGTGAAAGGTGGAGTAAAGATTTGTGAATTTCCTGAAGCATCAAGGAGTAGGTGTGATGTCACTTCTGTGTTTCAGCTGGAAATTACATCAGAGCATCAGTGATGCTTTGCTCTGGCCACAGCATTTGCTTTGCTGTGGCCACGTCTAAGAGGCGATATGATAGCTATCTTCAAGTACTTGAAGGGTTGTCACATAGAGGATGGAGCAGAGTTGTTTCCTGTTAGAATTATAGAATCATAAAGTTGGAAGGGGCCATACAGGCCATCTAGTCCAACCCCCTGCTCTACGCAGGATCAGCCCTAAGCATCCTAAAGCATCCAAGAAAAGTGTGTATCCAACCTTTGCTTGAAGACTGCCAGTGAGGGGGAGCTCACCACCTCCTTAGGCAGTTCTATTCCACTGACTGTTGCCCCCGGGGGTTGGACCAGAACCAATGGGATAAAATTAATCCAAAAGAATTTTCAGCTAAACATCCAGAAGTTCTGGATTACAGCTAGAGGAACTTAATCATGATCACTTTGTCTTTCTAATAAATTTAAAAACCATTTTTAGTACTGGTCTAAATTGATTTTTTTGAAAAACCCCTCTGTACATTTCCCAGAAGCTGTAGTATATAGTAATTTTAGGCAAAAGTTGCATACTTAAAATCTGGAGCTTAATTTTCTTAAGTAATGAAAATGCCATTCCTTGTAAATTTCAAATTGTTAAGTGTGTCAAATTTGGGGGGAAAGAGCCAGCTTGGTGTAGTGGTTAGAAGTGCCAACTTCTAATCATGCAAGCCGGGTTTGATTCCCCACTCCTCCACATGCAGCCAGCTGGGTGATCTTGGGCTTGCCACAGATAGCACTATAATCTGCTGGTGTCCTTCCGCTCCCCAAACGCCACACTCCCCAGGCAAAATCACAGCACCTCTGAAATCCCCAGTCCAGACTTGGCACCCCGAGGGTGGAAAAAAATGGGAATAGAGAGGAAGAATTGCCTATTTGCACTGCCTGTTCATTTTTGACTGACACCCCCACCCCCTGGCCAGACTTCCAGAGCCACGCTTACCTTGCAAACTTTGTTTGGAACCATGGTGGGTGAGGAAGGAATTTGGGAGTTTCAGTGGGAAATGGGCTGGCAAGCAACGGTTCATCTCTTTCTCTCCACTGCAATCTGCCCCTCATAAGGATGGCCTTTCAAGGGGGAAGAAGCAGCTGTCTAGCATTACGCTTAACTACACTGTAAAATTTGTTTTAACCATTAGAGTTTCTCCTTGATGAAGAGCACGTATCGCGTGAGCATAAGCATCCTGCAACTAATTATTTCCTCAGCCCCGTGGGAGCTCCATACTTATAGTTCTTAATACACCAAGAGCAGAAACAGACATTTTAAAAGCACCCACTTAACCCTCATTGAAGAGGTTTCTGACTGTGTGAGAAATTCCATATTCTCTCCATGCATAAGAGGGGTCCCAGAGATTACACACATCAGAAAAAGACACCCAATATGAAATTTGGTCTCAGAGGGGAGCTGTGTTGGTCTGCATTTAAAAAGCTAGATTTGAGGCCAGTAGCACCTTAGAATCCAACTGGATTCAGAGAAGAAACTTTAATAAGAGTTCCCTTATTATTGAACAAAGGGAGCTTTGGCTCTCAAAAGCCTACATCCCACTGTTGGCTCAGTTGGGAAACTTATGTGCAGCCACATAAGAAGACTTGGTTTTCACACTCCATTTTTCACTACCAGAAGAAGTCTCAAAGCAGCTCACAATTGCCTTCTCTTCCTCTTCCCACAACAGACACCCTGTGAAGTAGATGTGGCTGAAACAGCTCTGAGAGAACTGTGACTCGTCCAAGGTCATCCAGCTGGCTGCATGTGGAGGAGGGGGGAATCAAACCCAGTTCTCCAGATTAGAGGTTACCATTCTTAACCACTGCACCACAGTGGTACCACACCACACATAAGTAATGTGATTCTTACAACAGAGTCAGTATTGGCTCTGTGATGCAGTCCAAGGACACAAAACTTGTCTGTATGGGGGAAGGGTATAGATACTTCTAGTTGCATGCTGTAGTCACAAACATGAAAGAACTAGTGTGCATTTGGGAGGCACAAAACTCCCATTGCCCATGCAATACAGAGTCATCCTATTGTTCCCCAGTGCAATGTATTTACCAAGACCTTTGATTTATAGATGGGACCTAAAGTGTGAATGACTTCTGAATAGATTTATGAATGGTGGGATGTGTCTGATTTGTATTCCAGAGATTACACACAGTCCTTTTTATATGTCTCCATCCCTTAATCAAGGCCTGAGAAGCTACAATGTTTGGACCAGGCCCATGGCTGGTATAAAAAGGCTTCACTTCATCAGTCAGACTGGAACTCTAAGGGCCTTTTCGCACAGGGATCTTTGTTGCAAATTGTTTGCGGAATGAAAAATCGCCATTTAAAATAGTGGAATTCGTCGTTATGCATACCTGCCTTTGTAGTGGAATCAGTTGCGTTTTTTAGCGTTTCCCACAGGCTTCCGGTCTCGGCAGAAATCGCTAGAAAGGAAGCGCTATTGCCAAGCTCGTCCCGCCCCTGGCCGTCAAGCAGCCAATGGGCAGCCGTTAGCATGCTCCCAAACAGCCCCTTTCCCTTTAAGAAAGGTTTTTTTTAAAAAAAACGACCCATAGCAACGAATCTAGGTAGATTCGTTGCTACGGAGAGACCCATCCAGCTGCCTAATGTGAGCTGTCGTTTGATTGTATGATCGTTTGCACGCTGCCTCGAGTGATAAAAAAAAAATCCCCCCCCCTCTCACGGGCCCGATTTTCGGCTGAATTTATTTGTAAAAAATAAAGGGACTTTATTTCAGCAAACGGGCTTTTCAGTGGTTTGTGCTTAGTGACTAAAGGTGAAGGACTGAAGCCAGGGAAGCCTCTAAACAGAAAGAGGCTCGCCGGTGCGTTTATCCCCGCTCGCTCGGAGAAAAAAAAATGGCGATCACTTCGCCGGAAGTTTGGAGGAGAGAGCCAGGGGGAGGGACTTTGAAGAACCAGCAACAATGGTAACGCACAGGTCTTTAGCGCTACTGTTGCAGATTGGTTGCAGGAGTGTATCGCTATCCGGAGGGTGAATCCACTTTTCTGGATTCCCCTGAAAGCGCCACAACAAAGCGCTTTTTGCTGATTGGTTTCAGGATTGTTGCAGATTGTCTACGACGTCGTGGGTTATGGCAAATTAGTAGCGTTTCCAAATAGCAACCATTGTGCTACTTTGAAGCCGTGCGAAATGGCCCTAATAGTTTACCCTGGAAGGAGATGTTGCCTGGATTTCCCTTCCTAGAGTTCCCCTCAGAGATAAGGGTATGAACAAGAGAACAAAGACAGATTTCTTGCTATGATAGGAGAGCAGGAATTTGAGAGGGCCTTGTTTGTCTCTTCTTACTCTGAAATCAGAGTCCAGTAGCACCTTTAAGACCAACAAAGATTTATTCAGGGCGTGAGCTTTCGAGTGCAAGCACCCTTCGTGAGACCACTTGAAAGCTCACACCCTGAACAAATCTTTTTGGGTCTTAAAGGTGGTACTGGACTCTGATTTTATTGTGCTACGTCAGACCAACCCGGCGACCCATTTGAATCTCTTCTTACTCCGTTCACACAGATATGCTTAATCTGAGAAGGGCTCGATATAAACTATGTCAGCCTGTACCAAGATTAATTTGACCAAATTTGGTGGCAACCAAATGACACCGTGGGCAATAGAGAAAGCTGGGAAGGGAATGCAGACAGCACATTCATGCCTGCCATTGACATTCAGGAGCAGTTTTCTGCCTCATCTCTTGTTATAGACAAAACGAGGGTCCTGTAGAAAGGGGCTGTGGGGGATGGGGTGCGTTAGAGAAGCTCATTTCCTGCTGTGTCCTCCTGCATGAGGAAAGCTGGTTAATGACCAGAAACTACATCCCATCAATCTTCTCATTTCACAGAGAGATGGAGCATGGAAAATTCCATTTCTCCCCCCAAAGCAAAACCCCGGCCAACAGCCCCCAGGAGGCTGCAGAGTCTCTAAATATCATAAAACTACAAACCTGTAGCCTTGATTGACACAGTGGGTTTTTGAATCCCCCCTTCTTTCTCTTCCAAAAAGAAATATTCTTGCTTGTGCTATTAATATTCCTCCTCTCCTGACTTGCACATATATAACAAATTCATTATTAGCCTGTCCAGTCTGTGCAATAATAGCATTGGATAGACTAGGCATTAATCCTGCTAATGTAAATTGACCGGATTGTGGGATTAAACAAGACGTGTGAAGGCCAATGAAGATGCTGCAGTTATTATTACCACTCTTGAACTTTGCATTTGCAATTCGGCAACCAAAAAAAGGACAAATATTATCTCCTGGAGCAACTGCCTTCAGAAACATTATGTCTAAACAACTCCTTCTTGGTTCTTGTGTCCTATTTAAATTAATTTGGAACATTACTGGCCCATGATTCACCCTTGTAACAGAATTCTAGGAATGTATATATGGATGTGCTAGCCATGCATTTCAGTGTATTAAGTTACTGACCTTAGGTGCATTTACCATTGGTTTGTTTACTGCCTGTCTTCCATCATAAAACTCCAGATGATATTCAAACACTGACCAGAACCAGCCTGGCTTAGTTTAAGCAAAGTTGCTGCGTAATGTAGCTCCACATCCAAGCTTTGAACAAAAACTGTGATTTCTTCATTATCACTATGTTCTTGCATTATGTAGACTACAATCCTTTGCATACCGATGGTCCTTGGGGGTCTGATTTTGGAGTAAACATGCAGACTCTAAGAGCCTGTTTCCTGTGCTGAACCATATCCCCCCCCCCCAGTGCATTCAGGAAATTTCCCACTAGTCCCCTATATTCTAAAATCACGGTATCTTTATTATAGTCCATAACAGTAGATTCTGGTTAATAGCCTAGTAAATTGATATGTTTGCCTTATCTTGTCCATTTTGGTGAATGCACAACTTCTATATTCACATATCTCCTTTGAAATTGAAACAACCAGCATTGCTCGGCTAACAGTATGCTGCTGTGCAGAGTTATTTCAGGTTAAGCCCACAGATTTCCGGGGAGCAACTCTGCATAGTGCCGTGCTGCAAATTGCCCATTGGTCCCATGCTGTGCAGCCTAGCTTCATAAGCATTCTCCATTGACCTCACTGGAAAACCTATCATAGGTTATTTTTAGGAACTAGGGCACAACCTGACAAAAAATGAGAGCTGGTGTGTAATGTAGGGTCTGAATGTGTCAAATGAGAAGCTCACCATTCAGATCTCAATGAATCTTACTTGGAGCTCTTAGCTAAGCAATTACCTCTCAGACTGACATCCCCTCTCTGTTCTCTCATGTGGGAATAATTAACACTGACTTGGTCTACAGGATTGTTGAAAAGATGGCAGAGGTTAAGCACACAAAATGCTTCCAGCATTCAACAAGAGGCATGCAGATGCAATGAAATTAAGTAGTAGTGTTAAAAGACTGCCACTGGGGGACACCCACAAGCGTTTCAGGCTCTAAAAAATGATGGGGTTTTAAAACTCGCATGGTGTGCCCTTCCAGCCATTCAGTATTTAGATTACAAGTAAATGTGTGGCTCACTGCACTTAAATGGCATCCTGCAGGAAATTCTAATCATTTCCCAAAGCTGAAAAACCACAAAAACACACCAGTTCATTAATTAAATCAGTGGCATTCTTTACCCGTATGTGCCAAATGATTTACTTTTAGAATATGCAAGAATAAGAGCTACTCTCACCTGAGGGATCCCGCCACTTGTGAGAAGTCACTACTCTGAGCATGCCTCCTGAGGGGAGGGTGGCAAGCACACAACAGTGACCAGTGAAAACATTTGAGAAATATCTGCCTACAGGCTGATCATTCTGCTGCCTCTCAGCATCACGAGTATCAGGGCTGATTATGCATTTACTTTGTTTATTCCATTGTGGATCATTCTGAATTCAGATTGATTTGAACTCGGGTCTTCCTCTATCCCACCCTCCCTCATTGAAACAAAAAGTTCTGCACGTGGTTAGGAAAGCTCAGAAGGGGGGGGGAGCCAAGCACAGCAGGAGCCTCTTTCTTTTCTTGAAGGGGTGGGGGGTGGGGAAGAGGATTGGAGACAGCAGAGGAGGGGGAATAAACCCAAGAGGAAAATCTCTGCCAAGAGAAGTTAGAGCTTCTGCTGAGAGAAATTAGGGTTTCCCCTTTAAGGCAAGCCTTGCAACCTGGGAAGCCAATCAGGGCTTTTCTACAGTGTTGGAGGCTTGGCAGCAAGTTATTTCAGGGAAAGCAGACAGCTGCATGGTTACTCATGCCAATTTTTCAAATATCGAGGGTTATATTTACTCCAGGATATCATGGGGAAAAGGCAGGGTCATTCTGGATCAATCATGCTTGTTGCAGAGGGAAACTTTAAAATCACCCAAAATCAAAATGGAAATCACATTTGGTGTAGACGGCAGGGATTGAACTGACCTAGGATTGGAATAAAAGCTCCATGCAGATTCAGCCGTGGCCTGGATAGTCCAGACCTTGAAGGATTTGGGTGGTATTTCCTCTAAGAAACATGATGCAGAGGCAGGCAATGGCACACCAGTTCTGAACATCCATTGCCTGGCTGCTGAACAATCACTGGATCTCCTGGCTACACTACACACATGCACTATGGTAGGTCGGTAGGTAGGTAGGCAGGTAGATCTGCATCAGGAGTGGTTGTATCATCTAGTAGCAGAATTATGACAGAATTCACTCCCTACACAGGTTGAGCAGGAAGAGATATGGCCAGAGCCAATCATGCAGAATCCCAGCATGTGGATGCTGTACATCAGGAGTTTCTAATGTTTTCCATTCTCATGGCATGCTAGCCATTCTGTCTAGGGACACCATTTGGCAGGGGGGGGGGCTATGAATATAACTCCACCTCTCGCCTACCATGCAAAAAAGACCTTCATTTTCACGCATTCGGACCCTTCATTTTCATGAAGATGACATCTCATTTCCTTCCCTCACGAGTTGAGAAACAACACAACACACTGGACTAGCCAGATGCTTCCTTTGCTTTTTCAGGAACCCCCCCCAGGTGACGGCGGCAGTGGCGGCAGCAACTGGAGCACCAGCCAAGTGACAAAGCCCCTCCAAGAGACCTGAAAAGCTGTTTCTCAGTGAGGAATAAACTGGCACCAGATCAGAACACCCAAGAGAACTACATCTGTCTCCTTTAAGTATCCTGTGTACACATTAGTGAGTGGAAGTGCTTTATGATTTCTATAGCTCCAGCCAGCAAAGCTATAGGAATGCCAGGCGTGCATAAGCACTCTCCCCGAAGTATAGACAGGCAAAATTTAAATCATGTACACTGTGACAGGGGGAGGGAATCTCTTTTATTTCCCCAGGGGGAAAATATAAACGTTAAATAGATCAAGACTGTTAACAACTCATTCATGTTTATAGCTCTGGAGACTTTGCAATTTTTGTCTGCCTTGCAGAGCCTGTTCCGTCAAATGCTGCTGAAATTTCAGTTTGTTTCCATCTTTTTCTTTTTTACTAAGATAAGGATTTAATGCTCTAGTATTTGAACTCTGCAAGTACTTTTGTGCACATATGCCACTTTTGAGTAATTTTGTGCCCACCTTTTATTCAAAGACACTAGAGATACATGCATAAGTGCATGCAAGATCTAGGTCCAAAATTGGATCCGCATGATTCATTCAGCGCTTTCTCCGTTCTATCATAGTACATCATAGCCTAGATCTGAAATCTTTTAATGATGGGTCAATTCCAAGTCCTGTGTCATTCCTGATTTTCTTTGATGTTAACTCCTCTAGATTGGAGTTTCTCCAGAATTATATCAACAGCGTTTCCAATTCTCACCGTTCTGTTGTGAGTCTTGTATTATCTAGTGTAACTTTCCCATTAAAGATCCAACTTGAGAAGGAATGAGACTACCACATAGTCTTTCAAGGTTTAGCCAAAGCCTGAATATATAAAATGAGTGCAATCAAAAAAAATGCATCTATTCAAAGAGCATATGTATTTCCAGAGATGTTATAATGCCTAAAACATGTCCGGGGTGGGGGGGGCGGGATTGTGATGTTAAATCTATGTATGTTGGCTTTCAGAGTTAAGGCCAATTGATCCCATTCAGCTTCTTCACAAGTAAATTTACTGTGGTTTTCATTCTTTATCACACATTTAAACCACAATCCTGTGTGCAGCTATAGAAGTTTACAGCAAGTCCATAAGACGTATGCAGGCTTAACTGTAAGCAGGATAGAGGGTTCTTGGTTGGCAGTATGAAAACAGGATAGCCTCCGCATTCCGTATGTCAATATAAGCAATTTTAAAATTTCTTTTCTTTTATTTTCTTAACTCAGATGATATTTGGATTTGGTACTTATCTTTGATGAATCCCAGCAGGGAGAATTGTTACCTGGCCAGAAACAAAACCCCAACTGGCTGCTCCTGTGCCCTCCTCAGAAGTTTGAGCTGCAAAAATCTTGGCAGGTGAAACTTTTTAATGACACCGAGACAAGTATTATCAGCTAGCTGTGTCTGCAGATCAAACCCCTATCCAAGGCAGGACACCAGGCAATCTGCATAGCATGCCAATTTAATAGAATATTTACTCTTTAAAAATATTCAGTGGAAAAAAACGTGCATTAGCAAGCAGGACACTTTTTTTTAAAGCCTTATTAAAAACTAATGTGATGATGATGAGGGTAGGAGGGAGAACAAGGTCTAAGATTTGATAAAAAATCAGAATTAAACAATGATCACAATCAATCAATAATGTTATGGTCATTCAGACCAAAATTTAAACAATGATCACATGCAATGAGCCAAATGTACTTTGCAGTTAATTTCAAAGCAGAAGGAAATAATATTTTTGGAGGCGAGAGATGTACATAATGCTTAATTAGCCTTTTAAGCAATACTTCAGTATCTAACTTTCCAGTCCTATGAATTTCAATTCAGTTTCTCTTGGCCTCTCTCTCTCTCTCTCTCTCTCTCTCTCTCTCTCTCTCTCTCTCTCTCTCTCTCTCTCTCTGTTTTTTTTCTTAAGGGGGGTGATGGTGGGAAAATTCTGACTGTTATATTTTCCATACACAAAAAGCAAAACTATATACTTTTGACTTAAGTGATTTTTATTAATATGAGAATGAAATGGTCAAGAAAGAATAAAAGCAGAAGTGAAATTCACTGTTATGTGCATCATCCTGCCTGTTGTAAGCCAGAGGAAGACATTTAAAAGCTGTGGAAGGTGACAAGGTATTTTTCGGTCTTGTGCAGCACCGTACATGGAAACCGTAGGATGTAGCTCTTTACTGACTCTTACCAATTCAGATCCATTCCTTCCAAGCCTATTCTAAACTGTGGGGGGTCCCTCGGGGGCAGGAAGCTGTTCATCATTTGGGTTGTCTGTTAACAGCCATGCACAAAAAAATGGCACTGTATAAATAATAAATATTAATACCTATGATTTAACTGTGTATTTTATAAAATAGGCATTTGGTGCTATGACCAGTGATTTGTGAATGTTCTCCTTATCGCATTATATTCCTCTTGTTTACTATCCTATGTACTGGTTGATTCCCTACTGTAATTTTCCTCTGTATGACTTGTATGACCTGTGTATGCTGCCGATTTGCTGTCCTGTGGTTTTGTTTTAATCTTTATACATCTGTTCCTTGTTATAAGTGTTACCATTTTGTGTTTGTTGAGTCTCCATACAATACAGCATCATTTAGCCAGAGAAGGTAATCCAAGGTTCAGGACGGACTAACCCAAGGGTGAGCTGCTTACGCTTTGTGACTGTATATTGGTGCATGTAATTCCACATCAGTGCATCCAGATTAAAAAAAAAAAAACAAGACAAAACCACACACACACACGGCCCTGATTCTTAATGGATGAAAATGGAAATTCTACTCAACAGAAATTATATTTGGAATTAGGCCTCCAGCTGCTGTCCTTAGAGAAATCAATTCTTCCCACCCCCAACATACTGGAAGTTTAGTTAACGTGCAGTGGTGCAGTTGCATGGAGCATTGGCCTCATTTAGCAGTGGAGCTTTGCAAAATTTACCTTGCCTCTCCTCACAACCATGAACATTGTTTAGAAAACCACAAGGGCAACCAAAGGGTTTCCTGTTTATTTAGGTAGAGTTCCCCAAGAACACTAAAAATAAAATAAAGGTTGCTGGACAGCCACACACCAAATTGCACCCTGAGGGACTGTACTTCAGCCTTCTGCCAGAAAATTGAGCCTTTGACTTACTGTGCTGGCTGGTTTTGGCTTCCTCTGGGCACATCAGGAATTGCTCTTTCTTGGGAAGGCAAGACTCCTGAGCAGCTAGCTCCTGGTGAGAGGGTGTAATTCTCCGGTATCCAAGCAGTGAGGACAATCAACAGGGGAAGGGCTTTCTCATTTATTCTCATCATCAGTCTGAAGGCAGAGTATTGGGATTAGATGAACTGTTATTCTGGCCCAGCAAAGATGTTTTTATCTTTTGTCCCGATGCAAGCCAGGAAATGAACTGAAGACATGACCATGTGGGGTTGAATGGCCATAGGCTGACTCCTTCAATTGGCGGTGCATCAAAAAGAAAACCTTTCTACTGCATTAGAAGTAGAGAGGTGCAGTTACTTTTACAGATGGGCTGGTATCCATGTCAAGCGCTGTGTTTGAAGGGCCTACCTTTAGCAGACATCTTGTTATAACTAGCTTGAAACAGGAACTGAGGCTAAGCTTATTTTCTAGTCGTATGGCTTCTTTACTTGGCTCATACCTTTTACTTCTTATGGAACACAAACTCTCAGCCACCCTTGACTGCTTACGGTGTCCATTTCTTCTGGAGAAACACTGTCCTCCTCAGCAAGCACAATGGGTGGGTTTTCTACTATGGATGCCACATTTTCCAGCCTCCCCAAGAAGTCCCTCAGGAGCCCTATCTTGCTGTTTTTGTGGTTGGCGTGAGGGCCACTCACATAAGATGCAGTGATAGGCTAGGAGGTAACTGAAAAATCACAGGAAAGGGGAAAGACCTTCCCCCCAAACTCCTCCTGGATTATCCTGACCTGGATAGCTCAAGTCAGCCAGATTTCATCAGATCTCGGAAGCAAAGTAGCATCAACCCTGGCTGGTATTTGGATGGGAGGCCTCCAAGGATCATGACACAGAGGCAGGCAATGGCAGACCACCTTTGGACTTCGCTTGCCTGACTGGCAGCCAGTCCTAGGTCCTCCTGGCTATATTACACACATGCCATACAATAAATAAACAAACACATCCCCAGCATTCTCTAAGCTCTCAAGGACTTGAAGAGGCCAATTTCCTCTGCCATTTTTTCTCAGAATATTCTGTGTGTCATGGAGCATGGTTCTCATCAGGCCATTTTATATGGTTGTTTTCTTTCATTTAACAAATCCCTTCCCTGAAACAGAGGTCAGCTCGTGGGCTTTTCCCATTGCCAGTGTAGCTGCTGATCAACACAGTGCTCAGCTGGTTAGTTAAACCAAGGCTCACAAAATATCCATAAAATGATAGGGCACTGCTGTGTTAGATTTGTTCATTGCTTTTTTAAAAGCTTTGTACAAGTACTCCTATGCTGGAACTGAAGAAATTACCCCCCTCTCCAAAAAGTTTTGTAAAAGTTCACCAATAGTGTAAACAGAGCTGTGTCTTTCATTACTCATTATTTCAGGGAAATATACATTAGGTACCATGACCATTGCACTATTTCACACAGTGGTTACAGTTGTGCTGTTCAGAAACAATATCCTATGGGGGTTTGAGGAATCAGAACATGCAGTAGAGAGAGACGGGTTGGCAACACCCAGGAGTAAAAATAATCTTCCCACTCTTAATAGAGGTTTAATGGGATGTTATTGATCAAGTGGATGTTCTTTGCTTTCGTGCAAAGCTTCTCTTGTCCAGTTCCACACACTATCGGCCAGAGAAGATGATACCACATCCATAAGATGTTGCTATTAAACATGCTGCTATTAAAGAGGGAAAGAGATTCTTTTGTCCAGGTTGTTGGCAACAACTACCTCCAAGTGATGTGACAGCTTGAGACCACTTACTCAACAAATTACAAGAAAATGGTTCTTGGTTCCATAATAAATGGATGCTGTTTATTAATGGATAACAAACAGATTTTTGATCTGCATAATATTCTCACATCATGATGGGGGTTTGGCATGAGCGGTACTTGGATGGGTGGTCACTAGGGATCGACTACTCGGTGGTCCTTGGGAAAAATATAAACAAAGAACAAATGTACAGCAACACAGAAACCAGAATAGTACAGATTCAAGCAGGCAGAAGGGATGCCGAGCTACTGGCAGCAGCTGAGATGCTGCAAAGGCATGGGCAGCTAGGTTGCTCCTAACTGGATATGTCAAAAGACAGGTGGAACTGGAATGGGACCGTCTGGCTCCTGGAGCTCCCAGAACACCCTGGGACCCAGAAATATTGGATTTCTGGTTTTTCCCAGGGTGGAGTGGGCAGGTTCTCAGATCCTGCACAGTAGCCCCAGACTGGTTCTGGCTCTGACTGCTGGGTGGGAGAGGATCCTACACTTCTGCAATCCCTCAGGAAACCCAGCAGAACTCATGCTTCCTGTAGCATCCAGCGATGGTCCCGCTTGATATAATATCAGAATGCAGTCTGGGCCACTTTTCCAGTCGCCCTTTGCAATGCTAATTCTCATCCCTAGCACACGCGCCTAAGGGGCACAAACACCTTGGCAGTTTCCGCATCACCGCTCGAGCAGCGGCAAAGTGGCAGAAGGTAATTTAGTCCTTCAGCTGCTCTGGCTCGATTAGATGCTGCCCTGTGTTCCTTTCCCTTTTGCGTTTGTTCCCAAAGAGACAGCCAGGAATAATTGGCTGTCAGAAGGGCAAGAACGATGATTAAGGGGCGGAAAGCTGACAACGAGAGGATGTGCTTGAAGGAGAGCTGTTTTTTCCAGCCTCAATGTAACAGCATAAGAAGTTAAGAAAGTGCCTTGCTGTGTCAGACAAAGGATTGTCTCATCCAGCTGTCCGCAGGTGCCAATGGCAGCTAGCCAGATGCCCCGAGAAACCCACAAGCAGGACCTTGAGGGAGCAGCCCTTCCCTGTTGTTTGTCCCCAGAACCTACTATTCAAAGATATCTGGCCTTTGACTATGGAGATTCTACTGAGCTATCGCCACATAAAGTCTGGTATATCATTGGTAGGCAAAATCACAAAACTCCGACTCACTCGCTTTAGCCCTGTCATGCGATCCAACTCGATGGAGAGACCAATTATGGTAGGATTGCTCAGTGGGAACGGGAAACCAGGCTGACAAAGGGCACGGTGGTTGGATGCTGATTGGAATGGACACTGGCCAGAACACTGCATGGCTGTGGGAGGCAGTGCAGGACGGGGGATCGTGGCGACAGCTGCCAAGAGTCAGACAGGGCAGAAGGGTTGATGACAATAACAGCATCACTAATAACCATTGATCAATCTGTCGGCCCTGAATTTGCCTAACCATTTTGAAAAGCCATTTAGCCAAACACATATCACCTCATCTTTCGTCAATTAATTTCTCCGTTTAATTATTCCTTTCCCCCTAATCTGACCTATGGACAATGAGGAATGGGAAAAGGTGGAATTTAAAGGCAGAAATCTTTTAAAATGCATATTGTGTGTATATGTCCATGTGGCTCGGCTAGGATCGCCTGCCCTAGGTCCAAGGATACCTTCACCTCTCCTCTACCTCTCTAGCCTTTTCTTTAGCTTGGCAATTGGTGTCACATAACTGCTGTTTTAAATGTATGAAAATGTTGATATCCTTCGATGAAAATCTCCAAGTCAGCTATCAAAAAACTAATACACTACTTCATATCATATTAAAAATGAAAACCAATGGAACAGTGAGAGATTACTTTTAAAAAACACGCTTTACTTACAGCAGTAACACTCAATTTCTGGGTAAAAACAGGATATTCCAAAAACTTTCCAATATTAAACCACCTTAAGATGTCATTTAAAAATCAGAAGGCAAAGAATAAAGCTTCAGTTCCACATTTTGACAAAAAAACAGAATCTTGTCCGACACAGTCATTTGATGTAGCATCAGTATGCAAATGTGCATGGTTTCCAGTGAGGATCTACAATGTGAATAACTTCAAATGTGTTGTAGGCTCATCTTTGGGTATGCTGGTCCCAAATTATTGAAGGCTTTCAAGGCTAACACAAGCAATTTTAACTAGGTCCAGAAACTAACTGAATGCCAATGAAGCTGCTGTAAATTTGGCAGTATATGCTCTTTAATTAGTCCACCTGAGTCCACGTTCTGGCACCTGTATTCTGCAGGTTCTGAGCACATTACAGCAATCTACTCTGGATGTCATTCATGCATAAATTATCACAACTTGGTTGTTATGGGAATGGCATCTCTCCCAAGACATCCAGCAAGAAGGCATAACAATGGCTATTTATTACAGCAGACCCTGTTCAACTCTAATTATCAGCCATATTCCTCCATCTTTTGCTATGCCCACCAGTCTGATGGATCACTAGATTAAGATGGATGGTGGCTATTATGAGCTTCAATTCAAACAGCTAGTGTTTCCTATAATTGCATGAAGAAAGCTACACAATCCCTCTCCACATACTGAAGAAGCAGGATTCTCCATAACCGCAAGCATTCCTAGAAATTAGGGCCATCAACCTTTGCTCCAAACATCTAGAAGGCTGATGTTACTCATTTCTTATAGACTCAAGATGAGGAAGGAAAGCCATTCTTCACATCCTGTTCAATTGACTTAGCCATGGTCTGCCCATGGCTGTTAGCAGCAAAAGATAGTTTGGATTTCTATGTTCAGAGACAGTATGAGTGTGTTTGGGGGGAACAAACAAAACAGGAAGTTTGGTGAACAGGAAGCTTGAGAACTTCCCAGAAACACCTGCTGACCACCTTTGAAAACAGGAATGCGAGATCAAATGGATCCTCCATCCAATTCTTTCTATCACTGCGTAGAAGAACAAACTTTGGCAGGTCTGCCTTATTGTGACAATGTGAGGAAAACTGCACACACATGAGTATACAGTGACATACAGGAAAATGGTGCGTGCCTATTCTGTTCCATGGGAAAAATACTAAGAGGGAATGATTTAGACTGGGGGCAATGGCAACAGGAAAGTACTAACCTCCCCTTCTGCAGTTCAGGGAAACACAGGCAGCTCCCCCCACCCCATCCTCCATTACATCTGATCATTCTAAACAACCCCTTAGAAATAGACTCGGGTGCCTCATTGCCGTGTTATTTATTATTTATTTATTTATTAGATTTATTTTTACCAACCACTCCTAATGGCTCGTGGCGGGTTACAAGTGTCTGTATAAAAACCCCAATAAAATACAAAACCACAGACATAAATACAGCAGACAAAAGACAACAAGATGTGGCAGAAACCATAAAATTCCCAATTCTCCCCCCCACAAAAAAGGCAAGGAAGGGCGGGTAAACCACAAGTCTGCCAATCACATAGCAATGTCTTTGTCCTGAGGGGGGTCAAACAGAACTTCCTTAGCGCGCCGGCCTCAACCATAGACCTGGCGGAAGAGCTCCGTCTTGCAGGCCCTATGGAATGCTGAGCTTTTATTGAGCCGAAGCTGGAGTGTCAAAGAATTCACTGCCATCATTACTACCATCTCCCAATAGCTCCAGTCCATGAGTACACTTAGCTTCGACAGCTGCATTTCAGGCTGCTGTGAGTGCAAGAAGCAGCACAGTGCAAATCACAGGGGGTTGAGTGTACCTTGATTCATACCAGCACAGCCAGGCCAGCAGAAAGATGGATGGCAGATACACAGTAAGGAAAGTCAAACTTCCCAATAGTGCTCTCCATTGCAATCGCAGTTGTTTGTGGATCTCTGTACACCATCACTTTCTCTGGAAGCCTGATAATCTCTCTGTTCACCCTATCTCCAAGGGGTGGGCAGCGTCTGTGGCTTCTTCCTGAATGCTTGCCTGAGCTGGAAGTGGAGAAAGCCCTGAGTGCCACTAACTATTCTCATTAGCACCTTGATTTCAATTTTTTGTCCACAGCTATCTGTCAGACAAAATCAGATTTCTCATTTGAAAGAAGTCAGTGAGGGAACTAAGCTGGCCCTCATGTTCCAGTGTGCAATAAAAGATATTAAACCAATGCTCCTCTTTAACTCTTTCTCATCTGTTCATTCCAAGGTCCTTCTGGCACAGGGCTGAGCCCGTATTCAAATGTCCAGAGGAAAGATGAAAAGCATTTAGGAAAGAAACCTTGGTATATTAGGACCGATGTACTCTGGTTCAAGATAGCAGGGTTCATTCTGGAGAACCCAAGATAGAAAATGTTATTTATTGGACCAATTTCTGTTTATATAATATTTGTGAAGTCTTTCAGGTTACATACTTGCTGAATCCAAATGCAAGCCCTGAGAAAGATGCAATGAACCCAAGAATAATATGTGTAAAGGAGAAGTTAGGTTTCTCTCTTTGATTATAGTACCAGAGACAACCATAATCAACAACTTCCACATCCCAACACTATGACTGGTCATGCCTTATAAACCTACTGTCCTTGGCTCTCAGTTTTAGGCCTCCCACTCATGTTTAGGAAGAACAATCTCCCTCAAGTCCCCAAAAATAAGGGTATATTAGAACCTATCACCAAAAATGGCCATATCAGCTGCCCTTGAAGGGGCACAGAGCAATGTTTGTTTATTGCTAAGTGAACTTACATGGCCCATGAATACCGTTGCAGCCACCAAGGGAGATAACCTTTACCATTTGTTCCCTAAAATATAGCAGTGTCTTTCATGAGTACATATGTTTCTTAACCTCTAATCTATTGCTGCCACAGTACACAGCATTATCACTGAATCCCCATTTATTTATGCATTTGTTTATGATTTTTATGCCACTTTCTCCACCAATGACAGCAGCTCAAGGAAGTTTACAAAAGAACCAGACTCACAAGTAACAAACAACTATATTTTTAAAAAAAAGAAAAACACAGTTTATAACTTTCCCTCAGAATGATATTTCTTCAGATACTAACTGAAGAACGCCTGCCTGAGACAGTACAAGGGCATTCTGCACCTCCTTGGGAAGGGTATTCCATGAGGCTGGAAACTCCACCAACAATGAGGTGGCTTATGCTGTAGCCCAGCCTTTCTCAACCTTTTTACCACAGAGAAACCCCTGAAACATTCTCCAGGCTTCAAGGAACTCCAGAAAATATGTCAGCAGGCTACACCTCCCTACTACGCCCCCAAATCACATGTCACCAGAAATGTCATCCTGCCTCTTAAATCACGAAAACCTTGGTTACGAAAGCCTGCTGTAGCCAAACAGGTGGCTAAAGGGGCAAGATTAACCAGGAGAAGGCCCTGAGGGAGAGAACAAGCTCATAAAAAGTAAAGAAGTAAAAAATCTGGACAGAAATCTAAGGTGTGGGTTTTTATTTTCATTGTGGGCTGTGCAAAATATAAAACAACTCGTTTTCTGGATAGCAGAAATCATTGTGGGGAAGGGGCTACCTAAGATCCTGAATGCCTCATCATTAACAGCCTAAAGTTCTGAGTGGCCCCTAAGATGTGAAGATCACCCCCTTAAGAATCACTGAGCTACAAGATGTCTTTGGATGGATGGTGGCAGATATCAGTTCTGTTTAGGAGAATGCTGTTGGAAATAAGCCAGCAAAGGGAATAGAAGTCAGACTTTGTGCCTAGTGGGGGGCTCCCAGCATACAGTAATGCTCTTTGCTTGGGGGGGGGGGGCAGGTGCTTCTTTACAGATTTGCACTGTGTGTCCAGGTACCCACCTTATCCTGGGCTCAACCCTGAAACTTTGTTGCAGTAGAAAAAAGCAAGACTCCAGGAGCACCTTAAAAGTCTAACAAAATTTGTGGCAGAGTCACTGCTTACTTCTGAGTCACTGCTCACACTTTCTACTGCTACAGAGAGACTATCACAGCTACCCATCTTGATCTAACTGAAACACTGTGTAACTCAAGAAAGCACGGAGGGGCAGAACAAGGCTAAGCCCTTCTACTGATGACACTTGGGGAGAAGTCTGCCTATGTTAAAAGAGACCCATTGTATCCCCCTCTCACACATACACACATTTTTGAATCAGGTTTCCGCCTGTCCTCTTGGAGGTGCTTTCCGAGCAGCTGGACTGGTTCTTTCCTCAACTACTATCCTGATCATACACATTATTTTAATCTTCACTGACAAAAGACAGCTGAACTTCTGGCTGCATGCACCAGGGCAAAACAAACATCTCCCATGACACCCTGGCGAGGGGCTGTTGCTGGAAAGTATTCTCAAGATTTTGAGCTTATCTGGAAAAAAACACACACTTTGGTGGGTCTTGACAAGCCATTTATCTGCAGCATCACATGAATATATAAGCCAAAAATGTTGTCCTAAGCAAATGCTTGCTCCAGTTGATGTTTCTCTCTCTCCTTCTCTTTGAGCTTGTCTATCCTAAGGCACTCAGAAGGACAAGCACAGTTCTCACCTTCCTCCATATTTATGCTCAACTCCCCTGTGAGGCCCAATCAACATCTGAGGACAGCAACACAAAAGCGTTCAAGTTCAGCTTTGCACTGGTTTAGCATCTCATCTAAAAAATGCTGCAAACCATGCAATGCAGCTATGTGAGGCTTGATTCACGCACCAGAGATCCAAAACCCTTGCCAATCTTGCCGTGCATCCAGCCACAAAGGCAGATAGAGTTTCTCGTGTTCCTCTCCATTCTCACAGTTCCTTCTGACCCTTGAAAATATCCTTCCTGGGATCACAGAATCCATGCGGAGGAAGAGCCGCATGTGTCTAGAGCTGGAGACAGGAAGGACAAGAAGAAGAAATCAGGCCCTTTCCTCTGTGCCTGTGGAAGAGGAAGGAGGAACAATTTTACCCTTTGTCCTCCGCACTCCAGCCCACGCAGTTCTTCCCCCATGTGCATCCCATGACCCTGGGAATGAGCTCTCTGGGGGGAGAGGGGTCAGAAGGGGCTGCAGGAACTGAGAGGAAGGCAGGGAAAGTCTATGTTCTGTCAGAGAATGACTAGACACAGGCTGCTGTGCTTACTGCACACACAAAGCTACTTTGCACATGGAACAGCACAAACAAAATATGATCCTGGTGGGCAAATGCAGGGGTGTGTGCATAGGCTCTTTTGCCTCACTGTGGCATGAGATAAATTAGGCAGAAAGTCAGTGACCGGCCCAAAGTCACCAAGTGAACCTCACAGCCAGACGGGTCAGTTGGACCTACAAGCTCCTCACATCTGAGCACATGCCTGACCTCCCCAGCTGGGCCTGCCTCAAGGAGATGGCAGAATGCAGTACTGATGGGCTGCATTCCCATGCGCACGCAGAACTAGCAGCATAGGAAATGCTGCAGACTGCTGCAGACTGCCAATGTTGCTTTTTATCTATTACAGGTCTTGCCCTGCTGCAGGGGGACTATCTAGATCTGAAAAAGTCCTACAAATGGGACAGGTCATCCTCAACTTATTTGTGCATTATTCAGGAATAAACAGACAAAAAGAATTTCAAGGTATGGTTGCCAGTTCTGGGCTAAGAAATTCCTAGAGATCTGGGGTGGGGAGGATTTGTGGTGAGAAGAACCCCAGGGTGAGAAGGATCCCATTTAGGAAATGGTGCTATAGAGTCAATACAATACAATAACCTTTAAAAGGTAAAGGTATCCCCTGTGCAAGCACCGAGTCATGTCTGACCCTTGGGGTGACGCCCTCCAGCGTTTTCATGGCAGACTCAATATGGGGTGGTTTGCCAGTGCCTTCCCCAGTCATGACCGTTTACCCCCCAGCAAGCTGGGTACTCATTTTACCGACCTCGGAAGGATGGAAGGCTGAGTCAACCTTGAGCCGGCTGCTGGGATCAAACTCCCAGCCTTATGGGCAAAGCTTTCAGACGGCTGCCTTACCACTCTGCGCCACAAGAGGCTCTTTAATGGTATCCAAAATATTAAACAGTATACAAATTAGTTTTGTAATACAGATCTATAAAGCTATAGAGTCCACCCTCCAAAGCAGCCACTTTCTCCAGGGGAACTGATCTCTGTTGCCTGGAGATGAGTATAATTCCAGGGAATCTCTAGGTCCCATCTGCAGGCTGGCACCCATGGGGACAACTCATCCCAGCCGTAGAAACTACACCAGTCTGAAGACCTGCAGATGAAGCCCTAGACATTACAATTGACACATGCACCATTTGAAGGGCAATCACCTGAAAAGAAAACAGCTATCTGAGACACTTGTCTGGTCCCAAATACCTAGCATTTGAAGGTGTCAGTGCACATTCGCATAACCTACAGCAGATATATGCTGCAGAACTGCAACCCATGTAGCCCTTGCAATATGTTTTTATTCACTGCCAGTCCTCGTGGATTGACAAATGTGGACCCCCCCTTGAATATTGTACCACAGATTGTGACCCACACTGTAGATTCACAGGAAACTAGACTCTCAGAGAATTGCTAGAGGAAAGCCTCCAGCTCATCAGTTGCATTCTGCTATCAGGCCTTGGTTTATGTGGTTTCTTATTCCTCTTCTGATCTCTTGTTTCTGCTATTGCAAAGGTATCATAAACATAATCCATCCAAACAGCTCTAATTATGCAATCCTAGGCAGAGTTACATCATAAGGGCATAAGACACAAGACTAGACTAAAATAGAATCATAAGCTTCGGAGGGGCCATGCAAGTCATTTAGTCCAACCCCCCCCCCCCCGCTCAATGCACGATCAGCCTAAATTATCCATGATAAATATCTGTCCAGCTGCTGCTTAAACACCACCAGTGAGGTGGAGTTCACCACCTCCTTAGGCTGTCCATTCCACTGCTGAACTAGTCTGTGAACCCCCCCCCCCCGATATCTAGCCAGTATCATTCTACATGTAGTTTAAACCATTACTGCGGGTCCTATCTTCTGCTGCCAACAGGAACCGCTCCCAGCCCCCCTCCAAGTGACAACTTTTCAGATACATAAAGACAGCAATCAACTTCCTCTTCTCCAGGATGAACGTTCCCTCGGCCTTCCCTCATGGGATCTGCCTCCCAGGCCCCTGATCATTCTCATCACTCTCCTCTGCACCCTGCTGGAGCAGACTTACAGTCCACTTAGTCCAGCATTCTGTCTCACACAGTGGCCAATGAGTTCCTCTGGATGGTGAACAGCAGGTCAGAGGCCTTCCCCTGATGTGGCCTCCTGGCTCTGAGATTCAGAGGATTAGTGCCTCTAAATGCGGAGATTCCCCTCAGTCATCATGGCTAGTAGCCACCAACAGATTTATCCCCAAATCGATCTCATGCCCTTTTAAAGCTGATTATCCCTGTGGCCGTCACTACATCCTTTGACAGCAAATTCCACATTTTAATCACTCTGTGTGTTAAATAGTATTTCCTTTTGTCCATCCTGCACCAACTGCCGATCAGTTTCGTTGGATGCCCTCCAGTTCTGGTACTTTGCAGTGCCCTTTTTGAAATATGGAAACCAGTCCTGCTCTTTCAGACCAACACAGCTATGCACCTGAATCAGAGCTATACACAGTATTTCAATGGAGGTAACACAACACCATAGATCTATTCAGGGGCATTACAGTAGCAGCCGTTTTATTCTCAATCCCTTTCCTAATAATCCCTAACAGAGTTTGCCTTTTTTACCATTTCAGCACACTGAGTTGACATTTTCATTGAGCTATCCACTATGACCCCAAGATCTTTTCCCCTCTCATTCTCAGCAAGCTCAGTCCCCATTAGCCTATACTTGAACTTGGTATTTTATGTCCCAGTGTGCATCACCTTACACTTACCAACACTGAACTCCAGTTGTTACATTATTAGCCACTCATCCAATTTGTGGAGGTCCTATTGGAGCTCTTCACAGTCAGCCTCAGTTTTCACCATCCTGAATAATTGGTGTCATCTGCAAATGTGGACACTACACTACTCACTCCTAGTTCCAGATCACTGATAAATAAATAAAATAGTAGCAGTGGGAATACTGATCCTTGTGGCACCCTGCTGCTTATTGTCCTCCATTGTGAGAACTGTCCATTGATTCCTACTCTTTGCTTCCTGCCATTTAACCAGTTTTTAATCCATAAAATAATCTGTCCTCTCATCCCTTAGCTACTAAGTTTGCTCAGGAGTCTTCGGGGAGGTACCTTGTTAAAAGCATTTTAAAAGTCCAATTATATAACGACTGCTGGGGCAGTGTTGTGTACGTGCTTGTTTGCTTTTTCAAAGAACTCCAAAAGGCTGGTAAGGTAGGACTTCCCTTTGCAGAAGCCATGCTGATTTCCCCTCAGCAGGCTGTGACCTTCTGTGTGCCTAGCCATTCTATCACTGATTACAGTTTCTACTAATTTGAAGTCCATTGACTTTGATTGGATTAGAAGGGTGTAACTCTGCTTAGGACTGCATGTCCTAGTCCCCCAAGGGTGCAATTAATGCCCAGAACAGTGGGACTTACTTCTGAGAAAACATGTATTGATCAGGCTGCAAGAGTGCTTACATGTGACCTGCCTTTTTTGTATCTGACCTGCCTGGGATCTTCTCAGTAATTTTTCATCTCCCCACTGCAGCCCTGATCTTGAGAATGTGCCTCCAGCCTCTTCAATCCCCATGGGGGATGAAGCTGCTTTCCATGACCAAGCCAGAAGGTCTATTTATAGCCATTGTGTCTCACCGGGCAGACATTTATGTGGGAATCAAGATTAGAACATCTAAACCATCATGCAACAATATGTGCCAAGGGAAGCGTGCTGCTTCTCAGTTTGACCTGCCTTCCTGTTTAACTAAATACTGTACTCCCCAAATTCTGGCACATATTTTATTCTTTGGAAGGGCAGTAAAACAAAAATATCCCACTGGCCAGTCAACGTCGTCATGAGTGTTTCTTTGCTACAGTGTATACATATGTTTGAGATGGGCAAAGATGTGTGATCGGTACGGTTTTGTGGTGCTCTTCCATCACAGGTATTGGGTTGCCATGGGATATATTGAATGTTAGTTTGATGGATACAGATCCAGAG
The DNA here is from genome assembly GCF_049243985.1 of Paroedura picta. Taxonomy (NCBI): domain Eukaryota; kingdom Metazoa; phylum Chordata; class Lepidosauria; order Squamata; family Gekkonidae; genus Paroedura; species Paroedura picta. The sequence continues at coordinate 128,758,370 of NC_135371.1, forward strand.
AGAGCAGCACAAGGAGAATTTGGTGCCTGGTTCTTCATAACATACCCAGCTCTTAATTCAGCCCATGTTTACTGCTCAGCTACTTTTAACAGTACTGGGTTGTAAACTGGATTCTGATGGAACAAACCCAATTCTTTGCTCTCCCTTTCCAAGCTCCATTTAGCACAGGCAGTCTCAAGACAAACAACCTACCATGGAAGCCAGTCTGCTGAAGCAAATGTTTTTTGATAGCCGAAGAAGCACCTCAAAAGGCAGGTAATGCCTGGAACACCAGCATTTAAAAAAGGGGTAGGGACAACTCATCACTACTGCCCTCAGTCTTGTGTGGCTTCCTCAATGATGGCTGATCTACCCTTCAGACATCGCATTCCTGTACCAGTTTTGCTGACATGACTTTCCCCGAAGAATTGTGGGAGTTGTAGTTTAGTGAAGGCTATGAGAATCCTCTACTAAAAATACCCAGCTTTCCTCACAGCATTACAAGTTCCCAGGGTTCCCAGGGGAGATAATGGAACTATAAGATCTCTCTCTCACACACACATACACACACACCAGAAAATTCACAAATTCTGTAACAGAAAGGGTTTCTTCTTATGGAGCATGACTTTCTCACCTTCCCTTCCTACTGCAGCCCCAAATCCTTCTCCCACAAAGACTGTCCTTAGGGGGTTGATGACCTTCCTGACACAGCATTCGTGGGGGGCATTTTGAACTGCAGCTTGAGGGGGAAGGTGCAAAATTCATCCTATAGAAATGTTCAGCTGGATCCTCCAAACCTTGATGTGCTTGTGTGAGTAGACATTTGTCTAATTACATCACTCCAGTCATAAAATCCTGCTGTTTCATGCTCTTTTGTTCTTGTCAGAATGGTGTGTTTTTGTAGTTCCTATGGGCACTTTTCCACAGCTGCATGACCTGTGTGGAGGTAAGGGGGCCTCTCTTGTCCTTTGCTGACCGTATCATTTGCTGTATTTTCTTGGTGGGCCTGAAGACTGTTTGGAGGGGTTTATCGCATACCAAGCAGCTGTAGACAAGTGTGCATGGAAACTAGAACATGCAATATTCTGGCAACAATAAAAGCATGAAGGGCACTGCACCCTGAACCAGCCTGAGAAATCAGCAGTAGCCAAACATGCTCTAATTCAAACTGGACACAAAACCTTATTTGAAGACATGGGAATACTGGCTAACACCAGTAACTATTGTCAGATTACACAGGGAAGCCATTGCAATCCATAAACACCAACATCATTTTCACAAGAAGAAAGTCTAAAAATAATAATAATAATAATAATAATAATAATAATAATAATAATAATAATAATAATAATAATAATAGCAGCTTCTGGTACTAAAAAACAGCAGAATCAAAAAATCAGGAGTTTTCTCAAACAACATAAGACATGATGGATACCATATCCAGACTACAAACTCATTTTCTTTCTCCATCCCTACAGCATCTCTTCAGTCCAGTTCTTGAGATGAGTCACACAGTCAAACTACAAACAAAGGACTCCACCCAGACATACACATGCAAACATGTCTTACCTGACAAAGGAAACCACTAGACTCACACGTGCAAGTGCATCTCTACCTGAGGGATGAATAATTTAATAAGGACATCCAATCCCAGTCACACTATGCCACAGAGAGATATACATCTTGCTGTGACAGACCTCTGAAGATGCCAGTCACAGATACAGGTGAAACATTAGGAGCAAAAACTACCAGAACATGGCTCCACCACCCGAGAAAAGCCAGTCTGAAAGTTTGCAGGGCAAATTGCTTCTAAATCCTGATGACCAATTTGCTATTTTGGCCTTCTACTAAAATGTGGGTGGGAGTGGCTGTCTTGTGTTACCTTTGGGGCACAGAGTCTACTTCAGAGCAGCTCCTTCTTGTAACATGCCAGAAACCTTTGACTACAAGGGAGGATTGCCCTTTTCCCTTCACGATTGGAGGATTGCCTCTTTCCCTGAACTGGTCAGGACAGTCTTTGTGAGACCCAGAGATTCTGATGGCACCTTTCTGGTGCAAGAAGCCATGTTGTAATGGCCCCCACTCCATGAAGATCCAAAGAGAAGGCTTCCTCCTCAGTCTTTCAAAGCCTTTGAATGCCTGAGTGAAGCCACTAGACTAGGGGTAGTCAAACTGCAGCCCTCCAGATGTCCATGGACTACAATTCCCATGAGCCCCTGCCAGCGTTTGACTACCCCTGCACTAGACCCTCCAGCTGGAGTTTTGTCCATACATGGCTGGATATGGCACAATCAAGGAACTGTAACAGTTCATTTGCACCTGGATTCTCTTGTCTGTTGGGAAACTCCAGCTGCAAATGATTGCTGTAACACAACAGTGGCACAATATCCAACCCAATGTGAACAAGTCTCTCTCCAAGTGAACCCTATGTGAATTGACCTCACTTGGGAAGTAGGTTTTTGGCTGGTCAGTCTACAGTAATTCAGAAATGTTTTGGGGAAGTGTTCTGGAGAAATGATCTTTCACTTCTGTATCAAATGTTAGCTGGAAGTGATTTATTTAAGGGGTATTTACATAATTTCTATCACTATAGCAGGAAAGGTTAGACAAATAGTATTTGCAGACTGAGCTTTGGAGGGATAATAGGATGGATTCACCCTGCCCTCTGCTGTTCAATGTGGGAATAAATGTAAAATAAAATTACAGAACCCTGACTGATATTTTGGTTTTGAGAACATCCTTTAGAAGAAAGAACTCTGTAAATACTGCTTGGAAGAATGAATAAAAGAGGGGCTTTTAAGAGCAATTATGCTCAAAAATGGTTCGGTAAAGAAGTTGTGTGAAGACTTACTGAGTTGTATGTTGCATTCTGATTTCAAAGTGAGCCCATCCTTTGAATGTGTCTTCCCCATACATTCAGACCTGCCCTATCCTGGAAAGCCTGATCTTGTCAGATCTTGGAAGCCAAGCAGGGTTGACCCTGACTAGTATTTGGAGGGTCATGATGTGGAGGCAAACAAACACCTCCAAACATGTCTTGCCTGGCAGCCAGACAAACCTAGGGCCTCCTAGCTACAGAACACACAGGACATGTGATAAATAAATACCCAGACCTTCAACAAACAATGTAAGATGTGTGACTTTCTGCAGGCAGCTAGATTTGCTGGATCCCTCAAGAGACACTTGATCTCATTTCACAATCTTTTGCATACTGCTGCACCAGTCCTTCTGGTGTAATAGGCAGAGGCAGAAACGAACTGGCCCATAGCAGTGCAGGCTGCGTTGGAACCCTGGACCTGAACCCCCGTAGTCATGCCTCACAGTAAGCTGCCAAATTCCTCAGGGAACTCCATGCTAGAAGTAGGCCTGAGTGGCCACAAGGGCTATTCTACAGGAGTAGTGTCAGGCAACTCCCCATCATCTATCTGTACACATGCTCCCGGAGTCAGCTTAATCTCCAAATCCCTTGTTTTTCTATATTGCTTGTATTATATGTAATGGTATTTGGTTTTGGCCAAATCCCATCTTGTGAGCAGTGTCACAAGGGTGGGGGTGTCTCCTTTGACTAGCCCACAAAACCCAGCTCAGGAAGATTAGTGTGTACAAAGCATACACAAGCAAAATGTGCTTGACCACTTCAGAAAGCGTTGGTTGATATGTAAATGTTCAAATTACAGGAGCCAGTGAAATCACATGTGGAGTCCTCAGGGTGGAGTTAATGGCAGCATCTCAATCAGGGGTGGCCAAACTGTGTCTCTCCAGATATACATGGACCACATTTGCCATGAGCCCCTGCCAGCATGGAGTACTGGAGAGGCATAATTTGGCCACTACTGGATTCATGTACTAGCCATTCCTGGTTCCTTCCTTTCCAGAAGGATCATCACTGACCATGCTCTCCAGCTTGTGGATACAGCATGTTCCAAGAATGATCAAAGCTGCCTGTGGAGAGCAATATTTCTTTGCCCATGTGTCTCATCACTAAATGGAATGTGATCTCAATAGCACAGTACATATCCCTAGATCAGTGGTGGTATCTTCCCTTCTCTCCCGCTCCACACCTCACATTGTTCCCGTGAGAACCACCACAGGGGGTGGAATTGCCCTAGTATTCATTGACTTACCAAGACAAACCTGAAACATGATTTGAAAGCAGTTCTGAGCATGGTGGTTATAGGCTGAGACCATTAAGAGCACAGAGACGACATGTTATTTGTAAACAGTTGAGGTGGCACAGATTGTCAGTGTTGTTCCTGGAATGGGAACACATTTGGATAGCCATGCTTTTGAAGGTAGCACAGAGAAAAGCTACATGGGTGGGTTGGTCACAGTGGCCACTGGGGGTTAGGGAATGCAGCTGCCTAAAGGCCAAATCAGATGGTGCTTTTTAAATGAACTGGATTTCTGTTTCCCCAAATCAGGTGGCACATGTGTGGAACTGATTTCCCCAAATTTCTCCCAGCCACTAGCAACCTGCACTTTTCACAGGCAGGGCATTTACAAGGCCCATACTATCGGCTCAATGGCAAAAACATGTGGTGCATGTGAACAACCTATTATGGTGGCATGAGCCATGGAACCATCAGGTGAGGGACACTGTGGAGTCCTAGTCTGTGATGGCCTGGGGTCTTTATAGCAGCACATCACCAGCACATATTGCTTGCCAGTGGTCATTGTTGACATAGTGGGGGAGAGGGGCTCCTGTCCAGAACTACCATGGCCTTTCGTCCTGCTTGCTGGCATGGTGATTACGGAACATGGTATTCCAGATCCATTCCTGGCTTCATTTTGCTTGGCCAGTGTTGGGGCATATCACTTTGCCAACTATAATCATCCCGCTGACAAAGTGTTTGTGTGGGGCATGGGCTCCAGAATCCAAGATGACTGCAGCAGCATGGTAGCACATGTACAACCAACAAAAGAGTTTGTTTGAAACACTCAAATGAAAGAATTGGGAGAAATTAAAGGTACAACGTTTTCAGACAATGACTCATTTTCTCCAGTGCCTAAAAAATAGCAAAAGACTTGGCAATTTCCACTTTGATGTGGGTTTTCACAAGAACTATCAGCATTACAGCACTCTTTCCCCACAGCAAATATGTGAACACTAAAAGCACATTTACCTGTTTCTGTGTCTCTAGCAATCCTGGCCCAAGGAGGTTTGTCCAGTGTGTGCTCATGGATATTTAAAGATGTCATCCCCATTCATGCTCAGAGCTGACTTCAAAGGTCAGCACATCTGAGCAGTCACTTATGTTCCATGCCCTCTCCCTTAAGCCTTTACATTTGTTATTTATGTATTAATTATATTTGTATGCCACTGCTCCCGGCCTGCCATCTTGAGGTGGCTAGCAACAAGAAAACATACAATAAAAACATATAAATATACAATCTATAAACTCCTAGAATCCTAGCCCTCATCCCATACACCAGGGGTAGTCAACCTGTGGTCTTCCAGATGTCCATGGACTACAATTCCCTTGAATTGAATTCCATACACCAGGGGTAGTCAACCTGTGGTCCTCCAGATGTTCGTGGACTAAAATTCCCTTGAGCCCCTGCCAGCAAATGCTGGCAGGGGCTCATGGGAATTGTAGTCCATGGACATCTGGAGGACCACAGGTTGACTACCCCTGCCATACACCAGAGAGCCAGTTTGGTGTCGTGGTTAGGAGTGCGAACTTCTAATCTGGCATGCCGGTTTCGAATCTGCGCTCCCCCACATGCAACCAGCTGGGTGACCTTGGGCTCGCCACGGCACTGATAAAGCTGTTCTGACCGGGCAGTGATATCAGTGCTCTCTCAGCCTCACCCACCCCACAGGGTGTCTGTTGTGGGGAGAGGAATGGGAAGGCGACTTTAAGCCGCTTTGAGCCTCCCTTAGGTAGGGAAAAGCGGCATATAAGAACCAACTCTTCTTCTTCTTCTTCTTCTACACAACCCACCAAGTCAGTACCAGTGCCACTTTCCAAATCCACCAGGGGTGATGTCACAGCGAGAACCCCAGAGCAAGATCTTTTATCAGCCTGACCTCAACCAAAGGTCTGGCGGAACAGCAACATCTTGCAGGTCCTGTGGAACTGAATTAGTTCAGCTCTTCTGGGAGCTCATTCCACCAGGCAGGGGCCAAGGTATTTTTGGTCAAGGCCAGGTGAAATTCTCGCGGACCAAGGATCACCAATCTATTTGTATCAGTAAATCAAAGAACCCTGTGGGCAGCATAGGGAGACAGACGGTCTAAAGGCCTAATGATAGCACAGGGTGATGGTGGGTTTGATTACTGAAAACTCATGCATGTAAATGTATGGTCTTCTCTGTATAGTCTCAATCCAAGCCATGGCTTCATACAGTTGCCACGGAGCTCTGTAAACTCTGTCTTGTCCAGTATAATCTCTTTTATCACCATCAAATCACAGCTAACTTTCAGCAAGCCTGTGGAGTTTACAAGGCAAGACACTATCAGAGGTTGTTTGTCACTGGCTGCCTCCATGTCATGACCCTGGTATTCCTTGGCAGTCTCCCTTTGAAATGCTGCTTAGCTTCCAAGATCTGATGAGGCTGGGCTATCCTGGGCTTTCCAGGTAGGTATTTGTGAAAGGAATGGTGTACAAACTGCATTCATGGATGCTCCCAGTAGATGGTGACAAAATCTCACAGTTAGACCAGGACACTTGAGGAAGTTTGATTTAAGAGACATGTGTAAGGACATGGTGGATCAGTCTTATTGCCACTCAGTGAACAAATCAAACTGAAATCTTGGATCTAACTCAGATCTAATAATCCGCATTTTAGTGGCAGATCAGGAGATTTAGGGAGGATACATTTCAAACAGAGATCTCAGAACATGCTCCAAGATTATCTGAAGATACAAAGAGATTTTTCCAATACTGACCAAATCAAAGAACTGAGGGTCAAAGCCCTACTGTCTGTGTAATAACTTCTTCATAAGGGACAATGTGATCATCATTCTTAAATCTGATAGTGTCTTATCCTGTGACAATGCCATTATCTGAGGCTGTGCTTTCTCTGGGACATAGCCAGGCCATAGCAGGTGGTCATGACACTAGCCTTTGATCTGCCAACTGCTGCTGTGGTCAACTCACCGGCAAGAGGATTGAGTAGGTAGTGCATTGCACCTATATATGAGTGGCCCCTTTAAGAGGTTGCCAGAAGCATCTGCAAATGGGGAACAGGTGTGGGAGATCAGGGAAGACTATTGGTCACATGTGCAATTAGGTTTGGTCCCTATATTGGGCCAGGGAGGAGGCTACAAGTCTCCAGGATGCAGGGATTAGGGACCTCCCCTCTTTGCACCTGAAGATTTTGACAGTCCTGGATCTTAATTGGAACCTGAGGTATACACAGAGGACCAAGCAGTTGTGGAACACCTCGATTCCCATAGCCATGATAAAACATTGCTAAGTATATTGGTGACTGAAAGTGCTATCAAGTCACAGCTTTTTTATGCTGGCCTTGTAGGTGGTTTCCCATGGCCTGCCTCTCTACATAATGATCCTGGACTTCCCTGAGGGTGTCCCATCCAAATACTGACCAGAGCTGCTTAACTTCTGAGATCTGATGAGACTTTTTAAATTTCTCAACCTTTTTGGTTCCTACCTAAGTATATTAATACTGTTAATTTGGTTATAAACAAACTGGAATTAATGGAGATAATCCAGGATTTAAAACTGGCTTAATGTTTTGCTGCCAGCTCTTGAGATTTTGTTGATTTTAGCAATGATATTCCTATTTTTATACCATAATACTTATTTGAGAAAAATTTGCTCTACTGGTTTGGCTGAAATAACAGTGCTAGTATTGTATTGAATCTATCTATTATCACCATAATTTTCAGAGGCTGAGTCATGCTTGTTAATACTACAAACTGCCCTGAGCCTCACAGGAGGACGGTATAAAAATATAAATAAATATATATGATTTCCTAGGAGCTGAATACCATTGAATTTAATAGGACTTTCTTAAAAATAAATACCAGTAGCATCAAGCAGCAAAACCCACTAATTTAAATTGGAGTATTGTTCTAATAGCCCCCTGTAAAGATATGCAAATTAGCACAGTGGTGTTATGATTTATGGTTCTGCAAACCCAAGGAGATTCCCTAAGTTTCTGTAAAATCTTTTTTTTAACCCAAATTAATTATTGAATAAATTAGTAGCAAATATCTGTGCATGTGCAGACCCTGCACACAGTCCTGTCGTTCAGGCATGTCAGCATCAGGAGCAGGGAAATGAGCTGGCTCTAAGGAGAAGGAGCCTGAGTTTGTGGCAAGGTGGGGAAACTGGAGCCCCAGCAGGCGGCAACAGGAAGGGGTCCCCTTTGTATCATTTAAAGTCATTAAATCCAAATCCAACTGAGCTGTAAATCTATCAGATGTTTTTTGATCTCCCTCCTAGGAATGTATACCTTTAAAAATGATACACTTTCAAGGACCTAAACTTTGTTATTTGAGGATATTTAGATCCCCAAAGATCATTTCAAGGCTTTGAATTTTTATTTACATTCTAGAGTTATTCAGGAAAAACCAAATACACCAATATAGGATGGGAGAGACTTGCCTTGGCAGTAGTACGTGCAAAAAGGATCTAGGAGTCTTAGTAGACCATAAATTGAACATGAGTCAGCAGTGTGACTCGGTGGCTAAAAAGGCAAATGGGATTTTGGGCTGTATCAAACAGAGTGTCGTGTCCAGATCACCTATTTAAGTGAGGGAAACTGATGCAAGCTCACCGCAATAGATATCAAACTAGAGGATCCCAGCAGAAACTGAGGCCAGTGTGGTAAGCACAACAGAACCAACACTGGCACTTCTATTCCCTCCCACTCATGTAATGCAGAAACAACAACAATGCAGCATGTATGAGCTTCATTGTAGATGCTTGTTTTAAACTGAGTTTTGCATCTACTTCCCTAGCATCATGAGGGTTGTGGGAACATTTTTGTTACTGTATTTATTTTCTGCACAGAACTGCTCTCCCAGCATCTGATTCCACTGCCTGCAAGAACCGGGAAAACTTGTAAAATGGAAGAAAAACAGGGCTGGTAACCTTAAAATGCCATTCTTTAATATTTCCAAAATTTGAAGAATCCTGAATCTCCCCAATATATAAAATATTTTTCAGATAAGCATTCAGACCAGAAATATCTGAATGCACATCTCTATGTCCTCCAGCATTAATGACTTATAGCTATGCTACTTTGAGCTAATTATACTTAGTGGCCAGATCAGCAAATTCATTTTTATGAAGGGCCATATGTTCAAATGAACATATTCTAAATGGCCAGAAACATGGCTCTGCTTCCTGATTCACTCCCACAGCAGCAGAGTCAGAAAGGGCATCCTAGGATTTACAGCAAAGGATTTACAGCAAAGGATTTACATCCTAGGATTTGGCATCAAGCTGGTACAGTTGTGTCATCTGGACATCCACAAAGACATCTCCACTTGCAAATAAGGGTAAGCCTATGAGATTCGTGAAGGAGAAATTCAGCCAGAGCCTCTATTGCCAATTATGTTGGGAATATGGTGGATAAAAGATATCTCCACTTATGAAGGAAGTGGTCAGTTGTTATAATGATTATTGTTGGCCTTTCAGTTCAAAATGTATCTACTGTTATGGGGGTGGGCGGGCTGTGGATGTGGTCAGATTGATCCTCCAAGGCATTCTCTCAAATCCAGTATTGCCAGCATTTTCCTTAATGACAGCTACTTCTGAGTGATGAAAAACACACTCCCTAAGACTGTTTATGCACTGGAGGTTTCATGCCAGGCTGCAGGCTAGAGTTTTAATCGTGCCAGGTTGCCCCACCTCTTCCTGCACCCACATGAGGGAGCATTTGACCAAGTGCGCCTCATCCGCCCCCAATTTGTGTTCCTGCATAGGAGCTGGGGCAGTGAACTTTTCAGTGCGTAAATGGTCTAGAAGTATAGCATGTACTAGGTAAAGCACCAGAAATGTGAATATGTTGACTTAAAATTCTTTTGTAAAGAAGATAACTTCATGTAATCTTGACCTGAGTCTTCCAGAGGATGCAAAAGCTGCTTTGTAGCAGCTGGCAAAGTACTAGTAGCTCCTGACCAGACTATGGGAGATCCCTGCTCTGGTCTTCCTTCATCATAACTGAATAAAAGCTCTGTGTAGAACGACCACTGGTCTACATACCGAAAGGGGTCCTTCTCCTCAGGGGTCAGGAGGACAGCTGGATGGGTGTTTCCCATCTCTCCTTGAGGGAGGCAGATCATTTGAATATTTTGTCTTCCTGTGGGAAACGCCCCTCCGAAGCCAGTCGAAAACTTCCGGAGCGTCGAGCTTGCCATCACCTTCTTGGCTCTACAAAGCAATCTGCATTAACTTGCACAAACAACATGGAAGACAACATAACCCATAACCACGTTTACATCCCGGCTGTATCTAAACTGGAATATGCAAGGATTCGGAGAAATGCTACTGTGATGGACCACCCTATGGGCGGGACCAGCTGTCCTCCTGACCCCTGAGGAGAAGGACCCCTTTCGGTATGTAGACCAGTGGTCGTTCTCCCTCCGGGTCAGGAGGACAGCTGGATGGGACTTACAAGAGCAGTCCCTAACCCAGGGAGGGTCCAACTGTGTCCATCACATGCGACAGAACTCTCCGGCCAAATGCCGCCTGCTCTGTCTCCCTATCCTGAATCTTATAATGCCTGACGAAAGTTGAAGGAGTAACCCAGGTTGCAGCCCTGCAAACCTCTTCCACTGAAGCACTCTTAGCAAACGCCGCTGAAGCCGCCGCGCTCCTCAGCGAGTGCGCCGTGATGCCCCGTGGAACCTCCTTCCCAGCAGCCCTGTAAGCCTCCAAGATGCAGGACCTAACCTGCTTACTGATGGCTGCCTTGGTCATCGCACCTCCCACCTTTGCCCCGGACGGACAGACAAACAGCGAGTCTGATTTCCTGACCTCTGCCGTCCTTTTAATGTACACCTTGAGGACGCGCCTGACGTCTAGCAAGTGCCATTGTCTCTCCTGCTCCGTAACCGGATTGGGAAAAAAGGTGGGCAAATTAATTTCCTGGGACATGTGAAACCGGGAATCTACCTTAGGTCGGAATGAAGGGTTCAGCCTAAGAACGACCCTGGTCTTCCTGAACCTGCACAAATCCCTATCCACTGATAAGGCCGCCAGCTCGGAGACCCTCCTAGCGGAAGTGATTGCCACTAGAAAAATGGCTTTCCTGCTTAACCACTGCAACCCCACTGTCTTGATGGGCTCGAAGGGCTCCTTTGCCAATGCCGATAGCACCAACCCCAAACGCCAGGACGGGAACAAGTGCCTGGGAGGTGACTCTAGACTAGATGCCCCTTTTAGGAATCGCACCACATGAGGGTGTTTGGATAACGGGATCCCCCCTTGCAGCCCCAGCACTGTGGAGAGTGCCGCCACCTGTCTGCGCAGGGTACCCGATCGGAGGCCCGCTGCCCTGCCATCCTGCAGAAATTGTAAAATGCTACTGATTTTGGGCGTGGACGGAGAAACCGCCCTCCTCCTACACCATCTCACAAATGCCTTCCAGGAACAGTTATAAATTCTCGTGGTAGAGTCTCGTCTGGAAGTTAATATGGTGTCCATGACTGCAGCACTATAGCCTTTCACTCTCAACGCCAACCGCTCAGCCTCCACGCGGTCAAGTTCCACCATCCTGGACGAGGGTGGAGACAAGGTCCCTGTGACAAGAGGTCCGGAGACACTGGGATCGTGAAATGCGGTCGAACGGCTAACTGCACTATCGTCGAGAACCACCACCTTCTGGGCCACCACGGTGCGACGAGGATGACCTCCGCCCCCAGCTCCTGCACCCTTCGCAGGAACCTTGGAATGACGGGAAGGGGTGGAAAGGCGTACAGAAGTCCTGGAGGCCAAACAGCTGTCAACGCGTCCATCAGCTCCGCTAGCGGATGCCAGAACCGGCTGCAAAACCTGTCCACCTGACGGCTGTGGACTGTCGCGAACAGGTCCATGACCGGCCGGCCCCACTGAACAGAAATGAGGTGAAAAGCGTGTCTGCTGAGCGACCACTCTGCTTCCTGAATCTCTTGACGGCTCAGCCAGACTGCCTGAGTGTTCGCCAGACCTTGAATGTGCTCCGCTCGGATCGACGCTAAGTGGACCTCCGCCCAGCGCATCAGTCGATCGGCCTCCGTCTGCAACTTCCCGGACCTTGATCCGCCCTGGTGATTGACGTATGCCTTTGCGGCCACGTTGTCCGTAAGCACTAGAACATGCTTGCCTTCGAGCAGACTGCAGAAAGCCAACAGCGCCAGTCGAATCGCCCTCAACTCCAGCAGATTGATCTGTTCTGAGGACTCTGTCTGCGACCACGTTCCCTGAGCCGGCGTTCCGTTGTACATCGCCCCCCATCCGGAGAGACTTGCATCGGTGAACACCTGGTGAACATGATCGTGCAAAAACTTCTTGCCTGTGCTCAAGTTGGTCCTTACAGTCCACCAGCACAGATCCTTCTTGACCTGGTGATCGAGGGACACCGACACATCTCTCTTCCACGAGATTCGCTCTTGAAACGGTCTGAGTGTCCTTTGCAGAGGCCTGGCTCGAGCCCTGGCCCACTGGATGACCTCCGTGCACGACACCAACACACCTAGAATCTTTGCCAGCTGCAACAATGAAGACCGTCTTGCCTGGATCACCTAGCCCATCAACTGAACAGTTTTCAGTATTTTCTTCTGTGGAAGGAAAAGCGCACACTGAACTGTGTCTATCACCACCCCCAGGTGTTCTATCCTCTGTGCCGGAACTAACGAACTCTTTTCCCTGTTGACTATGAAACCGAACTGTTCGAAAACTGAAATTGCCCTGCATGTAAACTGGCTCGCTAACTCGAGCGACAGAGCTCTGATCAACAGGTCGTTGAGATACGGGTGTATGTGGATGCCCTCCTGTCTCAAGATGGCTACCATATTGACCACTAGCTTCGTGAAGACCCGGGGAGCGGTGGAGAGCCCGAACGGGAGAGCCCTGTATTGGTAATGCTGCCCCTTTACGCAAAAACGCAAGAAGCGCCTGTGCTCTGTCGCTATGGGGACATGCAGATAGGCCTCTTTGAGATCTAGGGAAGTCAAGAACTCCCCTCTTTGCAGTGCCTCCGCAATGGACTTTAGAGTTTCCATCCGGAACTTCTTTAGAGGAATAAACGTGTTTACAAACTTTAAGTTGAGAATTGCTCTCCAATCCCCCGTCTTTTTTTGGCACGGTGAAGAGAAGGGAGTAAACCCCTTGGCCCCTCTCCTCTAGAGGGACCGGCTCTATCGCTCTTATCTGTATTAAGTGTTCTATGGCCTTTAACATGCGATCTCTCTTTTCTGGATCCTTGGATATTGGAGAAGGAAAAAACTTGTCCGGGGGCACTTGCGCAAACTCTATGCGATATCCTGTCTTTGTGAGGCTTTGAGACCATGCATCTATCCTGGGATCCATTCACTGCTGATGGAACTGCGCAAGCCGTCCCCCGACTGGCAGGGACCTCGAGTCATGCTTGATTTCCCTTATCGCCATCTGTGCGGTCCGACCTCTGATGTCGGAATCTATTGCCTCGAGAGTTGAACGCCCCTCTACGAAACGACTGCCTTGACTGGCCCCAGGATGCTCTCCTGCCTTCCGGTCTAAATCTGGGACCAGAGCCTTGATTCTGGAAGGCAGGCGGAAAGGGCTTCCCATCCCTGCGTATCCGCCGTGGAAAGGCCTTCTTCTTGTCCCTGGTTTCTATCAAAACCCGGTCCAAAGCATCGCCAATCAATTTATCGCCCTGAAAGGGATAAGCCACGACTGTGGTTTTGGAATGGGCGTCAGCCGGCCAAGCCTTCAACCATAAAAGTCTCCTGGCCACTGCAGTAGATGCCATGGCTCTTGCTGCGAACACCACTATGTCTAAGGAGGCATCCGCACTGAAGGCTGAGGCCTTGAGAATTCTATTTGTTCCCTCCTGCAGCCTGCCTTCTGACTCAGGAATCAATGTTAGTAACTTCTTTCACCAAGCCATGGACGCCCTGGCCACCACAGATGCCGTGGTAGCCGCTCTGATAGCCATCGCCATGGCTTCATGTGCTTTACGTAAGGCTGTCTCTGACTTGCGGTCCATCACGTCCTTCAGATGTCCCTCGCCATCCTCAGAGACCAAACCCGATGACTGGAGCGCCGCCACCGGACCATCTATAACTGGCACCTGCAGAAAGGACTCAGCATATTCAGGCAGTGCATACATTTTCCGAATAAATGAAGGAAATTGCTTGGACACTAAGGGCTTTTCCCACTCCGCTCGAATCTTCCTTTCAAAGGACTCTGGCATGGGAAAATTCTTCAGAGTTGTCTCTGGTTTAGGGAAAAATTCACCACTGCCCCACGGTCCATAATACTTCCTAGCCTGCTTGCTGGGTGGCTCCTCAGAGCCTGTCTGCTTAAGTTCCAAAATAGAAATGGACTTGTTAAGCAAGAATTGAAAGTCCTCAGAATTAAAGAACCGTTCAGTTTGCTGAGGCACCTGAATCGGTTCCACCTCCTCTTCATCAGTGATAAATTCACCTTCGTCCCTCTCTCTTGCTTCCAAATCCTCCTCAGATGAAGGAGATTGCTGTGGGGAGCAATGGTGCCTTTTCTGCGCCGCTTTGGTAGGCCAGCGAGCCTTGACACGAGGCCTCCTAGGAGATCTCCTCTGCCAACCGCTCCTCCTGGAAGCTCTAGACTCAGGGGAGGATGACCTAGATCTTGAACATGAAGGTCTAGCACTGGGAGGTAACAATTGCTGGCACACCTTAGCTATTTCAGACTGCACAGCATTTTGAACCAGGGAAAGTAATTCTGGAGGTAAAAGAAACTGGCCAGGGTTGGCCTCAACGTTACCAGACTCCTGTCTGCCGGTCTGCGTTGAAGAAGTAGAAGCCTCTGCCTCTGGTTGCCTTCCGGCCGCAGTGGAGATGCCCTGGTCCGGCCCTGCACCCGCAGCCGCTGGTTCAGCCAGCTTGGAAGGGCCTCTTGCACGTTTAGCGGGCCTGGCAGACTTGGAGCGCTGTCCTTGCTCCCCTGCCCCCTTCTGCGTCGATTCGTGCCCGCTCGTGCCAGCCACCACTCCACTGGGAGCCAGGGAGCTTTCCATGTGGCTGCCATCGTCCTCCGAGGAAAACGCGCCCTCACGGCGCTCAGCCGCCATTTCGGCGCGCTTCCCCAAAATGGCCGCCGACCACGAGCCGAACACGCGGTCGCCGCCGCGGAGCTCAACCTCGCTGCCCGATCCGGCGCAGCCTGGAGGGAGCTCTGCTCGCTGATGCCGGCCCGAAACGACCGCCGCTGTGGTCCTCAGCCCCGATCGGGCCCGTCCTCGGCTCCGAGCCGAACACGCGGTCACCGCCGCGGAGCTCGACCTCGCTGCCCGATCCGGCGCAGTTTCGAGGGAGCTCATCTCGTCGATGCTGTCCCAAGCCGCGGCTGCGTGACTCTCGAAAATTGTTCCCTTGTCTCAAGGGCCCAAACTATCCTTGCCTGCTTGCACAAAACAGCACGGGACTCTAAGTCGCGTCTGCTCCCTCGCGAGGCAGGAAGAAGACTGGCTTCGGAGGGGCGTTTCCCACAGGAAGACAAAATATTCAAATGATCTGCCTCCCTCAAGGAGAGATGGGAAACACCCATCCAGCTGTCCTCCTGACCCGGAGGGAGAACTCCCTTGCTACAGAATTAAAATAGTCTGGTATTTTAAAAACAAACAGAAGCCATGTTCTGGTACTTCCCTGGGAATATTGCTCACCTATCACCAGAAGATAAGTGAGAATCTATATTCTGTGATGTTAGTCAAAGGAAAACTATTCATTCACTGCTAGATTCATATCTCTTCTCCATAAAGGTTTAGGCCAGTATTTCAGTATACGCCAAATACTGTTACACACCCAAACCACTCACTTAGAGTTGCCTGTTTACATCTTTGTTAGATTTATAGCTCAGTCCCATAAGCAGCTCATTTGCCTTTTATACTGCCGGAAATTTAACTTTTTAATCTGCACTGCACAACCCAAGAATCTAAACTGTGTTGAAATTAAACTGCAACCATGTAACAGGAAATACAGATGCCTCTTCTCCCTTTCAAAGGATACTTAAGAAGGAAGTATTTGCATCACAGATAGGCGTGCTGCATCCTTCATCACCTGCCAGCTGCAGTTTTTCTTCAAACTTCCTCTTAGATACTTTTAACCCCTACCAATATAGACCTAGAATCCTGCAGAGGTAAAACCAACTGGAGTATTATTTTCCCTCTTCCCCCACACTTGTCTCTTCAGCCGAATTTACTGTTGTACCATGCAATACCCTGCAATGGAAGCCTGTCTCATTGAACAGGCACATAAAATCCCAGTTCTCTGAACCCCAATCACAGATGGGAGGACTCCTCATCAACAAATACCTCTTTCCAGCAGCTAGTTGCTGTATATATGGCTTGCAGCTACAAACAGCTACAAACGTTGCAGCAAAGGGTGTTTACCCATCCTTGGTTAAGAAACCCACTCAGTAGCATGGGTCTTAGCAACTGAACTTCAAGTCACTGTCTACCCAGAAAGCTCACTAAGACCCATTATGCACGGGCCAGAATGCCTGCACTGGCAGCGTCAGGGCATCAGGGAAAATCCACAATTACGCATGACGATGACGCCAGTGCTGGCGTGGCACGGCCCAGGCCCACGGAAGGCCCGCATTATGGGAACGCGGGATCTTCTGCAGTCCCTGGGATACTGCGGGTACCAGCAGGGGCTGGGGCAGGCCAGCGCTGTGTGTAACTGACAGTGTCAGGCCTTTAGGCCCGGCCCTACCCCAACTTATGGTGTCCCTGCAGGGACATCACACACTCTTGCGAGCTCCGCAGAGCCGGTTGAGGCGTCCCCCTGCTCCTGCCATGGTGGGAGGGCAGCATGCCACTCTTCGCCAGCATGCGATGGAGGCCCAGCCCCTCCCCACTCCACCCCGGCCACTGCCACTACCAGGCAAGGTCTCAGGCATTCTGCCCCGGTGCAAAGTGCATGTGTACGCGCTATGCCAGGACATCTGCATATACCAGGGGAGCCCCGCCCCCAGGTGAACACGCGAAACGGCGGGGCATCTTGCCTCACCACAATGGCACGGCAGCCGCCTGGCATAGCAGCCGCCGTGCATAATGGGTCAAGGTAATATGAGGAAGCCACTATGAGAACAACCTTGTGCGTGTCCCATTGTGAGTGTTGCTATTAATGCAGCACAGCAGCAACAGGAATTCCACATGGCAAGTTTTCTGACTTCGGTTCCCCAACAGCAGTCAAGTCAGCCCTACCAGAAAGCCTGGCATTCACAGAACTGGATAAAGTTATTGCAATAAAAAGTACATCAACATAATGATATGCAATTGCTAATTAAAAAAACAAGTCCCAGGTGGTGGTAGGAAGAAATGGCTGCTGAAGGATTGGGAAAAATAGCATCATGTGGGCAGGAAAATCCAAACTTTTTCTCCCACATTGAAACAAAGCAGGCTTAAGAAAGATTGGAGAAAAATTGGGGAAACCCTCAGAGGTACATAAATACACCACAATGCTGTGGGGAAGTTAGAAACGTTTGTTTTTTCTCTTAATAAATCTTATTATTTTAAGAGCTTGATGCTCTGTCTAACACTAGCTTGATGTAGTGGTCAGGAGTGTGGACTTCTAATCCGACAAGCAAGCCAGGTTTGATTACGCACTCCCCCACATGCAGCCAGCTGGATGACTTTGGGCTCGCCACAGCCCTGATAAAGCTGTTCTGACTGAGCAGTGATATCAGGGCTCTCTCAACCTCACCCACCTTACAGGGTGTCTGTTGTGGGGAGAGGAAAGGGAAGGGTACTCTGTAAGCCACATTGAAACTCCTTCTGGTAGATATTAAGATTAAATGATCCAGTGTATATGGAGTGGGGCACCCAGCTGCATAGAGTATTTCCTACATATACACCTACTGATATAGATCTAACCTGTAAAAAGTGCAGCTGAAGTCCATGAAATTCAAGAGGCACCGAAATCTGTTACACAAATCACTAATGCATGCAAAATAATATATACTCTATCTTCTAGAGATCTGGTCCTAGTATTCTCTTTTGTCCTGGTTCTGCTATTTTAGACGCACTACTGAACCTGGCCACCAGTTCACCAAAGTCCAAATGGCAGCATGCATGGCTACTTTGGGTGCCAAGACTACCGTAGTATGTACCTACTCTTTAAAACACCTATTGCATGTAAAAACAGCAGAACCTGAAACAGCCAGGGACAGTTTTCAAGCAGAACGTTCCTGGTTTAGATTCTGCCCTTGAAGAAGCAAAAAAAGGAAGGGCACCTCAAGCAGGCAGCAACAATCAAGAGAGAGTTGATGCAGCCATGGACATAGACCCCCATGCAGCCATAGGGGTCTCAGAGTTAAATTAAATCAATTCTCCCACTGCACCAGCTGTTTTCAAACTCAGTTCCAGCATCATTGCCCTGTTAATTTTTCTAGACTGCTTTACAGGGATGTTTAGGAGAACATCCCAGTACAAGTTACACATTTTCACAATTCCATTTAGCATCACTAGGACTTAAATCTTTGCCACTAAAACCCACATAATTTGAAAGTGTTTCACTCTGGCTGGATCATCATCCCCCCCTTATATTAATAGCAAGTGTATATGTTTCTGCCCACCGAATCTGATCAAATGAAACTGATTTGAACAAAACAACAAAAACAGTGTACAAAAGCAGAATTATCACTGCAAATAACATACCAGCTCCTATTTGCTGCCCCAAGAAACCAAAGCAGTCTTCCCAAAGATAATGCACAGATGCTTGCATTGCTGCTCAATAGGCCTGCAATGAAAACTAGTTCTGGAAGGCTGATTTTGTCCTGAAAGGAACAATACAAGTCTCAGGCAGGAAAAAAACTTATCAAGGTATTTTCTTTGCCTTACAATTCTTCTTTTTAACATAAAACCACTCCTTCTAATAGCACCTGATCAAAATACACATAAGGATATCCAGATGCTAGTCTGTGTTTTTTTATTTGTTGCATCTTGTCCTGTTTTGCTTCTGCTCTTAGAAACGTTATCCTTGCCAACCAACATTTATCTTCTGGCACGATTATCTCTAATGTACTTATTGTTCCCCCATATTTATTTATTTAATTAATTTTCATACCGCCGGCTCCCAGACCAGCCAACTTGTAGCGGTTTACAATAAAAACAAAACGGCAAGATTAGTACCTTGCCGATATTACAATGCTAGCTTCAAAGCCCTCTCAGCGTGGTGGCTGCCGTCCCATGGCACGGGAAGCGGTTGGTGGGCCACAAGGAAGTGGTCAAGTAGGGGGGGAAGGAGGAAGATATCGGCTCCCCGTGGCCCAGGAAGCACACCAGACGCCTCAGCAGAGGCACCGGGTGTGATTGCGGGGCTGTGGAGAAGCCCCCCCCCCTCAGCTGGTGTGTGAAAGTACTCCCTCCCCCCCAGGGGGGGCTGAGCACTTCACAAGGCCGGGAAAGCACACCCAGTGCCAGGTGTGTTTTCCCAGCTGCGGGGAAGTGGCCCCGTCCAGATGCCTTCCCTGAGACGCCGGGTGTGCTTTCTGCGAGGCACTGGGTGTGCTTTCCCAGCCTTGAGAAAGCAGCTCCTCTCCCCCCCCCCTCTGGCCTGATCACTTCCCCAAAGCTCTGTGAGGCGCTGGGCGTGCTTTCCTGGCTGCAGGGAAGCGCTCCCTCTCCCCCCTGCCCTCCCCCCATGGCCTGAGGCCGGGCCTCTTACCTGGGGCCCTGGAAGGCCTTGGAGTGGAGAATCACAGACGTGCCTGGCTCTAGCAGCCAGGCACGTCTGTGAGCCGAGGGGTGAAGGTTTGGTGAGGGAGGGTGGGAGCTGTAGGGGCAGGGGCAATCAGGGTGCAGCTGGCTGCTCCCTGATTAGCCCTATTTGAACTAGGACAGCCGGACCATTCGTCCCCCAAGGCTGTTTCACAAATATATATAGGCATCAAATGGATAAGATAGTACAATAAAATAACACCCTTTAAAAACAAAGATGGCAGGCATAGCAATTCCTAACAGACCCATATTCCTCACTCACCTATTCCTGGCAGTGTCAACAGATGTAAACTGGGGCGATGGATGGCCCAAGGGGGATCCAGATGACACGAGGGCAGGGGAGGACCCCATCTTATAGCCCAGTATGCAGCCCAGCCTCAACCAAAAGCCTAGTGGAAGAACTGTATTTCAGGACCTGCGGAACTCAGGGAGCTCTGGCAGGGCCCTCAGCTCTTCCGGGAGCTCATTCCACCAGGTAAGGGCCAGGCGTGCTTTCCTGAAAAATCCCTGGCCATGGTCGAGGCCAGGCGTGCTTTCCGGGGACCCGGGATCCTCAACAAATTCGTACCTGCAGAGTGTAATGCCCTGCGGGGGCCATAAAGAGATAAGCGGTCCTGCAGGTAGGCAGGACCCATGTATAGTCTTAAAGGTCAAGGCCAATACCTTGAATTTGTTTCAGAAGCTAACCGGTAACCAAGGAAGCTGTCTCAGCAGCAGCTGGACATGAGCCCTCCAAGGTGACTTTGTGAGAGCCCGAGCAGCTGCATTTTGTACCAGTTGCAGTTTCCAAGTCAAGGACAAGGTTAGACCCATGTACAGCAAGTTAGAGAAGTCTAATCTGAAAGTGACCATTGCATGGATCACTGTGGCCAAGTGTTCTGGGGACAGGTAGGGCGCTAGTAGCCGTGCTTGGTGCAGATCCGGGCTACTTTTGTGACCTCGGCCTCCATTGTCAAGGAGGCATTGAACATCATGCCCAAGTTCCTGGCCATGGGGGCAGATGTAAGTTGCACTCCGTCCAGGCAAGGGAGATGCGCTTTCTGATCCTGTACCCTTCTATCCATCCACAGGACCTCCATCTTGGAGGGGTTGAGTTTCAGGTGACTCTGCCTGATCCATCCAGCCACTGCTTCCAGACAGCTGGCAAATGTATCTGGGGGGAGATCCGTCCATCCATCAGGAGATAGAACTGGATGTCATCTGCATACTGGTGCCCATACTGCATACTGGTGCCCATAACTCTGGACCAGTTGGGCCAGAGGGTACTAGATGTTAAAAAGTGTGAGTATGTGTATCGGCCCTTGTGGCACCCCACAAGGGAGTACAAAGGGGTTTGATAACTCTTCCCCCACTGCAGCCCTCTGTGACCGGTTCATAAGAAAGGAGGTCAACCATTTCAAACCCGTTCCTCCAATCCAGGTGTCCCCGAGGTGGTTTACCCATAACTTGCGATCGACCACATCAAATGTGGCCGATAGATCTAACAACACGAGAATGGCCAACCTGCTCCAGTCCAACTGGCATTGGAGATCATCCATCAGAGTGACCAGCACGGTCACCACCCCCTGGCCAGGACAGAAACCACTGGTATGGATCTAGTATGGATTTTCAACACAGAATTTCATTTGCAGTATCGGTTTTTAGCCCTTTTGTTTGTTTTGTTGTTGTTTCGTGCTTTCTGTAAGTATATATTTTTATTTTATATATAAGAATAAACAGAAAAGAACAGAATAGAAAAAGAATAAGCACAATTGCATGGTTGAATACATGTTTTCCCCTGTACCCCCAATCCCCTCCCCCCTGAAATCCATCTTGACTCCAAATCTAGTTTCTATTTAGCAAGATTAACCGTGAAAAAAATGCCATTGTTCTCAAGTTCTAAAAGTAGAGATCTCACATCAACCTGTTTAGGAGGCTTTTAGTCCTTTTATTATTAATGTTTAGTAGTCTCACTTTGTTAATAAAAATACACACATTATTTTAATATTTAATATTTAAAATCATTGCACACATGTTTTCTTAATATTTATATTAAAATTGTGTAACAAAATGAAGGTTACCGACTCCAGTTTGGCCAAGGGCATATTTAAATTCCTTTTTGGTCCATAAGCTCATACATCTTCAGGACAGTAATAAAAATTATACTCCAAAAGGCCTTATGCAAAAAGCAAAGACTTACAGCACGAAGAAACTTAAAAAAAAACCCAGCAACAAAGCTCTGTCTTAAAAAGAAAACAATGTGCAGATTTCCCTAAACTACTTCAGGCTTCATGGTTTCAATGTCTAGCCCAAACAGAAAAGGTCCTACTCCTAGTCTCTTGTGCTGGCCTCTCTTTGAAATTTAACCAGTGGGAGTTAAAGGGAGAGATGATGACATGCCTTACATTCCTGGAGTGAAAGCAGGGATAAAATTGTCTTGGGTCAAGTTTTCCTGTTATCACAATCCTTGAGCTGCTCAGGTCAGGGCTGGAGTTTCATTTCTGAATAATAAGATCTTAATGACTGTTCATGCATGTAAAGTTTGCACATTTTCACCAGCTGCTGACAGTGTGACTCCAAAAAGGAGCTAACAAGTATTTTTGGTCATGCTTTGCACTGCAGAACTTGACAGTTAAATGTGTAAGCTGACTTCTTAATGCATTATCACCATGCAGAGAAGAGCAAGCCCTTTTTCATATGATGATAATTCATTTGCCTTGAATATGATGCTGGTGGAAAGCAGCTTATTTTTCCTGCTTCCCCAACAATCTTGGCACAATCTTGGACCTTTGGAGTTTCACCCAGCTCTTCTTTTTTCCCAAACCTGCTTTGCTGAAGTTTTGGGTAAGATTGCAGCAAAGCCTGGATGACTGCTGCATGGATGGGAAAACACAGATCTTCCCAGTCCCCCCTACATAGCAGCCATTTCCCTTACCCGTGTGCTGGCAATTTCCTCTACCATAATTAAGGGGATTTTTTTAATTGGCCATTGAATACCATTTTTCCATAACTATCCGTGCTAACTATACACCTAAAAAGTGATTCATACTTCTGACAACATGCTGAAGGTTTCAAAGACTCCTATTGGTGGAATCTCCCCTCCCCCAGGGCCAATTGCTGCTCTTGCTCAGGATTCCGCACCCCCTTCCCCCTTTCAGGCCTGCTGTGAAGGAAGCCTCTAACAGACCCCAGACTGAGGTGTTTCCGAGAGCAACACAGGAGAGCCTGAGGGCATAGGTGTGATTTCCTTTTGAGGGGGGAAAGCTTTCCCCTTCTGCCTATCCACTGGCTGATAGGGAGGCCACAGAAAAGCCCCATCTCACTTAAACTACTGCTGTGGCTGGCCTCACTGCTGGATCGAAGACTCAGCCAAGCCATGCATGTCTCTTCTCTACAACTCTTTGAACATTTGAGGCCTACAGGGCAAGGTTGTTGTGCAGATGAAACTGGATGCTGTTGCAGAGGTTCTTTTGCCTCCTGTTTCATCTGCACAACCACCCTGTGCAAGTGTTTCATCTCCACCAACCTGGGGGGGGGGATTGAATGTTCCTTCTGCACAACCCTGGCCAGCCTCCAAAGCAGCCATTTATGCCTGGGGAGCTGATCTTTATAGTCTAAAGATGAGCTGTAAGTTGGCTGTCCCTGGTCTGAAAATATTCCTTGAGGCTTGGAAGTAGGGCCTCAAAAGTGTAGCACCTCACACCTATTTCAAGTCAGGAAAACACTGGAGAGAGGAGGTAAGGTTGCCAAATTGGTGTAGGTTTATGTTCTGGAATTCCACACTTCCTAGGTGTGTCAAGTCTGCTGTGCATAGAGAGACCTCCTCTTAGGATTGCCAGCTTCTAAGTGGGGCACTAAACCCACACCAAACCATGAGCTAGCACCCGTTGCATTACAGAACACAATGGGCTTTACTAGTAGTGAGGAATAAGTTATAACAGCAAAGTCATAACCCTATAATGAAAGATCCTAGAGACTTACTTAAAAATAATACACTACAGGAATTCAGTGAATCTAACACATGGACTTGTTATAAGTTAAATTCAACTGCAACATTTTTTTTAAATGAAAAGGACTCTGTGGAGTTGAGAGGGGAATTGCCATTACTGCAAGACAGTTCAGGGAAACTGCAGAGAAACTTGTCATGTGGAAGCCCTATGACCACTGTGCTTTATCAGCACCCACAGCAGTAACAGAGAAACCACACAAGCCTGTTCCATGTGGGAAACACCCAGATTAGGAGATGTATGGGTGGCAATGAGAGGTTATGAATGGAAATTTTAAATTTTAGCTCATATCTTAAGTCTGGAGATTTTTTTAAAATCTATAGTGTGATTAAAATATGACTATATAACAAAAAGTTGCCCTACTTTTGAACAAGCTAAGTGTTCTGAGATGTCAATACCAGGAAGCATTTTTTGTTACATATAGACATTGACTGCTGATACTAGAACTTATATATTACAGCTGGTGGATCTGCAAAGTGGGATCTGGGCCATATCAAAGTTAAATCAAGCTATGAATGTAACCAGCTGGGGGACATGGCTCAAGTTAAACACCACAAAGAAATTTAGTAACAAAGGACATGCCAAGATGTGTGCATTGATGCAAACAAGCTACACCTTGCTGTGTTCCCCAGGACGCTATCAGGAGTACTGCTGGCTTTGTTGCAGCAAACACATCTTCTAGGATATCTGAGATAAAGTAGCAATTTCTTTGGGATGTTGGTAGAGCTGCTAACAGTCTGCTACAGATAGGGTTAGCAACCTCCAGGTGGGGACTGGAGACTTCCCAGAATTATGACTGATTTCCATGACTGCCCTGGAGAAAATGGCTGCTTTGAAGGGTGGAATCTACAGCATCTGATCCTCCTCCTTTCCCTAAATCTTGCCTTCTTCAGACTTACACTCTCAACCTCCCAGAAATTTCTTATCCATGACCTGACATCTGTGTGTGACTATAACTTCCTTGCTCATTTTCGGATCTGCTGATGGACATATGGCCAGAGTGGCACATTATTATCACACCATCAATGTGCTTAGCCTTTTTCTGAGTCCAAGAAGACAGGTCATTGCCCTCAGAGGCTTTACAGTATACAATTAGAGATAAGGGAACCAACAGAAGAAGGGGAGGAAGTGGGGATGAATAGGGGAAGAATATGTGTTCATTTCAAGCTATATGTGTTTAGGCTTGGTTCTTTTGAGGTTTGTACAGAAGATTTTATTGAAAGGGTGGAGTTTATAATTTTATAGACCACCCCTCCCCAGCGATGGACTTGGGGTGATTTCCAACAATAATATACATTTAAAACTATCAACCTTTAAAGACATAATGAAATACAATTTGATTTGTACTTTGAATGGTTAGAGCATCACACAGGTGTTCCAAGAGGTTGTTCCAGGCATAAAGGGCAGCACAGGAGACAGAACTGATACTGCTGAAAAGGCTTAGCCAAAAAGAAGGCAGAAGAAGTGAAGGCGTGACACTCATAGAAAGGGACGTCTCAGGACACTACAGCAGTGGTCCCCAACCCTTTTCTGGCCAGGGACCGGGGGGGGGCAGAGGGAGGACTGGGCCCCAGCACGCCGGCACCCACACCTCCTCCCCTGCAGTGCAGAGCTTGCTGTGCTGGGAGCGATTGGCCGCCCGGGAATTGGGGAACACTGCACTACAGCACCAAAGAAAGGCAGGGCAAGGGCATGGGGGGCTGGAAGCCAGCAGGGAAGTTTTGGGAGGGATTGTATGAGGGCAGAATGATGAGACTGGAGAGTGGAGTGGTTTAGGAAGCAGAATGCTAGACTGAAGTGAGGGAGGACAGAGGCAGATCTTGGAGGTGAGGGAAACAGGATGTTGCAATAGTCAGGGTGGAGCAGAAGTTTTTGATGAGGAACACGTCTACTAGCACGTTCCGTCAAATCAAAATGAAAATGGATGTGACGTTATTGTCCCGCCTTAGGGAGCGCGCTAGTACATGATGAATGCTGGCAGCAGAGCTCCGAGGCCCAGTTCTGAGCCTCAGAGCCTGCTGGTGGCAGTGCTTTGCTTCCCAGGCTGGTCCTGCCCTCCATGGAGTGGGGCAGACCAGGGCTGGGCCTCAGAGCACTTCTGGTGGTGGTGCTCCACTGCCCAGCCCATCACCAGCAGCGCTCCGCTTCCCAGCCTGGCCCTCTGCAGAGTGAGGACTGGCTGGGGAAGCGGGGACATGCACAGCCACCACCACCAGTGCTCCGAGGCCCAGCCCCGAGTCTCAGAGAGCAGCTGGCAGTGGCGCTCTGCTTCCCTGCCCTCTACAGAGTGGCGACAGGCTGGGGAAGTGGGGAGAAGCGTGGCCACCAGCAGCAGCACTCTGAGACCCAGTCCTAGAGCCTCAGAGCTCTGACAGATGCAGAACTCTTGCTGTGACAGGCAAGGAGGAGGAAGAGGCACAAGGAAGGAGGGGTGGGTGGGAGAGGCAAGGGGGCAATGGAGGAGGGAGGGATTGAAGGGGGTACCCGGAAGGAGAGGTAGGTGTGAGAGGCAAGAGGGAAGGGGGAGTGTGTGTGTGGCAGAGAGGAAGGGGGCCAGGATCATGGAGTCCCACGGCAGATATGTGTTCCCCATATGCTGTGATAGTCAGACTCTCACTAGATCTTTTGCTGAGGAGGATGGAGATACCCATTTTTTGCCATACTGTGAAGTGCGAAGTGAAGTTTGTGGCAGATTAAATACAGGGTACAGATGGAAGAAGAATCACAGACAAAAACAAGGCTTCATCAGAGTTCTGCTGGATGGAGACAATGATGTTGATGGATGTGAAGAACATGTATGGGAAAGAAGATTTGGGGAGAAAGTAGTCTTGGGTGTGTTGAACCTCAGATGGTGATGAAACCTACAAATCAAAAAACCAGGCACACAGTGGGAAAGGATAGATGGAGAGCAGATGAGTGTCCTTACACGCAGGTGGCCTTGCTGTTGGGGCATCCTCTTTGTCTGTCAGTTGATTAATGGGGACTCTCAGGCTACCAGCCATCCCCTTTTTGGTCCCCAACTGATAACGCACAGGTTCCCAGGATGGAGTGCAAGCCCCTCTGGATTGATGAGGAGAAAGACTTCTTCATTGAGAGCCAACTTAGTGTAGTAGTTAAGAGCAGTGGCCCCGCTCCTCCACATGCAGCCAGCTGGGTGGCCTTGGCCCAGTCACATTTCTTTCACGACTCTCTTAGCCCCACAGGGTGTCTGTTGTGGGGAGAGAGGCAACAGTAAGTCTCCGTTGGGTAGTAACAAGGAAGGTACAAAAAAACAAAAACAAACCCAGATCTTCTCCTCCGTTTGGAGTCTGTGCAGTTTACAGGGAAGGAAGATCAGTGCAGGCCTGCACCTTCGTAATCCCCTAAACGAGCAACACTTGATGTGAGTCAGGATGCAGCCCAGAAACATGTTTTAATACCAAGATGAGCCCTCAGATTTATAAACTGCTAATCCTCCCATGCTAACAGTTAAAGGCACAGGAACTTGCCCGAAGTAAAACGTAAGCAAACAATCCAGTTTACATCCGGAATAAAATAATAATAAAAAAGCAACGCTTCCAGGCAGGAAGACGTGACTTCCGAAGGCACTTCTCTTTTTAGAAAGCACGCGCTGCCTGCGCCCCTCAGTCTGTGAAGGAAACGAATGGATGTTCCCACGGAGAAGGAGATTTCGGTGACGCTCGGAGAGGCTGAGGTGGTCTGGAGGCGTGAAGGGAAGTGAGCACGCGTCCTCCCCGGTAGGCCGGCTGCCTGGTCCTGCGCGGGCTCAACGACCCTCTCCCCACTGGACGGCCCGCTCTCGGGGACTGATCGCGGGGCGCGCCCTGCGGAGGAGAGGCCGCCCGAGGAGGAGGAGGAGGAAGAAGAAGGGGGGGAGCCCCACGTGCGTTTCACCTGCTGCCTTCAGAGAACGGAGGCTCCGCCTCCCCGCCCGAGCCTCCGCCCCTTGCGCCTTTCCCAGGTGGAGAGAGGGGAGCGCGCCGCGGCCGCTTCTTCCCGAGGTGTGGCTTGAGCGCGCGGCTGCTGCGGGTGGGGGCCAAGCGGTGGCGGCTCCCGCTCCTGAGGGCGGGCTGGATGTCGTGTTGGCTGACTTCGCGGCCGGCTGCCCTTCCTCGCCGGCTGTTTCCTGGTTGCTCGCTCCGCCCCAGAGCAGCAGGGTCGGTTCGCTCCGAGCCCCGCCGGGCTCTTGCGCTCCGCCCCACCCACTCCCGTGTCCCCCCGGCGGCACGCTGCGAGGGGCGGTGGAGGCGCCGTGCTGGGTGATTGGGAGCCGGCTTGGGAACCCTTGCTGAGGAAGAGGGCGGAGGACCCCGGGAAGCCTGCGCTGCCCTCCCGGCCCCAGAGGGAGCGGGACTTCCCTCGCAGCGTCCGTGTAAGTGCGCGCGCCGTTTCTTCGCCCCCTCCCCCCGAGAGGGACTTTCTTGTTGCTACGCTAGTTTGGTGAGTAGGTGTGAGTCTCTCGGGCTTCTCTGCGACGCCTTTTTAAGTTTGTTCTCACACCTCTTCGCTCTCTGCCGGCTTCCCTTCCGCAGCGCCGGTTGCCTGGTTGTCTGCATGTTTCTGCCTATTGCACGGCTGTGTGTGGTTCGCCCATTTTTCCCGCTCCTGCCTGGGAGTAACTGTCGTGTTACGCAGTTGAAAACTTCCACTGTTGCATGACACACCCATGTGTGTCATGCGTCTGCCCACAGAGCAGTTGTTTAACGCGTCTGATGAAGCGGGCTCTACCTTGTAATGCCACATGCCACAGTCAAGACAGCGTGCCATTGGCTTTATGCTCTCTACCCCACACTTCGCATCAGTCTGTTCAGAAGAAGCCTTGTTCCCGTGTTACAGCAAACAAGCGTGCCTCTTAAGAGCCACCCTGTGTTCACTTTACAAATTAAGCCAGGAACTGTTTCTTGGGTGAATGTGGATCTTAAATGTTGTGAGCCACTGAGCCAGCTGGCTAGGAGCGGGGACATAGAAATTAAATTTTAAATTAATAATAATAAATTGAATGTTGAACTGTACATGTATTGATCGCAACAGGAGACTTATTTGATGCATGTGGAATAGAACTGCCTAAGGAGGTGGTGAGCTCCCCCTCACTGGCAGGTTGGATACCCACTTTTCTTGGACGCTTTAGGATGCTTTGGGCTGATCCTGCATTGAGCAGGGGGTTGGACTAGATGGCCTGTATGTCCCCTTCCAACTCTATGATTCTATGATTCATGCATAAAGAAAAATTATGTGTACAGTGTAGCCCTGTTTGGAAGTTTGGAAGGCATGTACAACTTGTGTGGAGTAAAACAAAGTTTGAGGCCACTGTCATCTTTAAGACCCGCAAAGTTTTATCCAAGCTATAAGTTTTTGTGAAGAAGTGTGCTTGCACATGAAAAAAAAACTTAATTGGTCTTGAATAAAACTGAAAGGTGCCACTGGATTCAAACTTTATTTTGCTGCTTCAGACCAACATAGCTACCCACCTGAATCAACCTGTATAGCAGGTACTTTTCTTTATACATGCATTGAGTTATTCTTATGTTACATTCAGTGCATGTTATGTTCTGGTACTGGTACATTCCAAGGTGGCTTGCCTGCCTCTGGGTAGCAGTGATCCTGGTGGTTCCCCGCCTACTCCTGACCAGGGCCAACCCTGCTTAGCTTCCTGAAGAAAATGGCAGCTTCAGAAGGGAGGTTGGATGGGATCATATTCTTGTGTGACTCCTTTCCCCTACTGAGACTCTGTCCTTCCCAGGCTCCACCGCAGATCTCCAGAAATTTCTCAACCCAGAGTTGGCAACCCTTCCCCAAAAGTCTCCATCTTTGGGAGGCTGGAAAAGCTTCCTCCTGAATGCTCCTGGCCATGGGATTTTCCATTGCTTGCTTCTCTCTCCCCCCACCCCTCTCCCCCAATCTGTCTCCCCAATGAGGACATGAAGTGGCTTTTACAAATGACTTCTACAAAGAACTTATATATTTTTCCAGACTAAAATATGGCTGCTGCACAACAGCCAAAAGAGAAGTGTACCCAATATAGTATGCTTTGAATTCGCAGTAGACCTAACACCAGGAAAGAGGTGTGTGTTCATGGGGGGGGGGGGGCACTAGGGATGTAGCCTGGGAGCCAAGGGGATGATAGCCCAAAAAAGTTTGGGAACCACTGCTTTACATTGTCTTTGTATGCATCCCTCTCCCCACTGTCTTTCAAGTGCTATGAGTTCCATCCTCAGAACTTTAATTCCCAGGCATATATGATCCCAATATGCAGTGGGCCCATTGGGAGAGGAAATTTAACACACACCCCCACACTTATTTTTCTGGCATGAAATATCCCTGCGGAACGGCTGCTTTCTCCACTGAGGAAATTCACATTTTATGCTGGGCCCTGCATGTTCCAGTAGATTACATTTCTCCAACCAACAAAATAGCAACTCCCTTGGGCCATTTCAGGTAGGGAAAATGACTTTCTCCTCCCTTGCAACATGGCCTCATCTGAATCAGGCCCTGTTCAGCCTTGGTTAATATTTCAGTGAGAGACCACCAAGGAATACCTGGGTTGTGATGCAGAGGCAGGCTCTGTTCAGCCACCCTTCAATGTCTCCTGCTGTCAAAGCCCTACGGTGTCACTATAAGCCAGCCTTGAAAACAACAAATGGAGCTCCCAGCTCACAACTGGACCGGGCACAACTGAGGAGGACACTGAAACAACATAACACATAGTTAGGCGTGATGACACCACGGTTGCATACTTTGCTACAGTTTTCTCTGTCTGTGGCACCTGCACATTTAGCTGTGATTGCGCAGTCTCCAAAATTATATAGTAGAGAATACAGATTAAAATAAAATGATACTTTGAGAAGCAAGTGGTATTTAGGAAAGCTCATCCTTAAGAATAAAGAGTTAAACAATAGAAATGTAGGGAGGGGAAATGACAGGGCCCTGCTCGAACTTTTGAGGTCATGAGGGGTGTGATGAGTGTGACTCTAATAACAATTCTTTCCCCCTCCCACAGGATTACTTGTTGAAACTCATATTTTAGTCAGGGCATACAAAAATAATTGCGTGGCGTAGCATGTAACAAAAGCTCGGCGGGCTTCATCGCTGTAGAATATGGGGTAGCTGCAGATTTTGGGAAAGGCTCCTTTGCCTCAGGTATGTCATTTTTCTCTGTGCCTGCACAGGTTCTGGAGGTGATGACAGGTGTAGGCTATGTCTGTTGCATCCTGCTGCTAACTAGGAACAAAGTAAGCCCTAGCAGCACAACAGCACATTGGGGACTTGGCTCACAGGTTAGGAACAAGCCAGTCCCCTGAGGGTGTTGGCAGTGGCTTGGGGGCTTGGCTGGAACCTGGTTGATGATAACACAGGTCCCAGAGATGCTTCATGTTGTAGCTACACCCAACACCATCACTTGCAAGTGCTGTTTCAGTGTTGTGTCAGTATCATTCACACTGTGCTACACTGATTGTCTGCTCAGGTAGAAAACTGCTCTTGGAGGGAGAGAGCTTGCAAAGGCCATCAGGTGTTAATAGAAATAAAACCTCCATGATATGAGACAAGATTATATCAGATAGCCAGATGCAAATAGAGGATGGCTTTAATGAAAATAAGTGTGATATTCCCACCAAATAAGAACTACACTGAGACAAAAATACTGCATGAGTAGCAGTTTAGCATCCCAAAAAGCCTACCTGGATCCCAGTCAGTTCAGTCTTATGGAAGTAAGGTAAAATATGCTAACTTCTTTGTCACTGTATGCTTAGTTAGGTACTGCGGCAGTACAGTCCATTGGCACTTTCAAGATCAACAAAGTTTTATTGAAGATATAAGTTTTGTGAGCAAGTACAAGTTTTCAGATTATAAAGTTGATGCTCTAAGGAAATTGTGGAAATCTATTTTGATGCACTTCTGATTGTTTATGATATTTTCCCACTTTTTTGTGTGGGTCATGTTGGACTGTGGCTATTGAGGTGTACCGGGTCTAGCCAAATTCTAGTGTTCCGGCTCTAGTCAAATTCATTAGTAGCTGTTTAGTCTCCAGTTACCAGTGTGAGTTAACCACCTTTAAAATTGGGTAGCTGCATAGATATGTGGAAGTGGACATGTATCCTATACAGTTTCCGTTTTCTCCTCCTTTGTGCATAGACAGAAGAGAAGCTGTGGCAACATGTGTAAGGACCGAGAGAAGTGACTAGCCCCCTGTTGACTTGAATGGTTGCTTTGGACGTCTCACTGGCAAAACTAATTGCTCTCCATGCTACTTATTGCTAATAAGTTCCAGAAACAAAAGCCGCATAGTGCCCTTCCTCAGGACCAACCAAAATACCAGACTGTGCAGACTTCTGCCAGAATGCTTCATCAGGTTGGCTGTTGAAAACAACTCCCCCCCCCTAAAAAAAAAAAGTCACATTCCAAGGAATGTTTTGGGATAGAAAAGAAATAATGATTTTTTTTGGGTACTGGACTAAAAGTTTCTAGTCTACCTCCCTCAAGGTTTCTTGTCTGCAAAATGGAATAGTATCATGTGTCACCTTTAGTCTTCTAGGAAAGCAGAAAAATAGCAGCCTCCAGTTGAACACTAAAACAACAACAACAACGTGAAAGCTGCTGAAATGAAATTCTAGGTGTCAGGCTAGTTAATAGGGGGTAAAATAATAAATGTAATAAATAAAGTGTAATAATAAATAAAATAACATGTTTGTTCCTCCAAGCATTATAACTGCTGAATTCTGACATGTATAAATTGCTATGCCTATAAATGTGGCCATTGTGGTACTATAACATCATCAGTGCGAACTTAAATGGACGGGGAATGGTAGAGGACAGGAAGGCCTAGAGGATTATTGTCCATGGGGTCGCGATGGGTCAGACACGACTTTGCAACTAACAACAACAACAACATCATGCTTGCAGGCATGATCAAGATTTCCTTGGATGAAACTTAAGGGTACCGTGTGGGGGGGGGGGGAGATAGGCTCTGCAGAAAATGGCATGTGGCTTCCTTATCACATCTGTTGTAACTGAAAGAAGCCTGAGGCTTGTAAAGCTGTGGCAATTGGTATCTCTGCCACTGAGAAGCAAATATTTATCCAGAGTTTTGCATATGCATCAAAAGGAATGTGTGCTATCGAACTGTATGGTGGAAGTCAGTGGGCTTTGTCTGCAACAATTAAGTAATGAAGAGAATACAGGCCACTTCAGTTATTTATGGAAATGCTGACTGTTGACTGCCAGTTCAGTTGAAGGGACGAGAGAGCAGAGAGAGTGCAGGAATCAATATGGACTGAACCGATGGGAGACTAGTCATGCCTTCTCTTTGCGGGGAACAGGAAAGAAAAGAAGGCCAGTCTACATAGCTTCTAGGTGGCAATGCTCTACTATTTTTCTGGAAGCATTCATGTGTCTGTTGACTAGAACATAGAACATAGAACATAGTCTCATAGAACAGGGGTGGCCAATTGTGCCTCTCTAGATGTCCATGGACTACAATTAATGGTAGTTCTAGTCTGTAGACCATGGGCCATTTCGCACGGCTTCAAAGTAGCAGAATGGTTGCTATTTGGAAACGCTACTAATTTGACATAACCCACGACATCGTAGACAATCTGCAACAATCCTGAAACCAATCAGCAAAAAGCGCTTCGTTGTGGCGCTTTCAGGGGAATCCAGAAAAGTGGATTCACCCTCTGGATAGCGATACACTCCTGCAACCAATCTGCAACAGTAGCGCTAAAGATCTGTGCGTTACCATTGTTGCTGGTTCTTCAAAGTCCCTCCCCCTGGCTCTCTCCTCCAAACTTCCGGCGAAGCGATCGCCATTTTTTTTTCTCCGAGCGAGCGGGGATAAACGCACCGGCGAGCCTCTTTCTGTTTAGAGGCTTCCCTGGCTTCAGTCCTTCACCTTTAGTCACTAAGCACAAACAACTGAAAAGCCCGTTTGCTGAAATAAAGTCCCTTTATTTTTTACAAATAAATTCAGCCGAAAATCGTGCCCGTGAGAGGGGGGGGGATTTTTTTTTTATCACTCGAGGCAGCGTGCAAATGATCATACAATCAAACGACAGCTCACATTAGGCAGCTGGATGGGTCTCTCCGTAGCAACGAATCTACCTAGATTCATTGCTATGGGTCGTTTTTTTTTTTTTTAAAACCTTTCTTAAAGGG
Source organism: Paroedura picta (assembly GCF_049243985.1). Lineage (NCBI taxonomy): Eukaryota > Metazoa > Chordata > Lepidosauria > Squamata > Gekkonidae > Paroedura > Paroedura picta. The sequence goes on from NC_135371.1 coordinate 128,792,347, forward strand.
AAAGGGGCTGTTTGGGAGCATGCTAACGGCTGCCCATTGGCTGCTTGACGGCCAGGGGCGGGACGAGCTTGGCAATAGCGCTTCCTTTCTAGCGATTTCTGCCGAGACCGGAAGCCTGTGGGAAACGCTAAAAAACGCAACTGATTCCACTACAAAGGCAGGTATGCATAACGACGAATTCCACTATTTTAAATGGCGATTTTTCATTCCGCAAACAATTTGCAACAAAGATCCCTGTGCGAAAAGGCCCCATGTTTGGCCATCCCTGTCATAGAAGATAATCTCTTTTGGTCTAACCTAGAATCATTGTGAGGATAAACTGAGGATAGCTAAACTAGTGCCAACAAGCACTTGGGCAATATAGAAGTAATTCCAGCAGTATTTCTGTAGGTTAAACAAGTAGCCTATCTTGATAATATCAGCCTGTGTCCTACTTTTTAAGGGGGTACTGCCTTTATTTTATTTACAAAAGTTATTGTCTACATTTCTTCCTTGACCAGGGCCACCAAGCAGACTAGCAAAATAAAAACGCACATAATAGAAACACTTACTTACTTACTTACTTGCCATCCTCCCTTGCAGCTCAGGGTAGTTTACAGGGAACATGAAACCATAGGACAGTTATAAGTTCAATAGCTGCATCAAACAAAAACAACATCACTAATAGTCGAGCATTTAATGGATTCATATATAACTGGTGACATTTACCATTTTGACTATACCCTGCAGGTAGTCCCATGATGTGCTTGGTGTACATATCTGAATTGGGGGGGGGGGTTCTGGGGCCCAGTAGTTGTTGTCAATTCATAGGCCTCAACCAAGCACTTAATGTAAGAGCTCCATTTTGCAGTCCTTGTAGAAGTGTGCTAGCTACGAATGGGCCCAGATCTCCTTTGGGAGCTCATTCCACAAGGACAGAGAATGACCTGGCCCTGGTTGAAGCCAAATGTGCTTCCTTGGGACCAGGGATCACCAGTTTGTTGGAATTTGTAGAGTGTAGTATTCTCTAGGGCAGGGGTAGTCAACCTGTGGTCTTCCAGATCAGTGGTCCCCAACCTTTTTATCGCCGGGGACCGGTCAACACTTGACAATTTTACTGAGGCCTGGGGGGGGTAGTCTTTTGCTGCGGGACGTCGCCACTGCCGCCTGAGCCCCTGCTCCACTTGCTTTCCCGCCGGCACCCCTGACTTCCCGCCGCCCAATGGAAGGCGTTGCCAGCAACAGCTGTGCAGTGCCATGCCGAGGGGGAGCCCCAGCCATGGTGGCTGCCGGAGAGCACCAAAGGTGAGTTGGTGGCAGAATGGCAGGGCAGCCCCTGAGGCAGCAGCTGGGGAGGAGGACGAGGAGGGGCCGAGGCCCGGTACCAACTGATCCACGGCCCGGTACCAGTGGTTGGGGACCACTGCTCCAGATGTTCATGGACTACAAGTCCCATGAGCTGCTGCCAGCAAATGCTGGCAGAGGCTCATGGGAATTGTAGTCCATGAACATCTGGAGGACCACAGGTTGACTACCCCTGCTCTAGGGTGTATAGGCAGAGAGGCGGTCCCTCTGGTACATTGGGTCCAGCCCATGCATTTTGGCCTTAAAGGTAATTACCAAGATCTTAAGTCTGATCTGGGATTCAGCTGGTAACATTACAGCTGTTGGAGAATGGGCCATATGTGGGCCCCCCAGGGTGTTCTCATGAGAACCCTGGCTGCTGATTTCTGAATCAGTTGTAGTTTCCAGATCAGGAAGAAGGGTAGGCCCATGTAGAGTGAGTTGCAGAAATCCAGTCTAGAAGTGACTGTCACATGGATCACTGTGGCTAGGTGTTTTACCAGGGCCAAGAAGGGTGCTAGTAGTTTGGCTTAATGCAGATGGAAAAACATGTCTTAAGAACCATGTAAAATACATCATTAAACAATTAAACTAAAACTAAGATATATATACACATACATACATAAAAGCAATTGAAATGGGCAGGAAGGAGAGAGGAATCACTGAGTGAACATTCAAAACAAAAATTCTTCACCTGCTGGTGGAAGATGGCAACAGAAGGAGACAGGTGAGTCTTCCTGCGGGGAGAGATCCAGAGTCTGGGTGCACAACCAGCCTTAATAGGCATGGACATCTGAAGCCAGACTTCAGAAAATGACTGCAGTGTTCAAAGACGTTCATAAAGAATAAGATGGTTCAGATATGTTGGTCCCAGCCCTTATAAGTCTTTAAAGGTCAACAACAGAACCTTTACTCACACCTGGAAATGGATTGGGATGGGCCAAGACTGGAATGATAATAAGCCCCATGGCCCACTCCAGTTAACACCCTGGATACAACATTCCACACTAAGTAAAGTTTCCAGATGCTTTTCAAAGGCAAGCTCCATTTACAGCACATTGCAATAATCTAAGGAGATGCCTTCAATCTCAGGTTAGACCTTTCAGTCAACAATAGGACTTCTGTTTTGTTGAGATTTAGCTTTGGTTTACTAGTCCACATCCACTCTAAATTAATGCAAATTATTAACTACCTCTGTCCATCAAAGTGCTTCAAAACTTTTGTTGTGCCTTAAACGTGTAGACATATCTAGCATGAGGAAATGGGAATGGAATGTGAGGTTCCATGATCCACAATATTTATTTTAGCCTGCCTTCCTGTAACAAAAGGGCAGATTACAGTGTTAGGTTAAAATACAGTGAAAATGGCATCAAGGCAGAATAAAACAGCCTAAGACATCAACATCAGGCCATGGTAGGAATTATAAGCTTTCTAAACTTAATTCCCTACATGACAGCATCCCTTCAGTAATAGTTGCAGGGGGGTAGTTGTGTTAGTGTGAAGCAATAGAACAAAGTTTGAGTCCAGTAGTACCTTTAAAACCAACAAAGTTTAATTTTGGATATGAGCTTTCATATGCATGCACACTTCTTCAAATGAAAAAGACTTCCTTGAGCCTTATAGGTAGAGACAGTGGGGGTGTTAGTTTCCAGGAAGAGCTAGTTGAAGTCAAGGTACATAAGTAACCGAGGGACAAGTTTAGGTAAAAGAATGAAAGCAGTTAATAAAGATGTTGATAGCAGCAAATTAGCATAAAGATAATGCAAGAGTTACCAACAGATGTGTTGTTAGAGTATAGTAGCACCTTTAAGAGCAACAGTGTTTAATTCTGGCTATAAGTGAGAACAGTGTCCTCCTCCTCCTCCTGTATGTCAATATCTTTGTTAAGCCCTGGGAAATCTGTTGTCCTGTTGTAATGTAATTGAGCAATTGCCATTCTGGTCTTAATCTGAAATTACTTTGCAATAAAACAGCTAAGACCTGCTAAAATGGCAACAGTCACAATGAATGTTCTAAACTTTCTTTTCCAGATATTACCAATTGGTCTTAACAACACGGCAAAGGACTTAACAACATGGCAAAGCTATATTAATACATTTGTTTGGAAAAATAAGAGACCAAGAATTGCATTTAAAGTTCTACAAGATGATAAAAAGGAGGGGATTGAGCCTTCCAAACTTAATTCTATTATCATGTAGCAGGCTTGGCCTGGATAACAGACTGGATTAAAAACTCAATGAAGAAATAAAAATTTGGCCTGACTCAAGGTTTACATAACCCATTATGATCTGGTGTCAACAAATCAGAGCTCTGGACACATCACGTTTGCTGAAATAGTTTTATGATGATATGGAAGAAATACAGTGCAAGGCTCAGTCCTGGAATTTCGCCATTAAAAATAATTTCCAAAATGTATTCAGACAGACCAAGAATTGTTGATTACTTGTGTATTCAGGCCATGATTAAAGAGGATAGGAAATTTAAAAATTGGCAGCAATTGTTGCAAGAAGGCAAAAGTATAGACTGGTTTGCTGATATGCAGCTGGTCTCAAGATTACCTACCTAACGCCCTTCCATAAGGCTCAGGGCGGTTTACATAAAACATAGAAAACAGTACATGGAACACAGCGGAACTGTTTTATCTCTGTCAAGGCCCTGATCTCCTCCAGGAGCTCATTCCACTAGGTGGGGGCCAGGAGAGAGAAAGCTCTGGCCTTGGCTGAGGCTAGGCGGACTTCTTTAGGGCCAGGGATCATTAGCTGGTTGGTGGTGGCGGAGTGTAAAGCTCTTTGAGGGGCATAGGCAGAGAGGTGGTCCCTCAGGTACACTGGGCCCTGACTGCGTATGGCCTTAAAGGTGATAACCAGAACCTATAGCCTGATCAAGAATTAAACTTGCAACCACTGTAGCTGATAGAGAAGTCAAATAGATAAGAGATCAAACAGAATTTGAAAAATTAATTTGCAAGATAAACCATATCTTTTAGGTTGAATATACTCAAACTTGCTGAGATAGGTTAAAACTTGCATGGTAAAATGGATGCAAAACTTTGGTATGAGTATTCCAGTTGATGATCGGGAGCAATTATGGTATAAGAATGTAAAGTTGACAAAATGCCAAATGTTACGGGAAAACTGGTATGAAAATGTTTTATAGGTGGTATTTAACTCCTAAACTTATTAGTAAAATGTCAAGTCAATCAGACGGTAAATGCTGGAAATGTCATGATGCTAAAGGGTCTTTTTTCATATGTGATGGAATCATAAAGTGGTTAACATTTTTTGGATAAAAGTGCATGACAAATTGCAGACAGTTTATACATGTACATTTCTGCAGGACCCAACAAATACGTTGTTAAGTATTGGACCCGTAGGTTTGCTGAAACAAGGAAGAGAATTCTTCTTTCACACAACAATACCTGCCAGACTTGTAATTGCAGCATATTGGAAACAGCAACAACCTCCACATATGGCCTCATGGGTTGGAAAACTTAGACAACTTGCCATAATGGCTAAATTAACAAACTTGGTCGATTGTAGACCACCAGAAGAGTTTCAAGAATGCTGCGATGAGTATCTGAACTTTCTGTAATTTCTGTCTTTCTCATTCTATGTAAGTTCTCTATTATATCTAAAAAATAAATTACAAAAACAAAACCACATTTGAAACCTCCCCTCCTCTACCTATGTGTGAGTATTGAGAAAGTCTGGTCAATGTATCTGAAGGTGTGTGCATGCACACTAAGGCTTATTCCCAGAATTAAACTTTCTGGGTCTTAAAGGTGCCACTGGACTCAAACTTGCTAAATGCCTTGCGGGGGGGGGGGGGGGAATGAATGAGGCAAAGGCTTCTTGACAGCTTGAGATATACAGTTCCATCTGATGGGGACCACCACAGCTCTATTTCTAGCAAATGTAGATTTGATTTGATGGCTGGCTGGCTGAAATGGTGAATATCAGGATAGGCAAGCCTTCAAATATGCGGGTCCCCAATCCATTAAGAGCCTTATAGGTAATGATTAGCATCTCAAATTAAATCCAGCAAATGGTGAAGTGTTCATAGTGCTGATACTATATGTATATTGTGGGCAATCTTTGCCGTGACCCGAGTAGGCTGCCACATTCTGTATTAACCAAAGTTTCCAAATTGTCTTCAAGGGTAGCCCTATGTAGAGCATTTCACACTAGCCACTTTTCTGGGCTTATATTTGTGTTTGCACTACAGATTGTAATCAACAATAGGTTTTTCTCACTTCATTGTGATCCCAACTGTCTTTTTAGCAGGGTATAGCCATCATGTGGTGATAAGATTTAGGGGTGTGTAGATTTTGCTGACCTCCTGTCACCAGTTCTATAGTTGCCATTTGAACCTGCAAAATTAAGAAAGTTAATGAGCAATTAATCTTTAGAAGAATGCTGGCTATTTATGATGCTGAATCATAAATGCTGCAGCTTGATAGAGCATTTGACCTACTTATCTGCTAAGCTTGGTGGCTTTCCAGTACTGTGGAGGAATCTTGTTCAGAGTTCACTTGGGCATTTTTTGCATAAATGGTAGAAATGTCTCCTTTTAAAAGACCTCATTTGTGAGCTACATGAAGACGTGTTCAGTTTTGTATAGGAAGTAGACAGTCCCCCTAATACTGGTTGAATCCACTAAGGGGAAACTAAATGATGGATATATTAGAAAGAGCCAGATGACACTTTAAAGCTATGCTCTGCAGATTGCACTTCTCACTCTTAGATCCTGAACGCCTATAGGATTTTAATGGTTTTTCTGTTAAGTAGCATTCTTTAGAGAGAACTGATTGTAACTGCAATTTTTAAAAGGTTCACAGATTATTTTTTTGACAAATGAAAGTGAACTTGCAAGCTGATTTTCTGTCAAGTGACTTCTAGTATCTGTGAATTCAGGAAGCTCACATGAACTTGGGGAAGAGCACAGTTGTATCTGCTTTTTTATTTTGTTGTAGTTGTTTAACAGCTGTGAAGATACTATGTGAAAAGATCAAAAGGAGCAATTCCTTCGAAGCAAATACAGAAAATCCTAAGTGGCCCTTTCTCCCTTTTCATGTCCAATACGGAATGTAATTTTATTATCTTTTCCCTCATCCTTTGGTTGGAGGGGGCAGGTTGCAGGTTTATTAGCTGTAAACAGCACATGTCCCTGCCGCCTTCCTTATGGCAATTACCTATGGCAGTGGCTTTTAAGGAGTCTTCCAGGTTCAGAAGTCCAAAGGTCTCCTATGTGCCCACATGAATAGTCTGAGGGTGCATAACAGTGTTCTCTCTGCCTGGAGGGGAACATTAGTCAAGGGCAGAGGTAGGAACTGATCCCTGCTGTTCCTAGTTACAGCCCACTTATTTGCGCTAACTCATCTATATGTGTTGTCATATAAACATTTCTAATTTACCCAGATTGCATTGAAGTGAACTTAAAAATATCCTCTTGCCAACTAAATTTCAAATTGACCAGGTTGTTGCACTGCGTAGCTGCTTTGTTCTTAAAACTGCTGCAAATGTTGCACATTTTGGAGGCAAAAGACTTACACATGAAAATGGGCTTATCATGAGTAAGAATGGTGGGTTGTAGTTTTTAAAAAGGCAATGGGAATGCCTGCATGCTGGGAAAATGCTCAATAAGGGATCAAGTGGGGTTTAAAAGAAATGCCACCCCCACTGATGGGATATACTTAGCAAATTACTGTTGGTGTTTTTGTGTGTTTGTTGTTGTTGTGAAAGGTTCTTCGTTCAATCAGAATGACTTACAAGGCTCCTTTAGCTGGGCATATAGACTGGCACTGTGGGGCTTGGCTGCAAGTTTTTGGAGGAAAGGTCACAGCTATGTGAATGTTAGAGCACATGGCTTCTTCTGAGTGAGCTACAAGCCTGCTGCTTCTACTTTTCTGTGTGGGTGAAAATGGTACCTTTATTGTGATGAGTCCTTTACAGCAGAAGAGGAGTGGTTGCTGATCTTGTTTGACACACCTGTGACTTGGTTGCTGCTTAATAAGAGTTACTGCTCTGAGGAGGAGAAATACACAGACATGATTTCTTCATGGCTTTCTGACTCACAGTATCAGAGTTAACCACCATACCTAGAGAAAACATCGAGATTTCCCTATATGGAATGGAGTGATTCTGCCTCAGAGTTGTAAAGAGTTTGGAGCTACACAAACTTAGCAAAGAGGGTGCTACATTATTTGATTACTAGAAATTAAGCCCGCTGTAGACAAAATACAGAGGGCGCTAGGGAATTGGGAGGAAGAATGTACGAAAGGAATATAGAAGAGGGAAGGAGGGATGAGAGCGAGAAAGGAGGGCAATGTGTGGGTGAAAGATGGATAGAAGGGAGAAAGGAAGAAAGGAAGAAAGGCAGAAACACAGGAAGGCCGAAAGCGAGCAAATGAGAGGGAGAAAAAGAGGGAGGGAGGGAGGGAGAGGCAGAAAGGAGGGAGAGAAATAGAGGAAGTCGGAGGGGGGAGCATGGGGGCAACTTGTGGGGGCGGCGAAAGACTGCGGTGGGTTGGTGGCTGGGTCGTGGGATCCGCGGTGGAGGGGAGGATTGTGTGGGTGACTGGTGAGGGGGTGGGTGGCGGAAGGGTACGGTGGGTGGGAGGCAGCGTGGGTGGGTTAGCGTGTTGGGTGGGGAATCGGCGGCAGAGTGGCGGCGGTTAGTGGGGGTGATGGGGGCGGGCAGCAGAAGAGCGCAGAGGGTGGGTGTGCCTGGCCAGGGCAGCGGCGGGAGGGCACAGTTGCCCCCCCAGGGGAGAATGGAAGGGTAGGCCGCGCATCGGCTTACCTTGGGTGTAGTGTGGTTCCTGCACGGGGCTCCTCCGCCTGTCTCGGCATGGGGGGAAGGCGCCTCAGGAAGCATGCAGGTCGGTGGCAATGGGTGCCTTTCAACCACCCCCAGGGCAGGTCCCTGCTTTGGTGGCAGAAAAGGAGCAGGCCCTGCTCCTTTCCCGGCGGCAAAGCGTCTTCTCCCGGCCCCCTCACCCCCCAGTCCATGACAGGGCCAGCGGCCAATCAGGATCTGCGCTGTGCGTGGCTCCTGATTGGCCATGTGGTCCCAGAGTAACACTCGGAGGGACCAATTGGGAACCGCTTTGCGGCTCCCACTTGGCCCCTCTGAGTTTTTATCATGGACTCGGCCCACCCCTTTCTCCGTCCACAGTGCTCTTACTGCTTTATTTCTACCGCTCTGCAGGAGCGGTTTACAGATGTGTACATTGTACCTTTGCATCCTTGACAAGCATCCTTTAAACACGCTTCACATCTTCGTAGTAGGATCAAAGGACTCAAATCTCCATTTCTGCTTTTACTTATCTGATGAAGGGACCTTTGATTCTTGAAAGCTTATTCTCTGAAATTCGTATTAGTCACTAAGGTACTACTGGACTGAAATCAAACTGCATTGTTTGTGTTTTTGAGTTGCCAAGTTTGTGAGCCAAATGATATTTTCAAGTTTCTATTGCTTCAGTGGGATCAATATCTGGCACAAGTGAAACTTTGAGAGACTGTGCAGTTGACCCAGTGGTATTTGTGCAGTTGCCCATATCAGTGCAGGATTTTGTACTCAGATAATACTTTCGAACTGCATGCTAACACCAGCTCAGAAGTGGGCATTCCATTCCAATGTTGCCTGAAGCCTGGGCCATTTAGACCCGTTGTGGCTTTCTGAGAGGAGTCGTAGTTTGAGAAGAGAGCTGGTGGACTTCCTTGGAAAGTATTGCCCACAGCTGCCAGTGTAATTTACCAAGTGACCATGACATGTAATCTGAGCCAAACAAAATCAGGGTAGGGGATGGCAGGGGAGAGAGCTCTGCTTTCTGTAGCCTGCCACCCAAAATGGTCATTCTGTCTTGGCATACAAGCAGCTCTTGAATTGTAAGTGGCTACTGCCGAACATGTTGCAATCCTGCTTCCCAACTGGTCTTGCTGTATCTCCAGAGTTCTGCCACTGCTGAGCCAGCACCAGTGCCGCCTGTCCTGGTAAAGCATGATGTGCTATAAAACTCCTCTTCTTTAGCGACAGGAAGCTGAATCATCACAAACATGACATTGTGTAAACTCCTGAAGCAGGGTGATGGCCCTTTGTTTGCAGAATTGTCTAGCTGCTTTCTTCTGTGTTCTGTTCAAACAGTGGTGTCATATATCAGTGGCTGTAGCATACCTTATTCAACTGTATAGTTCATTCTGGAATAGCAGTCGAATTCTCTAGGAAATTGGGGAAATCTTTATCAGAGAATGGGAAGGTTTGTGAGAGAAAGTACTTTGCCTGGGGGGCCCTGTTTCAACATGCTGTTTTCCACAGAAGCATACTTGATGAACTTATGGTGATGGAAGGGATACAAGAAGTGTATGGATCTCATTGCGGGGGGGGGATATCTGTGAGCAGAGTTGGGCAAGAGGTTAGTATTCTGCTTGTTAGAGCTTGCACAAACATTGTCTCTTGAAACAGTTGTGTCTGAACAAATCCTGACTGTCCCTTTTGAATGTGTTATTCGATTAGTATATTTGTATACTAACCTCCCTCTCGTCTTCCTTGGAGCTATCTGGGTTCTGCTCTTTTCCATTTTGTCCTCACAACCCTGTGAGGTTGGTCACCCAATCAGTGAGCCTTCAGAGCATGACAGAGTGTGGATTTGAACCTGGGTCTCCCAGATCATAGTCTGACATTCTAATTACTGTCATATTTAATGAACAGATATTTGGTGTGAGGTCTTTGGATATGTTTCAGCATAGCATCCCCCTAATTGCACCCTAATTTTACACCTAATTGCAGCGACGACCAAAAAACCTTCCATGTTATTCTGCAAGAGGTTTCTTTAAACCACCCTGTGATGGCCAGGGAGTTGGGTAGCTTTGCCTGGCTGCTTGCTCTTGCCAGCTGTCTTGCAGTGAATCTGTGGACAGAATGTACTGATGGAAGCTTCAGATGTGTCTGTCCCCCCTCCACCCCCCCCCCCAGCCATGCAACAGCTGCTGGACACCAACAACAGAGCCCCAAGCAAGCTTTGCATCTGCCTTCTCACTTTCCAGTGGGGGTGGGCGTTCTTTGGCACATCCTCTGCAGAGTGGGAAGAAACACTCATAGCCCATTAGTGCATGGTTAGCTTGTCTTTAAAGCTTCTCCATTGTTCTGTGTGAACTCCCAACTTTGGCATCTCTTTCCCCTCCCTCCTTGGTCCATGACTGTAATAGATTGTGGGGAATAGTATGAGTTTCATATAATGACAGAAACTTTGGTTAATAGAATATAGCTGCTTGTTTGTTCGTTCTCTCCCCCCTTCCCCCCCTCTCGTGCAGATGCTTGCAGTGGATACATTTTTAGTGGCTTTTGATGTGTGGAAGCAAATAGCACAGTTAAACTTGATACTTAGACACTGCCTGAGTAGCATTCCCTTCTGTTTTTTAAATTTAAATTAATTTCGAAGCAGTGTCCTGACAGAGATCTGTATATGTATGTACGATGTAAATTCATATTGTTCCAAGTTCTGGGTGCTGTCATCTTTATTGTGCGGGGAGTAAATATTATTAACTTCTTTACATGTAAAAGTATCGTATGCTAGGTATTAAGATGGCCACATCCACTTCCCTCCTTCAGAGGCCAGATTTTTCATCTGTTTTTCTTTCCTTTTCAGATTGAACAGCCCCAGTGGTCTATTTTCTTCTTTCATGAAGAATTTTGGCTGTCCCACCTTGTGTCAGTATGATATTTTACTGCTGGCCTAGCCCAGGAACCTGAGGGTAGGGTCAGGATAGCCTTTTAACTTAAACCACAGAAAATGGCACTTAATATATTTTGACATTCAAAGGTAACAACTATTTAACATAGAGGGGGAAGGTCAGGTGAAATCAGGGGTAATATTTCTGAGGTAATTTGAGGTAAAACTAGTACATGCACAGGCTTTAGTTCTTATGTTTCAGGCTAATGAGAATTTCTTAAGCTATTCAGAGTAACTCAAATCTTTATGTTGAGAGGCTTTTGTTCCAGTGTCCAAAGATTCCAGTACACTTCCTTTTTCACTCTTTTGGTTTATAGAAGGGCTGGCACACTCTTTCCAGTGTCCAAACCTCCTTTTCTTGAAACACCAGTTCTTATCCTAAGTTTTTAGCTGACTCTCAAACGTCTCTAAAGGTGGTTCTTAACAACACTAGATCAGAGATCCCTGCATTCTTCAGAGCTAACTCCCTGTTTGGCTGGGTAGGGAAATTTTCTGCTCACTAGAAAACTTCTCCCCTTTCTTTGGTACAAATGGGAGTCTTCACCTGCTTCCCAGACTTTCTTGACAGCTTTACCCCAGTACTCTGTCTGTGTAAAACTGCTCTCAGCTAAGGCTGAAACTAGACTCAACTCAGTCAAGGCACAAACCTGGCTGACTGTCTCATGAGCATGCAGCTCTCAAGTCTTCCTCTGCACAGTTGAGGCTAACCAGTCAGATTATTTGGAGCAGCATTTCACTCAATGCTCTCTGTTTCTATGAAGAAATAACCCTCCACAGAACTTCTAAGCATTTAAAAAGTGCAGTCAGTCACAGGTGTCCTTCTGAAATTGTTTTTTAAAGCTGAATTAAAAGCTTCTGGGTTTTAGAATTCCTTTTGTAAGGTGCTGTGCATTTTATTAAATAATTTTTTTGCCAGACTCACAAAATAATTTAACAGTACTGCATAGATGCCAGCTGCACTATTTTTTTCCAGGACATCCTGAAACTTTCTCCACAATCCTTTTCTGGAAAACTACTCCCTGTGAGCTTTCCCAAGAGAAACTCTGCCTAACAATCAAGGCCGGCCTGATTCCCAGGCTTCCATATATTTCATTTCAGCTGTAGTAAGCCACAGAGGGAGATTGTATTCGTCCCATGAACTGGAAGGGCCCACCTTTCTTGATCATGCCAGCAGTATTTAAAGTTATGATAACTGGTATAGGTAGAAATGTCTGTCATATTTCTAACAAATATAGGCATTGAATACTGCTAACAACATATAACAGAATTAAAACAAAACAATTTAATAGCTCTTCAGTTTGCTCTCTAAGAGAGTAAGCTGTGTCATATTGGCCTCTTCTATTTTAACAATTACAGGAATGGAAAAGTCTACACTAGCCACGTATGCATATTTGCAAAATGCATGCTTTATTTATTTTATTTATTTGATTCTTCTGTGCTAGTAGTCTTTGTGATCCTTTTTCTTTTTTAAAAAAGAGTTATAATCTAATTCAGTGCTTGTCATTTCATTGTGTTTATGAATGAACAACCTTTAGAAATTTCTGATTGTGCTGACCAGTGGCACCTGAAACACAGCTGATTAGGTCCCAAGGTCAGGTTTGCTTTCAAGATCTTTTCTGCCTCTCCTTTTCCCACTGTGTTCCTGAATGGAAGCCCCTGCTATTTAGTGTACCTTGGGTAATCATGTGGTATGCAGTGTGGGGGTCTGTGCCAAGAAGGAAGAACTGTCAAAAATTGCTTTCATCTTATATACACCAAACTATCCTTCTACTTGCAGAAGACGGTTTGGGATCCACCAAATCTGCTGGTCACCCTGTTGCATGATTTCCGTCGCGAGCCGGATCTGGACAATTCCGCCATTCTCGTACTGTTAGATCTGTCGGCCACCTTTGATGTGGTTGATCACAAGCTATTGCCTCACTGGGGCGGGGATTCCGGGTACAGCTGCGCTCCTTTCTCCAAAACCGGACCCAGAGGTGGCGTTGGGGGTTGAGTTGTCGTGTCCTCATCGACTCCCTTGTGGGGTCTCGCAGGGAGCAGGGCTCTCTCCCACTTTGTTCAACATCCCTATGCGCCCTCTGGCACAGCTGGTATGGAGTTTTGGGCTGGGTCGTCATGCCAGCTCTATCTCCTCATGGACGACTGGCCCGGATCTCCCCCCCCCCCATTCATTTGTTAGATGTTTGGAAGTAGTAGCTGGAAGGTTAGAACTGAGTCACCTGAAACTCAACCCCTTCAAGATGGAGTCCTGTGGTTAGGTAGGCAGACCAAGAAGCGCATTTGCCCATCCTGGCCGGGATGCAGCTGACCACCGCTCCCCAGGACAGGAATCTGGGGTTGACTTTGGATGCCTCTCTATCCATAGGGGCACAGGCCACTAAGATATCCCACCAGGGGTTTTTCCACATTCGGCAGGCAAGAGTACTAGCGACCTACCTGTCTCCCAAGCACCTGACCAAAGCAATCCATGAGATGGTCACCTCCATAATTGACTTCTCTAACTCGCTCTACATGGGCCTGCCCTTGTCCCTGACTCATAAATTACAACTGATGTAGAATCTGGCTGCAAGGGTCCTCACTGGAACATTGTGGAGGGCCCATATTCAGCCAGTGCTGAGATAGCTGCATTGGCTGCCAGTTGTGGCCCAGATCCGGTTCAAGGTTTTGGTTTTAACCTGAAAGCCCTCGTGGTCTGGGACCCACACATTTGAGGGACTGCCTATCGCCCTGTGCCCCCTGCAGGACCTTGCACTCTGTGGGCAGTAACTTGCTGGTGATTCCGGGCCACAGGGAAGTTTGGTTGGCATTCATTCATTCATTCATTCATTCATTCATTCATTCATTCATTCATTCATCTGGGAGTCATCCAGAGATGTATGTGTACCCATGAGATGCTTCATGATACACAGCCAATAAGTATCACTTGATTGTATAGTATCTTCTGTTTCGCTTCCTGACAATGATGGCAGTATACCTTTACAGAATGACTTGCTCATAAAATGAAGGTCTTACCAGGTTTTAACTTTGGCAGATTGGATTTTACAATATTGATGTGAATATACCTTCTAAGATGGTAGAACTTGTAAGTACAGATTTTTTAAAAATGATTTCTTTAGTTGTTAATAATACCCTTTTAAAACATCTAGGAAAGTTAACTTTATCAAAACAAGACTATCTTCCTCTTTTCTTTATTTCCAGCTTCAGAAAAGAGACTTGATACTAGTTCATTATGAGCCTCTTGTGGCGCAGAGTGGTAAGGCAGCCGTCTGAAAGCTTTGCTCATGAGGCTGGGAGTTCAATCCCAGCAGCTGGCTCAAGGTTGACTCAGCCTTCCATCCTTCTGAGGTCGGTAAAATGAGTACCCAGCTTGCTGGGGGGTAAACGGTAATGACTGGGGAAGGCACTGGCAAACCACCCCGTATTGAGTCTGCCATGAAAACGCTGGAGGGCGTCACCCCAAGGGTCAGACATGACTCAGTGCTTGCACAGGGGATACCTTTACCTTTACCTTACTAGTTCATTTGTGGTGCGATTTCTGGTTTTGAGTTGCCTAAACTTTAAGATAAATTATTGTAGTTGTGAATATTTTTTGAGGAGTCTTCCTTGGTCCAATCAGCAGCTGTTAAGCAGTTGGTTAGCACAGAACTTCTTATAGTCTGAATTGTGTGTGTGTGGGGTGGTGGGGTGTGTGTGTGTGTGTGTGTGTGTGAGAGAGAGAGAGAAGACAATTCTGCAGGCTACTTTCTTGCATAGAACAAAGCCCCAGACAATTATGTTCTTCTCTACCTTTCCAACTATAAGGCATAATGTTAACCTGAGTTAAGGCATAATGTTAACTTGAGAATGTATACAATCAAAAGGTCCTGATTTATTGTATGCACAAATCACATTTAGTATGTTGAATGTAGCAGTCAACTATGCATAAAGAAAAATCAGGTGTACACTTTAGCCTTGTTTGTGTGCTACCATGGACACCCATGCATCCTGTATATCCTGTATGTCCATGTATTCAAGGTAACTTTGAACAAACTTCTGGAAATATGAGAAGCCATCAAAGAGTTATTTTCAAGTATGACCAGTCACTTCCTGCTTCACAATTAACAGGAAAATTGCCTTCCCTCTTTTTTTTTCTCACTAAGCTTCCTTTGTGCTCTTATCTGAACTTCTGACATCTATATTTGCATGTCCCGACCCAACTGGCTTTGAGGAGCCGCATCACTCACCCATCGGCAGTTCTTCCTCTCTCGTGCAATGAGGCCATTCCAGGGAAGAGCGGCAGCTGCTACAACAGTCCAGCGTGGGTAGGAAGCAGATGGTTCAAGCGTGGGTCATCTTCCTCATGAAAACTTGCTTCCACATTCAAGCAGTCCTCCCATTTCCTTTCTAGTCAGCTGGAAGTTAGGCACTGGTAGCAGACTTTCCAACAGTCTGTTGTTTTGTGGGCCGTCCTTTGAACTTGAAGGCAGAGCATGTGTTATGCTGCAGATTTGGTACCTCTACCTAAAAAAATAGCCTCCTCCATCCAGCAGTTTCATTTTTTTCCTCATGCAGCAATGGGATTTCTTGCAGTCCCGTGAGCCACAGGGGACTGCTTTGAAAAACTATCTACTATTCCTAGTTTGCTTTTGTTTGCAATTGGAAGTGCTGGCCAGTAAGATAAGGACCACGGCATTTGTAGGACCTCCCCCATATAAACTTGCCTGCCAGTTCAGATCTTCTTCAGTGACCCTGTTCTTTCAGAAGTTAAGAGCATTTTGTTATGGTGTCGGGGCTTTACTTGTTATGATATTGAAACTCCCATTCACCTTGATACCTTCCCTCATTTGAACCTTCACCAGCATTCAGGGGCCTGCCTGGGCTCTCTCAGGGTTGCTGCTCTTTGCTTTGCCTGCAACCTGCCCTTCCTATCTTGCCTTGAGCCTGTGATATGTTTTGTTTGTAGCTTGAAGATGGTGCAATCGGTGAGTAAGGTTGCCGGCAGCTGTTTGCATTCAGCCATGCAAGCAGGCTTCTCTGAGGGGTGGGGGTGGATGGAGTTTGCTGCTGCCTTTGGAAGCTTGCCCCCACTGGGAATTGTTACTTGATGCTCCCAAGGGAAGGTGGGATCCTCTCCATTTCCCCTGTTTAAAACCCGAACTTCCAAAACTGGAACATGTTTGTACTGCAGGCAGGGACGGTGGTAGGATTACTCTTCATAGTGTTAGATAAGGTTGTTGTAAATGTTCACCCTCTTATAAATGAACTTAAACAGAAAACACAAAAATTAGCTATTTTTAAAAGTCAGTTTTCAAAGACAACTTTTGTTAACAAAATATTTGGTGTAATGGTTAAGAGTGGCAGTCTCTAATGTGGAAAACTGGGTTGATTCCCCATTCCTCCACTTGCAGCCAGTTGGGTGACTTTGGGCCAATCACCGTTCCCTTAAGGCTGTCTTTGCAGAGCAGTTCTCTTAGAGCTCTCTAAACCCCATCTAACTCACAGGGTGTTTGTTATGGGGGGAGGAAGGGAAAGGAGTTTGTAAGCTGCTTTAGGGATACCTTTGGGTAGTGAAAAGTGGGGTACAAAAAGCCAGCTCTTTCTTAATTTCATTATGGTGTTAAGTTGTCACTGTCATAGTAGAATTCATGGCTTCATGTAGCATTAGACTATTTTAATGCAGTGTACATAAGGCAGCTCATTGACCTTCACATCACTCACAATGGAGACTCATTCTTGTCATGCTGATTGTTTTAAAGGTAATGTCATGTATCATCTGTGCAAGACCTCCAAGTTTTCCTCCCAGCCCTGCATCATAGTTGCATTTGCAGATGTAGATGTGGGAACAAAAGGTAGGATCTGTGGGAAGGTGCCAAGCACTGGCTGGTACTCTATCCTGAAAGTATGTTCACACAGTTATGGACAAGATAATGGCAAACTGAAACTTTGCAGCTCAGGGTAGTCAAACTGCGGCCCTCCAGATGTCCATGGACCAATTCCCATGCTCATGGGAATTGCAGTCCATGGACATCTGGAGGGCCGCAGTTTGACTACCCCTGCTTGTGTCTCTGGTGAGAAGGAAGTAAGCACTGAAGACTCGAAGGGCTTCTTTGAAAAAGCCAGGCTCTTATCCGTTCACTGCTGCCAAGATAGGAACAGAGCTCTGGTGATGATGAGATTTGTGTGAAAAGGAGGCCCTTGATGGGAGATGCAAGAAGTGGTTCACTGAGACCAGCTCTGCAAATACTGCACAAAAGCTCAACTGTCTGCATGTGAGTTTGCTTCCTCCACTGCTTTCTGAATATGCCATTTCAAATGTCACTTTTTAGCTGTGTAGAACTCTTGTTGCCTATATTTATGCTTAGTAATGGTCTTGTGCTGGGATGTCAAAGGAGTCAGGGGAGTTCCCCGCTATTCTGCATAGTTGGGCAGCTTTTGGAATCAATGGTATTAGGAATCAGTCGTCTTCCTCTGAGAATCTGTTTGGAAGGTAAAGGTTTTCTGCTGTAGGAGGCTGGTCCATTTAAAGCAAAAATTCATCCCTAGTCCCAGATTTGATAACTAAATCTTCAATCAGGAACACAAGCTCATTCATCAAATTCTTCTTCCAAAGAAGAATTTTTTATTTTACCAAGCATATTTAATATACTATTCCAACATTGCAATATTTATTATTTTGAAAAAAAAAAGTTTAACTCTGTGGTCAAACTGACCTTATTCAAGGAAATGATTTTCAAAATTGCAGTTTTCCATGGTGCTCATTTCTCAAACTTACTTAAGGTCAACTGCTTTGTGGTATTTCATAAATCTCTTTGTCAATTTAGTTTTAAAATTGCAGTTTGGGGGGAAAAAAGGGTTGTGGATCCCTTTGCTATGAATTTCATTGAAAGCAAGGTGAAATTGCACAATATTATATAGTTTTTGTCCTGGTGTCCTATGGTGCTCTTCTATTCCTCTACTTTGAAAGGGAGATACTTAGTTGCTTTCAGGTTTATTGTATCCTTCCCCTCCCATAAGGATAGCACACTTTTCTTTGAGCAAAGACTAAGCTGTTAATAGCATATCCATGGTGGTTACTGTTACTCATTTTTTTCAGAAATATTTTATATGACCTGGGGGTGAAGCATTAAAAGTGTGACCTATTTCTTTGCTTTTTTAAAAAGCCTTTTAAGCTTGCGTCAGACTTCTTCAGGTTCTTTAGCATTCTGGCTCCATGTAGGGCAGAGGTTCTCAACCTGGGGGTCGGGACCCGGGTCAAACGACCCTTTCACAGGGGTCGCAGCAGGGCAAGCAGCCCTTCTATCCAAGGGCTCCCAAAGTGGCCGACATCACTCCTCTTCCATTTCATCCACACAACAGCCTTGCGGGGTAGGCCGAGACAGACCGTTTGTCTGTCTGGAGCAGCAGAAAAGAGCAAGATCGGCATGGTGGGACAAGAGGCAGAACTGAACTGAGAAACAATTTATATACAATCATAAACAATGTATCATCACGCCATTGGTCAGTTTTGGTTTAATTTCTGTGAAAGAACACTTGCATAATTTTATGGTTGGGGTCACCACAACATGAGGAACTGATTTAAGGGTCGCACCATTTGGATGGTTGAGAACCACTTATGTAGGAGTATTTTTGGTGACTTCTCGTGCTCTTTTTATATGGAGATAGAAGATTTCAAATCTCGTGTTTATTAGACAGCTTCTTTCTAAGGATCCACATCCCAGTAAATGATGTTTTTAAGCCTTAGAGTTTTGCACCAGTTTTCTCATGGTACATTTTCAGGGGTGAGGGCACTTCTAAAAAATACCTCTCCTAGAGAATTGTTGATTCAGAAACAATTTTCAGGCAAACAGCAGGTCTGTAAGTGAGATGCTGCAGAAAATCAGGCCGGGAGGTATAGTTAGGACCATGTTTTGTGATCTGCCCCTGTGTTCAGTTTCCTGTTCTGTCATGATTTTACAGTGGACTTGGACCACCATGGATATGCTATTAATTTCTGTGGGGTTTGTTTTATCTGAAAGCTGCTTGAGGTTGCAGCTTGGTGCCCTGAGAGTGATAAGACCTAAATCTTCAGGCTGCATGTGTTGAGAAGCACTACAGCTACAGGCTGCTGGGCTTAGATGTCAGGCTCATGTAACTCCACAGTGTACTTGTCCCATGTTGCTTGTGCAAACATCTAGAGCCAAGGCAGGTTACAAATGAAACTTAAGCCTCCTCGTTGTGTGTGTGTGTGGAGATAACTGTGCATCCCACCAGTGTTGTGTTTTAAAATGTATTTTCTCTGGGTGACACAAAGCTTTGGTCTCACTAGGATTTGACAACACAAGGAAGCTCTTCAGTGTTTCCTCTGGATTTATTGTCAGACTGGGACCCATCTGAAACTACATCTGTGTTGGAATCCCAAAAGCCTGTAGCCTTCAGTCTCATCTAGCTAATTCTCACCAGTCTTCACTTTGAATCCTACATGGTGCAATGGTTAGTGCATTTGACCAGGGGCCTGAGTGAAACTCACTTGGCAACCTTGGAACAGGCAGTCTTTCTCAAGTTGACCAGCTTCAGAGGGTTGTTCTGAAGGTGAGGTGAAGAAATAGTGAGCTGTGCTTGCCCCCTAAACTCCTTGGATGAAAGGGAAGATAAATTGTGTAGGTTCCAGAAGTAAAAATTCAGGTAATTGTAGAAAATATGTGACATTTTCTTTGACATCCCTGCCCTCAGTGTTCTTCAGTTTTGTGCTGGTTTTGCAGTTTTCTCACATAAGTTGCATTGTGTATTAATACCCCAGAGCCTCTTGTGGTGCAGAGTGGTAAGCAGCAGAAATGCTGTCTGAAACAATGTCCATGAGGTTGGGAGTTAGATCCCAGCAGCTGGCTCAAGGTTGCCTCAGCCTTCCATCCTTCCGATGTCGGTAAAATGAGTATCCAGCTTGCTGGGGGGGGGGGGGGGGTAAAACAGTAATGACTGGGGAAGGCACTGGCAAGGCCACCCTGTATTGAGTCTGCCATGAAAACGCTGGGTCAGACATGACTTGGTGCTTGCACAGGGGATACCTTTACCTTTATTAATACCCCATTGCTGCTCACTTCCCTGTTTGGGTTTGGCCTCCAACCCTGCCTCTTCCGGAAGATAGCAAACGCCCTGTGTGCCTTATCTTGCGAGAGCTACCACTGTCACCGATCAAGCTGGCTGTCTTGAGTTCAGCTCCATTGCCACTGTCTGGAACAGCCACTCCAAGCTCAGTGCATCCACTGCTATCAAAGAATGGACTGGATTCACTGCTCCCCGTACTACTGATACCAGTGCCTTCTTCTTTGACCACACTAGACTGGATGCTGCGGCTTCTGCTGAGACCAGGGCTGAGCCAGGGTCTCCAGCCTCCTGCTGTCCCAACTGCACAAGGAGGACCCAAGGGAGCCTGAGGAGCATGCCAGTTCCCACAGGCAAGGGCAGGCCTCAGCATCGGCTGTCAAGCCTGCAGTCCTCTCGGTGCTGGTTGATGATGTCATCAGCTGGTGCCAAGGAAACTGCAGCCTCAGCAAAGACCAGATAATCCCCACCAACCTGGTCTTGGCCACCCAGAAGGCCTAAGGATTACAACTCCTCGATCTCCAGGCTGGGACTTCTTGAGAGAAGACCTGCTGGGCAAGGCCAGGCTGAGATCTAGGGGAGAGTGGGTGGGAGTGAAGAAGGTGTTGGGTGAGACTGGGGTCTTGGGATTGGGTCCTAGACCTGGCAATTATCGAAAGCATAGAGTGTTTTTGATGAAGGCTGAAAAAAGCAAAAATCATCATCGTCATCATTTGTTCTATTTATTTCCTGCCACTCCCTACAGGCTCGTGGTGGGTAACAGTAGTCTTAAAATCCCCCATTAAAACTCCCACTAAAAGACTTAAAAAAAATACCCAACACAGCGGAAAATGCCACTCTCCCCCTACCCAAACAAGGGCGTTAGGGGATGGAGGGTAATGGTGTATACTTCAGACCCCAGGGGGGGCAATGTTCTTCCTCACCAATCCTAGCCTCAGCCATAGTTTGGCAGAAGTATCTAATGTACCACATTTGGCAGAAGTATCTAATGAATGTCTCTGACTGCCAGCTGGTGGTGATAATCATTGCAGCCCAAGTACAAGTTTTGGCTGTATTTTTAAGTGCAGATGTTTATATTTTGTAAGCTTTCTTTGGTACTGCACTTTTTTGGAATTGTACCTGGAGTAGAAAAGAATCTGTGCCTAAGTCAGCTGCCCGGCCCTCACCACATGGCATTATAGATGTTTGCTTTTTTGGTTTAGTTCCTTCTCTATGTCTTTTCTTTTAAGCAAGAGAGTTGATAATCCTGGATTTCCAGCATAAAGAGAAAAATAGAGAAGACGAGCCTATTCACATATCCTTCCAGATATCACGTGCTTATCTATCAGGATATCAAGAACAAGCACAACCTCTGTTTAAGTGCTGATGGTGTTTTCTAAGCCTTGTCTAATTGTCAGCATTTTATTAAAGAGAAATAGCCGAAGGGCTCGCTAAATGAGCAAGCCAGTTGCTGCAGTTGAATCACATTTCCCCTAATAAATTGTTTTTTCATAACCCCTTAGAATAGGTTTCTTTAATAAAATTGCTCTAATGGTACATTCTGCTTGTCAAGATTAACTTCATTATAATCCCTTTAAAATGTGCTTTTGTAAGTTATGTGACCAGAATTGTTTGTAAATTACAAAACTTCAGTAGGTTCTCAAATTGCCTCTGGGGGCATGTAGTCAGCTCTCTGGGCTTGTGGGACATAAAAACATTGTTGTTTGTCTTTTTGCTGGTAAAACTGTATTTGTTTGGCTATTATGTTCCCATGTTTTTTGCATCTGTCACTCCTACATTTTAAAAAGAGGGTATGGTGATCAATCTGTTTTGGATCTGAACTGTGGAGACAGGGAGACGAGACACAAACATAAGATATCATTGGTTCTTCACAGCCAGTTATTTCCCCCCCCCCTCACTTTTCAGCAAGGTTGTTTGATAACGATAGAGGATAATCTAATTATCTAGCCACTGGAGCCTTCTGGCCAAGATTGATATTAGACTATGCCGGGAAATAAACTTTCCTGGGGCTGGAGATGACTTCTAGAGGAAGGAAAGCCATCAGCGTTTTCTGCTGTCAGGTCATGGGGTTTGACTCCTTATGGACTGTGGCTGCTCCATTTTTACAATCGGAGAGATGAATGACTTGCCTGTGTCTACCAATGTGTTCATGGTTGCATCAACCTATCATTGGTTATTGTGCAATTACCATAATTTGCAACTGGGAGTGTGTTGTCCACACCGGGGAAACACAGTGACAAATGATAGCACAATATCCAATGGTTTTGTGTGTGTCCAGCACAGGTCTAAGTTGGATTCAAATTCAAGTCAGGCAGAAATCCATCACAGTGCCCTACTGTCTTAAAAGTATAGAAGGGGGACTAAATATTAGCCATTTAGCAATATACAATTGCTACAATCCTTGCTTCTAGTATTTCAGTCATTGGGGGATATCCTTGGCCTTTCCCTTAGAAGCTGACATCTGCGTTAATAGTTTTAAAATAAACATGACTAGGAATTCCCAGTTCGCTAAACCAAAAAAGGAACAAAACCCAACCTTAACAGGTAGGAACTCAAAAGTTGAGCTGAACAATAAAAATAATGTAAAACTTGTTAATTATTTATTATAGGTAAAGGTAAAGGTATCCCCTGTGCAAGCACCGAGTCATGTCTGACCCTTGGGGTGACGCCCTCTAGCGTTTTCATGGCAGACTCAATACGGGGTGGTTTGCCAGTGCCTTCCCCAGTCATTACCATTTACCCCCCAGCAAGCTGGGTACTCATTTTACCGACCTCGGAAGGATGGAAGGCTGAGTCAACCTTGAGCCGGCTGCTGGGATTGAACTCCCAGCCTTATGGGCAAAGCTTTCAGACGGCTGCCTTACCACTCTGCGCCACAAGAGGCTCATTATTTATTATACTGCACAGTTAAAACAGAATAAAAACATCTTAAAAACTATACCGAACTAACAAGACATAGGACCAAACACGTTTCGACCCTTCCGGGTCTTCCTCAGTGGTCAAAATTATAATAATACACTATATAGCACTCTCTATAATGTGTAGCTGAATGGTTGAGTGGGGACTGTAACTTATGGCTCCAACCAATATGTATAAATTATATACTTTTTGGAAACCAATTCCTATGTTATGTCCCTAGAGTCACCACTCTTCGCTATCATTAAGTTAAACTACACATTTTTAACTGTGCACTATAATAAATAATTAACAAGTTTTACATTATTTTTATTGTTCAGCTCAACTTTTGAGTTCCTAGGAATTCCCACTTCCCCACCTTTTCTAATAGTGTGATGCTATCGCTAGCTTCCTTGTTCTCTAGAAATGTGTACTGCAAGATTGTTTCTCTGTTACTGCCCTGAAGCCATCCAGCTGTGGAACAATGGGCGACAGATGGGCTGGTTGTTGACAGAGTTGTGTTGTGGCTTGTTCAGCGAAACCTCTGAGTTTCCTGAGGGTGGAGGCAGAGACAAGAGTCAGGATCCTCCTTAACTTTTAAAAGCTAGACTTACTAGTTTTGTGGGCCTTCCTCTGTCCTGTTCCCCCACCCCTAAAAAGTTCAGGGACTACTTCTAGGTGGGGAGGGGGGGACACTTGGGCATCAAATTGGGGGTCACTGTGGCACGTAACTGTGGGTTCTTGCATTGTGCTGGGGGTTGGACTAGTTGACCCTGGAGGTCCTTTTCAACTCTATGATTCTCATCTTGGATTGTCTCCCAAGAACATGTTTGGAAAAAAATGGAAGGTGACTGTTGCTGTTTACTGCACCCATGGATACTGTAGGTGAAGCAGGGGAAGGGATGGGGAGCCTACCACCTCCCACTGATGGGGGAGCAAGATTAAGCTAAGTTTCAAAGGAGGGAGAAACCTTGAAGTGATTCACTTGGGGGCTTATCTTTCCCAGTTTTTCTCTCTTTTGAATGTTTTTTTCCCTTTCCATTTGCCTCTTCTAGAGAGGCACACAAAATATCTCTGCTTCCTGAACTGTGCTTTGCAGGTAGGGAACCAAAGAACCATTTATTTATAAAATAAGCAATTCAGGTCTTGCCCTGGGACACTCTCTACCATCTTTTGACTAGATGTGTGACTACTGAGAATGATATATTTCTGGATAGGCTAACTGGGTTGTTAATACTCAATTCCAGAAAATGATGCTGGGGGACTACTGTTCTACCCTGTAACATTTATATGGTGTTCAACATCTACATGGAACTGCTGGGAGAGACCATTAGGGTTTGGAGTGAGGCACCACCAATATGCAGGTAGCACCTAGCTCTATTTCTTAACAGGTCGGTCAGCTGTGTATGTAAATCCTTACCAGGTACCTGGAGAAAGTAATAGGATGGAAGAGGACCAACAAAGTGAAGCTCGGTCCTGACAGGACACAGATGCTCAAAGACTGAGGAGTCAGCCTAAGCCCAGAAGAAGCAGGTTCATGGCTTGGTCCTGGAGGCTCATGTTCTTTCCATGGTATGGTAGT
This sequence comes from Paroedura picta, assembly GCF_049243985.1. Taxonomy (NCBI): domain Eukaryota; kingdom Metazoa; phylum Chordata; class Lepidosauria; order Squamata; family Gekkonidae; genus Paroedura; species Paroedura picta. The sequence continues at coordinate 128,816,934 of NC_135371.1, forward strand.
GCCCCTTACAAGCTTCAGCTGATATACTTGTGATGTGGCCTAAGAAACTTACGATGTGGCTACAGTGATTCCTGCTGTGATTACATCCAGATTAGGTTACTGTTGTATGTTCTTCATGGAACTGCCTCTGGCTGGTCTGCTGTCAATGGCAGGATACAAGATCATGTCACTTCAGTGCTGAAAGATCTGCCCTGGCTGCCCATCTGTTCTGGTACCTACCTTTAAGGCTCCAAATGGCTTGATCATCTTGGTTGCCCTTGCTTGCACTTTTTTGAGCTCTGGAATATCTTTTTTGAGGTATAGTGACCAGAACCATATGCACTGTTTGCACGGAGGTTGCGTTGTCAGTCTTTACAGGAGCATTACAGTATTGACTGCTTTTGTGCATGTTGGATGAAGCTCTTTCAGTGCACTTCGGCAAGTTCCTGTACAGCAGGAAAATCCACTTGCAAACAGTTGCCAAAGGGCCTTATTCATTGTGTGTGAAAGCTGCCAATTGTCATGATTTCCCTTCTCTTTGTGATTCCTTTTTAAAAAGGGCTTGCTAAATAGCTTCTAGCCTTAGCTAGATGTGAATCTCATTCCCTGCAGTTGTTTAAAAAGCTAAAAGCATCTGTGGAGGGGTCCCAATTTGGGTCGGAGTTGATGGGGGAGGGTTAACCCATTCATGAATATCCAGCAAGTGTTTACTCATGTGCTTCCTACCTGTTTCTATCTTATCCCACCTGGGACTTTTCTCAACTGCTTTTAGTGTTTTAATGAATGCATGACATCCTAATCATGGTCAGTGATTCTAAACCTTCCTAATGTCGCGACCCTTTAATATAGTTGTGGTGACCACCAACCATAAAATTATGCAAGTGTTCTTTCACAGAAATTAAACCAAAACTGGCTAATAGTGTGAAGATCCATTGCTCATGATTGTATATAAATTGTTCCCCCCCCCCCGGGGTTTCTCAGTTCAGTTCTGCCTCTTGTCCCACCATGCGATATCATTCTTTTCTGCTGCTCTTTTCCACTGCTCCATATGCTCTATCTTGATCTACCCTGCAAGGCTGCTGTGTGGCCTCCCAGCCAAGCTGCTTGCCCTGTTGCGATCCCTGTGAAATGGTTGTTCAACTCCCAAAGGAGTCCTGACCCCCAGGTTGAGAACTACTGAGTTAGGCTAACCCACCATTAGTGGGTTAATATTAGTGCTGATATAACACCTGACTGTGCTGAGAGATGTGAGAGATTAGAAACTGGAAGGATTAACATCTGCACTGCCCGTGTCAAAATTTCCCCTTCTCCTTTCCTCTTGCCAGGACACAAAACTCCAAATTGCTTTGTGTCTCCTGGCTAGTTAATTTTTAAAGTCTGTAGTCTCTCGTTGTTGGACCAATTTCTTGAGGGTCTGCTGTAATAAAATGAGTACTCACAAACTGCATTAGTCTGGTTTGCCATTTTAAATGCCATCTTTGGAGAACTGATGCTTTTGTTCCCCTTAGAGGTCAGAAATTGGGTGGTAGTCATCTTTGGCATTAGTGAGTCATGTCTTGTTTCTCTATCCGCACCCGTCCCACAAAGTCACTCCATTGTAGAATCTTTGTAAGCTGCCACTGTGAAAAGCAAGGGGTTTATAGCATGGTGAATGGGCAAAGCTTTGAATTGTTATGGAAACTAGTTGGGACACATCCCAGATGGAGCAACATGGCAAAGAGGTCTGGCATCTGTTCCACTGTTGCTGACCTTGTTCTGATAACTGCTGCCAGAGTCCTTAGTCCCTCTCCTCCCACCCCCCACCCTAATTCCTTCCTCCAAGGTGGCAAAGATGGTAGCTGGCATATCTGCCTACTTTTCTGTTTTCTTTGCCAAGGGAAGATAATCTCTTCTATGACACATGGCAGGGATTTCTGAATGGAAACTTTCCGTCCCAAGTTCAAGATTCTCTGCACAGTAGATCCATTCCAGACTGGTAGCTACTTAAAATTGCAAGCAAACTGTATAACAACTGTAAGCAAACAAAGTTTGTTGCTGGAGTTGATTAGGCAGCTTCGAGGGATTTCTGCTGCCAAACTTCACAGTGAACTGTATATCTGTATTATTGGAGCCCTATAAATGGCTTTGCTTGATGTTTAAAGCTTATAAATACATTCCGGTGGTTGTGAATTCTTGATTGAATAATCTCCTGAAACCAGTCAGCTTGTTAACTGCATTAATGTCTAGGATTCTGTTTCCTGACTTGCCGTCACAATAAGTAATACTGGGCAGAACATTATTTTTAGAAAGTCTGTGCTAAGATAGCGCCTGCTGGGTGCGTTTTCTAATGGTCAGGGCTTTCAGGGACAGCCTGTAGCCACATCAAGCAGTGGATATTTGGGTGCCAGTAAAGGAAGTAATTTGTCATTTGGCAACTTGTTTTTGCAATGGGATTTGAATTTTCCACATCATATGCCAAAATGTTTTGGGCCAGTCCTGGAAATGTGGATTAGCAGAACACATTCTGTGCTTATGAATGTAAGCAACGGGGACTTAGATGTGTATATTAATTCTTGCTCAATGACTGCTGGCAACAATCTTGAGTATAACTTGTGTTTGCATCAAAGAATCAAACTTTTAAAAGCTATGTCTTGAAGCACTGACTGTCGGTCTCATATTTCAGGTCTGCTTCTTCGTGGCTTTGTACATGCTCCACTTCCTAAAAAGCACGTAGCCACAGAAGATTTTTAAAGGGGACACTAAGATGCGACTGTTTGCATTTTCAGGAGCTGAGGTAGAAGAGACAATGCTGCGTAAATCCAGTTCTCTTGTCTTGTTCCTACATTATGACATCAGTTCACTGCAAACTACAATCTGCCTGGGCTGTGAGGCTTTCATTTGGGAAGAAACTTTTCCTCAAATACTGGTGTTTTTGTATTACTTCTGCTCCTCTGCAGACTGAGGTTTGCTTTCCTCACTCAGTGAGCCATTCTGGGAGCCATTTCTTTTTCATTTTGTTCCAAATGACTGAGATATGTCTGAGTATTACAGCCACTCATGAGTCAGATGATAGATGTCCATCCCACCTGCTCTGCATCTTTCCTACTTCGTATGAGCATTCAAGTTAGTAGAGTGAGGAAGACCCATGCAATTTGCTCGTTCACAGGGTTGTGATATTTGTGTACTCTACAGCTACACAGTGATGGTATTACAGAGTGACCCATAGATCTCCAGCAGCCTGTGAGAGGCTGACTGTCCATACTTGTAGCCTCAGTTGGTGGCTTTTTGACAATAAAAGAAGGGAATCTGGGATTCTGTACCCTGTTTTTACAACCTGGAATCTCAAAGCAACTTACAATCACCCGCCCTTCTTCTCCCCACAGCAAAACCCTGTGATGTAGGTGGGGCTGAGACAGCTCTGAAATAACTGTGACTGGCCCAAGGTCTCCCAGCTGGTTGTACGTGGAGGAGGAGTGGGGAATCAAACTCCGTTCTCCAGATTAGAGGCCACCGCTGTTAACTACTACATCAAGCTAGCTCTCAATAAATGTGTAACCCACTTAGGATCCTAGATGCTTTTTTGTTGGTTAGAAAGGCAGAAGCTTCCTGTCTTCCAAACAAGAGCTCTTGGACATTTCTGATACTACTCTAAAGAAAATAAGATGTAAGTGGCAAGCAGGGCTGGTTACAGGTTTTTTGGGGGGAGTCTTGGGTAGAGAATACCCCTTACCTCTGATTAGCATCATGCCAACTGCTTGTACCCACCTCCCATGCCTTTCCCCCCTTGACTGCCTTCTTTTACCCCCCCCCCCCCCCCGCTTGCAGCTCTCTGCATTCTATTTCCTGGTGGTGTACAGCTAGGAGGACTGATGCTGCAGCCATAAAAAATGCTGCCATCCTTCACCATCTGCTCATACTTCTCTAATGTTTCTGTGTGCCTTGGGAAGGGTTGGAAGCAGTGGGCCCTGGCAGCTGCCCCTCCTCAGCGTATATGGAGTCCAGTCCTGGTGGAAAGGGAATCTGTTGCTCTCATGATGCTTGCATCATGGAGAGTCTCCTGGGTAAGATACCATTGGTTCTTGTGTAATTTTTTTCTTACCAAAGAAGTGTAAACAATGCTTTCCTTTAAAATAAAACAGCCTTTCTGATTTTTTTAAATTTATTTATTGTTTGGCCTATATGCCACCCCTCTCTGCAAGCAGGCTCAGGGAGATTTACAGTAGTAGATTAAAACAATTAAAACATCATCAAACAAAAGACTAACAAACCAACAAAGCCCCCTCCCTGCCATCATCAATCTGGTCTGCAGAGCCGGCTGTAGGCAAGGTAATGCATACCACACAAGACCAGAAGGTGAGGGGGGAAGACCTGAGAGGAGAGGAAGAAGACCCGCATGATATTAAGCTGCCATGACCTCAACCATGGACATGGCAGAAGACTGCTGTCTTATAGGCCTTGTGGACGTGTGATAGCTCTGTCAAGGCCCTGATCTCAGCTGATAACTCATTCCACCAGGCTGGAGCCATGCGTTTTTGAGCTCTGGTCAAGGCCAGGTGGATGTCTCTGGGGCCAGAGATTTTTATTTATAATAATTATATTTATATATTGCCGCTCATGAGTGTCTCGGAGCGGTTTACAAGAATGAATAATATACAATAAAATCTCCAACAATACCCTTAAAAATAATAAAAGATTGCATTAACAAGATGGTGAACCATAAAACATCAACTTTCCCCCGTCTGTTCAGCATGTAGGTCTGGAAACTGGGAGTGAGGATCGTAGCTGATCTTTGTTGGTCTCAGATGGTACCACCAGGGATGCTGCCCTGGCCTCAACCATATGCCTGGCAGAAGAGCTCCGTCTTGCAGGCCCTGCTGAAAGCAATTCAAACAAGGCCCTTAGCTCTTCCGGGAGCTCATTCCACCAGGTTGGGGCTAGGGCCATAAAAGTCCTGGCCCAGGTCGAAGCCAGGCAAACGTCCTGGGGGCCTGGGACAACCAGCAGATTCATACCTGCAGAGTATAACGCTCTGCGGGGGGCATAAGCAGATAAGCGGCCCCACAAATAAATAGGACCCAGGCCACGTATAGCCTTAAATGTTAAAACCAATACCTTAAACTTGATCTGGAAACAGACTGGTAACCAGTACAGATGACGAAGCACCAGTGGAATATGGGCCCTCCAAGATGTTCCAGTGAAGACCCTTGCAGCTGTATTTTGTACCAGCTGTAATTTCAAAGCCAAGGGCAGGCCCACGTAGAGGGAGTTACAGAAGTCTAACCTGGAAGTAACCATTGCATGGATCACTGTTGCCAAGTGTTCTGGAGGCAAGTTAGGGCACTAGTAGCCTAGCTTGGCGCAGGTGAAAGAAAGCCATTCGGGCTACTTTCATGACCTTGAGCATCCATGGAAAAGGGAGGCATCAAAGGTCACAACTGGGGATTACCAACAAATAGGCACTTGAAGAATGAAGAGTTCTCCAAGGAGCATATTGGGAGTGATGGTCCCCCCAGATACACAAGACCCAGACCACATAATGCCTTAAAGGTCAATACCAAGACCTTCATCTTGATCTGGAATTCAACCGGCAGCCAATGCAGCTGTTGGAGGGCAGGTTGAATATATGCCCTTCATAGGTCCTCATGAGGACCCGACCAGCTGCAATTTCTGGGTAAGGACCAATAGTAACCCTACATAGAGTGAGTTACAGTAATCCAATCTGGAGGTGACCATTGCATGGATGACTGTCACAAAGTCTTCTGGGGCCAGATAGGGTGCTAATAGCATCTCCTGGTATAGATGGTAAAATGCCTGACAAAGCTACCTCTGTGATCTGGGCCTCCATCGAAAGGGAGGCATCAAAGATAACTGCCAAGTTCCTAATAGTGCTTGGACAGTCACGATAGGCAATTAAAAGCTATTTTTAAACAGGCTGTTCCTTGCTGCTTCTTCAGTCACCTGTGCAAACATTTGTTTGTTTGTTTGTTTATTATATTTTTATACCACCCTCCCTGAGGGTTCAGGGCGGTTTACAGAAAACAGGGAGGATACAATCAACACATGGTAACAGGTAACAATAACAGCAGTAATATTATAACAATAATAATTTAACATGATAATAACAATGATACATAAAACTATTACTGGACCCTGTGGGCAGCCGATTAATGCTGGTCGTAGAGGAGGGGGGAGCTTGAGGGCCAACTGGAAGCGGTGGTTTGGTCGACCTCAACCAAATGCCTGGCAGAGGAGCTCCCTTTTGCAGGCCCTGTGGAACTGTTTAGGTTCTGTCAGGGCCCTGATCTCCTCTGGGAGCTCATTCCACCAGGTGGGGGGCAGAATGGAGAAAGCTCTGGCCCTGGTTGAGGTCAAGCAGGCTTCCTTGGGGCCAGGGACCACCAGGAGGTTGGATGTAGTAGAGTGCAGGGCTCTCTGAGGACTGTAGATGGAGAAGCCATCTTAAGAAGCCATGTTAGTAGAACCAGAAAATGAGAGTGTGCCTCCTATTGCTATAATACAAGATTCAGGGGCTGGCTGTAGTTCGTCACTTTAGTGCTCAGTTTGGTTTCATACATTCTTGAAAGAAGGGGGAAAGCATGGATTGTCATGGACAGCTGCACAACCAGAAGGTCCATATGTGAAATGCATCCTTTGAAAAAAAAATGCTTGAGAGTGTTCTCCATGTTGACTGTTAAGAGCCAGCTATGGAATCTTGTTCTAGTTCTGCAATCAGCTGCATAAAGCAGGAAGTGAGCTGAGAGTTGAACAAGATGCATGTTAATTTTGGTGATTCAAGATGTGCTTCTAGAGATGTACATTTTCCAGATGATTTGAAGCCAGTGAGGGGAAAAACTCTGGGTTTTTTGTGTCTTTTTTTTTTAGGGGCAAAAGTGTAAATTGAGATAAATACACATTTTTTCTTATCAAATCTAAATACATTCGGTGCATTTTATATTTCTAGAGCAGACACAAAATGTACTGTTTGTCAAATTTATTAAATTAAAAAAATATGCCTTCTGTCTTTACAAGCAAAATGATAAATAAGCTTATTACTAAAGAGAAAACTTCAAAACTGCTGTACTTTGTGCTGCTTTAGCTTATGTAGCTTAGTTTTGCCATTAGAGGAATGGGGAAACATAAAAGTTGAAAAAGAAAAGTGTACTCTTTGGACATTGTAAACATTGCATTATCCATTCACGCATTATCCATATTATAATTAATTGTGGGGGAAATTAGACACATTTAAAATATATTGTATTATCTAATGCTGTAGATGGTCTTAAATATTTTCATGTTTTGTATCTAAAGTGATTAGAACCTACTATTGAAAAGCATTTTCATTATTTAAAATAATAAATATTTAACAGGATCTTTTCAGTGCTTCTTAGAATTTCCAGTTTTTTTCATGAGAAAATTGAAAAAAGTCCTTTGGGGGAGAGGGAAATCCCAGCACTTATCCTAGGCCATTACGTCTCTACTCCAGAAGCTTATTCCCAAATAGCATGTGAATGTGTTATTTAAGGGACATCCCTTAAATATTAGCTTTATCCTAAGCAAAATGCTGTTCGTCAGATAGGTAAGAACAGTTTCTCAAGCTAGCCCTGATGTTGTGCTTCCACTTGTGAATTGTATTGGCTCTTGTAGACATTTCCTATCCTTCAGAATTCAGGGGCTGTAAAATGTATTATGGATGAGGCAAGCATCTAATGCTCCCGTCCCTCAGTGCTCTGCTGACATAATCTCCATTTGCTTCCTGCAGAAGTACTTTGAGACTTTCCACGTAGAACACATGCTCTCCCCAGGTGCTTGTTGTCCTGAGTTATTTATAAAGTGTTCTTCCCAAGAGGGACTGCTTAGATATTTTGTGGTTTCATCTCATCTGAAATTAGCAGGGGTATCTGTAAGGTTCCCTTTGGGATATTGGTGCAAGAGGTTCTTATTATAAAAGATGGCTAATGTATTGAGGTCATCTGCACCCATTTCAATTCAGTCTTCAAGCTTAATTTTGGGGGCAGAAACTGGCTTGGATGCCTTAGTTATCAGTCTTTGGTGGGACAGAGATTGGAAGATTTGCAGCCCTGTTAATTATCCTGGAGCTCTTAGCAGTTTTTTCTATCATCAGCTAAAACAGTGGTCCCGAACCCCTGGTCCGGAGACCGGTACTGGTCCATAGATCAGTCGGTATCGGGCTGCGGCTCCTCCACGTCCTCCTCCCCAGCTGCTGCCTCGGGGGCTGCCCTGCCACTCTGCCGGCGGCTCACCTTTGGTGTTCTCCGGTGGCCGCCATGGCTGGGGCTCCCCCTTGGCGTGGCACTGTGCAGCTGCTGCTGGCAGCGCCCCCAGCGGGTGGTGGGAAGTCAGGGGCACCGGCAGGAAAGCAAGCAGAGCAGGGGCTCAGGCAGTGGCGATGTCCCTCGGCAAAAGACTACCCCCCTGGCCTCAGTAAAATTGTCAAGCGTGATTTTAAAAAGTTAACATTTGGGGTAGGGGGGTCTGGTTGGCTGAGTTGAGCTACAGGTGCTATGCTCCGCTGGTTCCTGTTGTAAATTGTTGGCTAGTTCCTGCAGGTGGCAGGAATAACCACTTAGCTCCATGGTCTGATGTGCTATTTAGCATCTATGTGAATTTGCTGGCAAAATTTGGGGATTTGGAACGAGGAGTCATCGGTATGCCATGTTTCTCTGTTTTCACTTGATTCCAAAATGGAGTGTTGGTGGATGCTCTGAAGAAATAATTGGAAGTGGCAGTAGGCTGAATGAAGGCCTTCAAACTGAAACTCAGTCCAGAGTTAGTTAAAATTTGTTGGGCCCAGTGATTTGGCCTGGCAAACTTTCAGATGCTACATTTTCCCATGGGAAAATTTCCATTCCTCATATGTAAATACAGCCCACCTATCAATAGTTGTTGGGGTTATTGTGCTGGAAACCAATCAGGTTAGATAGGCGAATGTGGGATAAAAGACATGGAGAAACCCTGTGCTTCTACATTCTTTCTTTTGCTAACGTTATTTAAATTTGAATTGGGAAATTTTCCAGAAAATGTTTTATTCAAATTTTCCTGGAAAACCCACATTACTTTTAGGGCTAATAAAGTAGTTGATTGAAAATTAAGGAGTTTGCTTGTTTTGGATGGTTCACAGCTGGTGTGCAGGTGTGTGAGGTAATGTTAGGTCTGTGTAAGTCAAATGGAGACTGTAGTCCTCCAATTTTTGATGTGGTCATGATGATCACCTGCAGGAAAGATATTTTAGCTTTTGTTTTAAAATACATGTTTGTATTGTGTATATTTTAAATCTGTTAAGCACCTTGGTGGCCATGATAAAAAGCAGAGTGTAAATTTTGTAAACAAAGTAATAAAATTCAAGTTGGCAGTTTAATGCTTTAAATGGCCTTGGGCCACCTACTCCTGTATGATGTTGCCTCTCAGGGAACATCAACATCAATGTGGAGTTCTCTACCCACAGCAGTTAACGTGCGGCCTAGTTCATGGCTGAACAACCGGAGAGAACTTCATTTATTCACTTGGTGAATTTATAATTTTGTAATCTTCTGCCCTTGAAGCTACTATTGTTTAAATTGTTTCTAAAATGTTCTTGGTCTACTGCTTTTAGACCATTCTAATGTTCTGAGATGCCACAAGTGTTTCAGGTGGAAGTGACGAGTAAATATTTTAAATACATGTAGCAGTGCTACAAGTATATGTTCATATCACATGATAAATGTTTGACAATTTTTTTAAAAGATATACAAAATTAATTAACTCACCCATTCAAGAAACCCTTCCATGGCCTTTATGAAAGCCTGATCCTGAGACCACATTTCAAGACCATGTGGCTGAATTTCTATAAATTTTTTGGCATTCACTGTTGGAACTAAATAATTTATGTGTTCCAATCTCTGTTTATCAAAATTAGTATTTTTCTGATGATTGTGCATAAAAATCCAGTGGTAAGTATATCCTGTTACCAGATGCATTAAGGTTTGTATATATTGTGAATGACAGACTACCAGAAAAAAGTCAACTGAAACAGTTGGCTAATTGTCGGAGATGAGTCAGTCATTAACAACTTGGTTCTGTCCCCCACTTTCCCTAAAATGTGGTGGTGATGTGAGCCAAAAATAAAAAGGCAATATATTCAGAGGCTGAACAGAACCCTCAAAGTGGCACTGCATTATAAAATCATCTTTGTGTGGGTCTGTGTCTGTGTGTACACAAAACTTTCATCATGATGACCCGTTTAAGGAAAAGCATTGCAGATCACCATGCTTGATCAGTGCTTGACCAGGTAGTTAGTTGCTGGCTGTTCCAAAGTATCAATGAGCCATCTTTGCATTTCTAGAAAGGGAACTGTTGAGGTATCGGCTAATATTTGCTTGTGCTGTATGAAAGTCCCAGGGAAAAGTTCAAGAAAAGATGTACAGTAGTGCTGTTTGCTGGGGGCGAGCTTGAACTGTGTGACCATTGATGTGTCGTCTTTGGTGGGGAGGAAGGGTTGTGTGCTCTCTGTTTTGTGTTCTTATTGGATTGATTGTAAGTTGCAGTGAGCTGGCTTATGGGGGAAGGAAAGATAAATGTGTTAAAAAGAATTATCACAGAATCATAGAGTTGGAAGGGGCTATACAGGCCATCTAGTCCAACCCCCTGCTCAATGCAGGATCAGCCTATATATGAATTATATATTGTATATTCATATATAGTAAATCTCGTCAGATAAGCATTACTTCTTTTTGACCTGAATATGCTTATTACTAGCAGGTAAAGGTAAAAGTATCCCCTGTACAAGCACCGAGTCATGTATGACCTTTGGGGTGACACCCTCTAGCGTTTTCATGGCAGACTCAATACGGGGTGGTTTGCCAGTGCCATCCCCAGTCATTACCATTTACCCCCCAGCAAGCTGGGTACTCATTTTACTGACCTCGGAAGGATGGAAGGCTGAGTCAACCTTGAGCCGGCTGCTGGGATCGAACTCCCAGCCTCATGGGCAGAGCTTTCAGACTGCATGTCTGCTGCCTTACCACTCTGCGCCACAAGAGGCTCATAATTACTAGCAGAGCTATGTCTAAATCCATCAAAAGATTTCTATAAGTGAGAGGAAGCACCAATTCCCTCTTGTACTGTGGACTTATGGCTCTCTACTTACACTGTTTTTTGGTTTTTCCTGTTCCCAAGAGTAGCATTTGGGGGAGAGAAATGGAAGGGGAAGTAAGGAATTTCTCCACAGATCAAAATGCTTTGGTGGACCGAAAGCCACTGGAATCACTTACGTTGGAGACAGTTTGGGGAGGTTTTTTGGTGGAGAGAGGTATATTCAATTTTATTTTGTGCTGACTTAGTATTTGGAAATATATTATATGTCCTGTGTATGATCTCTGTTGGTTCCATTGGTGCAAATGACAGAAGCACTAATGATGAGTGGTGACATTAGCTATTTTTAACTCATATCAACAAATTCCAGAGGGGTAGTTGTGTTAGCCTGTTGCACACATGCATAAGCCATGTACATACACAGAGGGGGAAATGCAGACCCCATGTCTAAAAATCCTTAAAATGCAAGAAGCACAGCTTGTAATATTTCTGTCCATTGTATAAAAGACTATTCACATCTGAATACATACATCATATAGTCCGTTCAATGAGGATAATATTTCCTATATCTGTAGTGAGAGCTAGTCCACTGGAGTTTATGTCCCAACAAACAGGTTAGTTATTGAGACTCTTTGTGGCTTAAAACATGCTTAGTGGGCTGCTGCCTTCTAGTGGCCATTTCTAATTCCCTTATAGGTCAGTTGTTTTTAGGTTGGCACATCTTATGTCTGAATGCTGGGAGGAAGATACACCTTTGACTGGAGTATGAAGGTTTTAGAATATATTTTCCTAGTATTTAAGCTTATACTAATAATAGTAATAACATTTTATTTCTAACTGGCCCTACCATATTGCTCAGGGCAGGTAACACCAATTTAAAACAGAAAACAGAATACAGTAATAATAAAAATTTTAAAAATTGTAGTTCATTAATGCTTCCCCGAAATCCAACTGGGGATTGGTGAGGCCAGCATCTCTGGTGGATGTTATTTTGGGCCCTGACCGTAAGCTTGGTGGAAGCGCTCCATTTTGCAGGCCCTGCTGAACTGATCAAGGTCCCTCACGAGCACATTCCACCAGGCTGGGGCCAATTTAATCTCAGGCCAGGGATCCTCAGCAGATGGTGGTCCGAAGAGTGTGGTGCTCTTGGGAGAATATAAGGGAAAAGACAGTCCCACAGATATTTGGTATTCAGAGAGAACATATAATGGTTACCTTAATTGGATTGACCACATACATTTAGAGTAATTAACACAGTAATGGTCCTCTTGCTGCCCTCTTCAGGGTCATGTTCTCTCTTCTTTGCACATCAGACATTTCTGATGTTTTGGGAGAGGCAGGAAAAGGTCTCTGTGTCCACCCTCTCTACCCTGTGCACAAGCAGAGTATTAGAGACCAGCAAGGCAGGAATTAAGGTGGAAAAGGCTTGAGTTAAATGCAGGAATAGAGATCAGTTGTATGGAAGTGGCAGACAGAACAGGACTGAGGGCATGGTGATCTTGAGAGACGTTTTGTGGTGAGGAAAAGTGCTCTGTATCATCTCTCTCACCTGACTTTCTTTTGTTCTCTTAAGTATGAATGTATTTTCCTAATGGGATGTATTTTTCATGAATCTGATGAAGTGAGTTCTGCCTCTCAAAAGCTTGTGCTAGAATATATTTTGTTAGTTGTGAAGGTGCCACTGGAGTCTGTTTAATTAGCTGCAACTGACTAATTTTGCTCCCCTTTGGAATTAACCCTATTAGAGACTCTTTGATTTCTGGCAAGTCTTAATACCCTGGCCGCCCTCCAGACAATCTTTTTTGATCAGTATTGTTTCTCTATCTAATTGAAAAACTATATTGTCTCTCTATGTCCCACCTTGCTTATTTGAGTGGACCCTTGACTGTTTTAGTCTGGACCACTGAGTTATCATTCTGTCTTCACAACTGTTCCTACCATACATCTGTTAGAAGCCTGTAGTTTGTAGTACAAAACTGAAAGAGGTCAGTTGGTTCTTCTCCTTCTCCCCCACCCCCCATTTTCAGTATCAGATTAAGAGCCGGATTGCATGTAGTATCAGATCCATGACCATGTTCTCTGGCTAAAAACAGGCATGATGGGTTCCCCCCTTCCCCCCCCCCCCACACACCAGTCATCCTTTCAAGCTACTTTTTGCCATATGATTACAGGGGAGACATAGATGAGACTTGTAATACCTCAAGTGAGTAAAGTTGGAGGAATTAGCCACCAGCCTCCCGCATAGCTCCAGTTTGTCTCATGGGGGGGGGGGGGGGAAGCATGTGCCATGATCACAGCTTTTCTGTGTGGTTTATAGTTTAGCCTCAACATGCTGACTGGTCTTAAATGAAACAGACTTTCACTGCTTGTGTTCTGGGAACAACCTGTGAAGAAGCAGAGCACTCTCTGCAAATTCATATGCTTGGGCCTAGGAGGGGGCAGGGTGGATAAGTGGAAGACTAAAAATAGGTGGCTTTCAATCCACTTGCAACCTACAAGGTTGATTACATGACTATTTGTGTAAGCGGTCACCTCCTTTTGTTACCGGTCAGGAGGTTTTAACCCTTCCCATTTTTGTAGTGACAGATCATGAAGCTTAGTCAGACTAACCTAAATAGCTCCAGAAGCAGAACACTTAAAAGCTGTATTGTAAACCTCGGCTGACCCACTCTCTGCTGCTAATCCACTCTGGACTCTTTCTGTCCTGTTTTGATGGCATACTTTATTTCATGTGTTTTTTATATCTGGCTGCAAGTTCTAATTTGTACTTACAAACAACAAGCTCTTTAAGCAACTGGAATAAGACAGCTTGTGGAATGAGACACTGAGGTCTTTCTTCATGTAAATATGCTGAAGGTGACTAGGAAGGTGTTTCAATTCTTAAATGAGTACAATTGGTTGTACCCAAGGTTTGAGGTTGGATGAAACACTGATTACATTCCTCTGGCTTTTCACTTATAGACTAATTTTATTTAATTAATTAATTTTTACTCCACCAGCTCCAAAGTGGCTTACCCCATTCTCTCCTCCATTTTATCTTCATAACAATCCTTGTGAGGTATGTTGGAGTATGACTGGCCTGAAGTCATCCAGCATTCTTCCATGGCATCTAAGTGCATCGAAGTCTTTCTTCTGAAGTCTAGAGAACAAGAATATATTCTAATTCCCCCCCCCCCACACACACACCAATGACTTTCTAAAGACTGTGGGAAAGCTTAAATATCTGTTAGGGGTCAGGACCTCAACTGTGCAGTTCCATAAGGAGCAGTCTTCTCCCTGATGTTATTCAACATCTATGTCTGCTCCCTTGCCCAGGGAGGGTGTCACCAATACGCCAATGACCAGCTGTATTTGCTAATAGATGGCCATTTGTAAACAGCCCTAATAGCATTTGCCTGTTGCATGAAGGTGGTGATGGAAGGGCTGAAGCGGAGTTGGCTGAAGTTAAATCCAGCTAAGGCAGAGATCCTCTGGCTGGGTTGGCATGCCCCAGATGGAGTGCTACAGCTCCCTGCCCTTGACAGGGGTTCAGCTAACAACTCTAGCCACTGTCAAGAGCCTGGGTGTGTCTCTGAATTCTGCATTATCTATGGAGGCCCAGGTCACAAACAGCCCTCCAAGCATTATATCACCTACACCAGGCCTAGCAACTAGCATCCTATCTATCAGCAGTTGACATAGCTACAGCCATCCATATAGTGGTCACCTCCAGATTAGACTATTGCAGCTTGCTGTACATAAGGCTACTCTTATATCTGATCCGGAAGCTCCAGCTGGTCCAAAATGCAGCTGTCCAACTGTCTGGAGAGAACATAGTTGACCAGTGCTCTCTCAGCTGCACTGGCTCCAGGTGGAAGACCAAATCAGGTTTAAGGTACTGGTATTAACTTTTAAAGCCCTAAACTAACCTTTCCCAACTTGTTTGCCACTGAGAAATCCTGAAATATTCTTCAGGCTTCAATAAACCCCAGAAGTGTCACAATTGTGCTGCATATGGTTACAAAGCATAGCTGTGTACATGCCTACCCAGGGCCCCATCATTGGCCATTTTAGGAGGGGGAGCAGGTTGACATGACCATATATGATCATATCCCACGATAAATGTTTAACAGATTTAAAAATATATATTTTTAAATTAATTAACTCCCACCCATTCAGGAAGCCCTTCTGGGAGCCATTAAGAAACCCCAGTGTTTCATGAAACCTTGGTTGAGAAAGCCTTTCCTAAATGGTCTGTGGCCTTCATATCTGCGGGACCACCTACTCTTCTATGTCTCTCAAAGGAGCCTATGCTCCAGTATGCAAAATCCTCAGTCCCAGAGAAATAAAATGGTCCTCAACCAGGGCTTTCTTGGCTGTGGTGCCAGCCTGGTGGAACACTCTCCCAGAGGGGATCAGGGCCTGAGGAGTCTAAAACAGGGCATGCAAGACAGGGCATGCAAGACAGAGTTGTTCTTCTGGGCCTGTGGTTGAAGCCCAGAATCCATCAACATACCTGGTCTCCCTGTGCACTCAAATAGACATCTTGCAACATTAACATATTTGAAATATCATGTTTCGCATGAGT
The DNA here is from genome assembly GCF_049243985.1 of Paroedura picta. Taxonomy (NCBI): domain Eukaryota; kingdom Metazoa; phylum Chordata; class Lepidosauria; order Squamata; family Gekkonidae; genus Paroedura; species Paroedura picta. The sequence goes on from NC_135371.1 coordinate 128,832,547, forward strand.
TTAGCACTTTCTCGCAGCTCCCCCGCCCCCCACCACCACTATAGGAAGGGAACGGATGCTCCTGGCCAGTAAAATGACAGGAAATATAGAAAGTGGTTTTAAAATATTTATTGATTTTATTTTTTTTCCTGTGATTATGTTTTAATTCACATTTATAACTGAATGTTTTTACTAGTATGTGAACCACCATGAGCTTTTTGGAAGGGTGGTATAAAAATATAATAACAAATAAATATAAATATATGACAGTGTGTAAAATACTTTCAAACCCAGAAGACAAAAGAACCTGGCATGTACAGATGAGCATAGAAACCTGCCTCGTATTATGGGCTCAGACATTCCCCCATATTGTTCTTCCTGGAAAACTGGATTAAACAAGATGCAGAAATGATGCCATGGATGCTGCTTGCATAACTCATTCTTCGTGTTTATTATTTCCATAATTCTGACATTGCTAGTCCTTGGAAGAAGCAAATAGTGAAGTAGCAGAAATCTTACTTCTAGGGTTTTGTTTTTGTCTCAGTGACCTTTGCCAGCACACTTTGAAAAACATATCTTTGCAGCTGTAAGGGTTGGAAAATGTGTGCATTTCAACAGAAAGCAGAAATCTCTGCCAATGCTGCATTGTGCTCTCCTGCAGAACTGTACTGATTGAAAGTCTTTCCTGCTTGGAATTGGGTTGGCTCTCTTCTTATGGCAGAAATTGTTTCCTGAAAAATTGGTCTTGCATCAGAAGAAAGTCATTCATGTGTTATTGCTGAAGCAGTTCTACATGACCACCCGCTGTGGTCCTGCATACAATATGCTGTAAAGTGACACACATTAGTTTGGGTTGACATTTTACAATTTTGAGTCACTTTGTTGCCTAGGTAAGATCAGAGAATTAGGAATATGCTGATGTAAATTAAAACATCACAATAAGTTATGACAGGTAGGTTAGCTGAAGCCTTTCAGCACATGTACTTTTAAAGTAGTCCTTGGCATAGAACGAGGCCCCTGTCCCCTCTTAGTCAGTTTTGCTCCTGGGACATCTCATGTGCAGCTGTACTTAGGAATTGTGATCAGTTGTTAAAATGAACTCTTGACAAGTTTGAGCCCCTTGTGTGTTCTTAATTATTTTTGCTTTGGTTCAGGGAGGGTCTACAGGATCCTAACTGTTTATTTCTTCCTCTCAGGCTGATTCATCCTGTCCAGCATGGCGGGCATTGAGAAGAATGGAAACAGCCGATCAAGCACCAGCAGCAGCCGCCTCCAGAGCAAGAAGCCCCCAAATCTCTCCATCACTATCCCACCAGTGGAAGCAGAGGATGAAAAAAGTCAAACTGTGGTAAGAATTACAACGTATATGCTTATTAGCATTTTCACTTTCCTTGTTTGTTTGATGGGATTGGAAAATTAGGGAGCGTATCATGAGTTTAGGTGTTCGTTTAAAGTCAGTGTGGGATAGTGGTTAAGAGTGGTGGCCTTTAATCTGGAAAACTTGGTTTGATTCAGCACTCCTCCACTTGCAGTCAGCTGGGTGGCCTTGGGCCAATCACGGTTCTCTCAGAGCTCTCTCAGCCTCACCTACCTCACAGGGGCTGCTGTGGGGAGAGGAAGGGAAGGTGATTGTAAGCTGCTTTGAGACTCCTTCGTGTACTAAAAAGTGAGGTACAGAAAAACTAGATTCTCACATCTAAGGCTGTGCTTCTGCTCCCTAGAAGCTGGTATTGCAGATAACCTGGCAATCTTGACTGCATTTTGTTGAAATGCAGCCTTGCAAATTGCCCAAGTGTTCCACTTCCAGTGGTGGCAGTCCCTGATTCCTCCCTCAGAGAAAGAAGAAAGAGCCTCTTTCAGATCTAAGGCCCCATAACAGAAGAGTGAGCAGTGAACATCTGCCCCTTGCAGCTGTTACTGTTCTGTTGAGATAACCACTGAATGTTGCTTTGTGAATAATAGGAAAATCTCCACTTACCACCGCAACTCTTCCCTCTGTTCGCCTGCCGTAACCTCCAATCTGTAAATTGTGCTCTGAGCAAGATTTGGAGTTTTACAAATAGTGGGGTCTTGTAATCCTTGAAATAGCCATCTAATGGAAACTAGTATGGACCACAATAAAATCAGAACCCAGTAGCACCTTTAAGACCAACGAAGACTCTGATTTTATTGCGCTACTTCAGACCAACACGCTACCCATTTGAATCTATAGTATGGACCACGTATTGTAGAAGGGAGGGCAGAGGCTGAGTCAGCGTGGCTTACTTTATAATATAAGGTAAAGGTATCCCCTGTGCAAGCACCGGGTCATGTCTGACCCTTGGGGTGACGCCCTCTAGAGCAGTGGTCCCCAACCTTTTTGAGGCTGGGGACCGGCAGGGCAACTGCCCGCCCGCGCATGCTGTGCATGCGCGGCCGCGCCATGCATGTGCGCATGAGCGGCACGGCCCTGATTCCCTCTCCCCCCCTCCCGCAGTAAGAAGCTTCCCGGGCTTGTGGCCTGGGAAGTTTTTTACTGCGGGGGGGGGCGGGGAGAGGGAGCCACGGCCCGGCGCCAAGGCCTTCGCGGCCGTGGGTTGGGGACCACTGCTCTAGAGTTTTCATGGCAGACTCAATACGGGGTGGTTTGCCAGTGCCTTCCCCAGTCATTACCATTTACCCCCCAGCAAGCTGGGTACTCATTTTACTGACCTTGGAAGGATGGAAAACTGAGTCAACCTTGAGCCGGCTGCTGGGATCAAACTCCCAGCCTCATGGGCAGAGCTTCAGACTGCATGACTGCTGCCTTACCACAAGAGGCTCTTACTTTATATAGGTAAGACTTTAATTGGGACTTGCTGGATCACAGTTCATTCTCTTGGCCTCTGCAGCACATCACCTCCCAACCAAGCACCATGATGGAAATGCTCTTGCCTGGCCAAAGACCTGATGGAAACTCTTCTGTCTTCCAAGCTGTGCAGCTATTGTGGTGGGAATATCACAGGTGTTCTTTAACAAGGACAGATCTGGGGATAATCTGTGTCCTCGACAGGGTGGATAATCTCTTTTTCCCCTCATTTCTTCTTTTAGCCTCTGAGAGAATTCCAGGTCTTTCAAAAGAGCGTGAGCCTCCAAGAGCCCAGAATGAAAAGGCAGGATAGCAACTTTGAGAGACATCCTGGCTTCCACAGGCAAACTTCACTCACTCAGAGTATCCGCAAGTAAGGAGGATTTGGGGTTATCATTTTTGTTTGGGCTGATGATGGTCTTGATTCTTTTTGAAGGAGTTCCTTGATCTCTCTCCCCTGGCCTTTTAAGGCAGCCTCAGTTCTGGGATGTTGAGTAAGAAAATGATTTCTGTAAATGGCCTTGTTCTTGTAAAAAAATAAAATTTTGACCCTTCTGATTTTTGTTTATGTGCTGCAAAATAAGAAATAGCCCATTTGTCCTTCTCCTATCCCTATGTAGTCCTCCTCCTATTCTTGTGTGCACTGCAGAGACATATGTCTACAAGCTGGAGTTAATAGCTTATGCTTCCATGGCGCCTGGTGGTGAAGACATGTAGTTTAAAAAAATGCGAAGCTTTGTTCACACTGTTACCTTTCAATGAGACACACTGTACGCTATTAAGGTGTGTGGGGGGTTGAGTTACACCAGAGAAAGAGAGGAGATGGGGTGTCAGAGGGAGGGCTTCGTGTATGGCTGTGGATCTTTCTTTGCAAAATGCATGAGATATTCAAAATGGATGTGAGGGTACCAGGTACTCAGGCCAAAGCTTCTTGGTTTGACTGCCAAAAGAAATAAGCCCCCCCTCCCCAATTAGGAAGTTGGATACTGAACACTGACTCATTCATCTAACCAGTTTTAGCAGCAGTTGTCAGAAATGGTGGTGGTGGAGAAAGTTTCCACAGTCAGAAGTGTTTCCTCACTCCCACATCTAACCTTGTTTTTCCAAATGAAAAACAGCCCTGCCTGTGTTCCAAACGTTGTCTTTAAGGTACTGAAGCCTTGATTGAGAAAACTGGTATCAATTTGTTTTCCCTCAGCAAATGTCATGTTTTCTCTGCCAGCTATGCGGGTGTGGTTTCCTTGGATGAAACCAGGTGCCCCTGCTGTGGGCAAGAACTTTCTCTCAGAAACCAGCTTCTTGGGTTGGCCTCAATGGTTGGGCAATAAGTATGTTATGATGATGAAAGTAGACAACGCATGCCGTACATCTCAACCCCCCTCGGAGACCTTTCTTTCCCCAACCTATTGCACCTGTCACATCCCCAGGGGGGGGGGAGGGGGGCTTGTTAGCCAGTGAAACCTTCCAGAGGAAAGGCCCTGGTGGGCTGGATGCACTGTTCTTTAGAAGTATTCCGATTTATTTACAGGGGTGGGGGAGCAGTGTTTTGGTAGCTGGTTTAACTTCTGGGTTCCCCTCCCTCAGAGGAACGGCTCAGTGGTTTGGAGTCAGCAGCGACGGGGAAGGAAAGCGGGAACACTGGAAACGCAAAAGCTTGCAGCACTGCAGCCTGCGGTATGGAAAACTCAAAGCTGCCTACCGAGAAATGGAACTGCCCAGCCAAGAAGTGCCTTCCTTCCAAGGCACAGAGTCTCCCAAGCCAGGCAAGATGCCCAAGGTAAGCAGCCCCATGTGTGGCCTTTCACTTAATTGGCCATGAGGGCCAGCACCACGTAGAGGCCACTGTGCAGGACTTGGTTGTGGCAAACATGGATTTGTTTGAAGGTAAAGCTGACAGGGTGAGCTCAGGCAAGTTATATGTCATATTTTCCTCCAGTTCAGGCCATGGCTGCTTGAACAGTTGTCCAGGATCCTCTCTGGTGACCGGAAGACTTCCTTCCTCCAATCCCCCTCCCTGCTTCTCAGACCCTAGGGCCACTGAACTCCTATCATGCTCTGAATGTTATGGTTGCCCTGTAGGTGTCAAGCTGTAAATCGTGCACTCATTGTTCTTTCAGATTGTGGACCCTTTGGCCCGAGGCCGTCCCTTCCGGCGCCCAGATGAGGTGGATCGTCCTCGCACCCCACATCCTGTCCTACCTCCACTGACCCCTGGCGTGATCTCCTTGACGTCCTTCAGCAGTGTTCGGTCTGGCTGCACTCATGTGCCCCGCAGAAAAAGGGAATCTGTTGCCCATATGAGTTTCAAGGCAGCTGCAGCATTAATCAAAGTGAGTTCTTCTAGGACCCATCTCTTCTTTTTACCCCCTCCCCCATTGTCTCCTTGCTGTGTACTGTGGAACAGGCTGATATGGATTGAGGCGTAAGGTCAAGACAGTGAGAAATAGAATGATAATTAAATGGTGGTTTAAAATGCCTTGTGTCGAGGCCTGGTTGCCTGGTGCAATGTGAAAGTATGTCCAAACACTCTCCTTTTCTCCCCCCATGCTTTGCGTTGTAAAGCCACCGTAGTATTCACTGGTGGGGTGAGGGGGAACCATTGACTTGTTGGTAGCTATCTTCTGTGGCAAGCATTTGAAGCAAACCTGTAGCTTGGCAGGTCACTGTGATAACGATTTTCATGAAAAATTCAGTTGGCAAAATGAAGTTTTGGAGTAAATGTATACACCAAATCTGATTTTTGGTAGAAATGAAAATTATTTTTAAAATCCTCTTGCATATTGGCATCTCTTATGCCTTATCATTAAAATACAGCAGTTAAATTATCTGAAATCAAGTTGAGTTGGAATGTTGAACTTTGTCTTATTGTCTTATGTGTAATAACTATGCTTTTAAAAGTGAGATTTCCTGAAGTGTATCTTGCATATCAACTTTACAAAACACCTTCATGTTTCAAAAACAGGATTTGTGAAAAATGCAGCTGTTGAGCTGATAGCCTGGGCCATCAAGTTGGTAGAGTTCCCATTGCCAGATGGTGCTGCTGCATGGCAGAAAGGATGTTTAGTAGCATCTGGGCAGGGGGATAACTAGGTTCAAAGGCATTTGCAGTTAATTTTGTCGTACAAAGTAACCCAGCGGATATTCAAAATCAGAGTTGCAGGAATGGGCTTACATCCAGCAAGCAGCCCAGTCAAAACAGACTTCATTTATTTATTTGTTTGTGCCTTTCATTTTTTGAAGGTGGCACACAGCCTTGTTCCAGGAGAATCTTGGGCGACAGCTGCGGAACACTGAAGCTAATATATCAGGTGTTTGCACCTGGCCATTCACTGCTCTATTTTCCTTTCTCCAAAAGGGTCGCTCAGTTCTGGAGCCCTCCCTACCAAAGCGAAGAGGTAATAAACGGAGTTTTATGTATCCCAGCTTCCTGGATGATGAAATGGTGGATGGCATGGATACGTTGGACTCCTCTTTCTTCAGTAAGGCAAGCATGGTTCCATGGCTATTCCTTTCCCTGTTTAGGAACCCACCCCTTCCATTAATCTGTAATAGGGAAGCACAGTAGCCTGCCACAGTAGTCATGGCCAGAGCATACTGTCCAGATCTCCTGACGACAGATGATCTCTGGCTCATGAGCATGAGCCTGCGTGTGTAGGAAGTGTGCTTGGGCAGTTTCCCTCCCTGCAGTCAGGAATGCTGCTTTTTCAAATGTTCCTGATTACGGGGAATAAGTTTGTTCATGTACAGTGATGCACATAGGTTTCCTGGTCACAAGCCACCTTGTATCAGCAGTGAGTGGGCTAACATGCTCAGTGCCCACTTCCCTTCTACATGTGCTGATTTCAGTGTACATAATACCATACATCAGAAGGCAAGTATCATGTTCTCAACAAGCCCCCTCTATTGAATGCAGTAGGATCCCAACTGTTTGTACGCCTGGACCAGGGGTATTCAAACTGTGGCCCTCCAGATGCCCATGGACGACAGTTCCCATGAGCCCCTGCCAACAAATGCTGCATGGGGCTCATGGGAATTGTAGTCCATGGACATCTGGAGGGCCGCAGTTTGACTACCCCTGGTCTGGACGGACTCTTTCATCCCATTTGGTAAGATCCTTAGCCACTAATAGTCACTAATGATAATCTTTCTGTTGCCTGCAAATTCAAGATGAGTGAGTCTTTTTTCTTGAGCAAGCCATACTCCTATGAATTGCTCAACTGCTAATTCTGTGTACTGAATAACATAAGGGGCATAGACATGTTGATTTGCAGTGGTGTGGTGCATTACATGATGTTTCTCCCAATGGAAGCCTTTCCCCAGTTTTGGGAAAGTTGTTCTTGCAAAGGCTGGGGCTCCTGTCATTTCATGAGTGGTGTGCTACAGAAGCTTCTCTATTGTGACCATAATGGGAGGAAGGTCCCTCACTACCTGCACCCAGATGGCTGCAACAGATCTTCTAGCTTGTATGCTCCATTTCTCCCAAAGTCCTGAATGATTGCCTTCCTTGCTGAATCGTTGCAGGCACCCTCCTTCCCACTTCTGATTTCATTGAGCATGGCTCCCCCCCCCCCCCCCGTAGTATAGCACAGCAGGGCTTCCTTTTACTGCTTCTCAAATTTCCCAGGTAAAATGCTCATTGGATCAGAAAGACTAGCAAGCTGCCTTTTAAAAAAGGTAATCTTTTATTTTATTATGGCTATCAACCTGTTAAATATGTAGTCGGTCGCCATCTGAGCTGAATAATATTCAACTCTACGTAGTGCAGGAAGGCCTTATTCTCAGACCATGAAATTCTCACTTTATCCAGCAAGTGCTACCATAATACATGATTTTCACAGAAGTGACTATGTCTTTTGGGCATGATATTGGTCATCTGGAACCACAACATTTGTTGACATGGTCAAGCATACAAAATGGTGTCTATATGTTTTCTCTCTCTCATAGGTTGACACACATGAGGAAATGTGTTCCATGCCAGATGATGTATTTGAATCTCCACCCCTCTCTGCAACATATTTACGAGGACTTCCTCAGCCAGGAGAAGGCAAATCACCTGAGGCTGAGCAGCCATTTCAGTGAGTCTTGGGTTCCAGTTAAGAATAGTCCTAACGTCTTGACATGAATATGCTTCTAGAAGTCCATTTTGACCTTGGCTTTGTCTGAACCGCTAACAACAAAGATTATGGAGAAACAAAGCAAGACATACAATGTGAACCTTTCTTTGTTTCACAATATAGCAGGTTTTTCTTTGAAACTGTTTATTCTGCCTTTGAATAAAATGGGCAGCTCTCCTCAAGGCAGATTACACTATCAAAATATTTTGATAAAAGTGACTATAATACAACCCTACAATGCTATAGGATATCAGCCAATCAACAGATATTAAAAAATAAAACTAAATTCTCCTTCTGTGGGGCCAAAGTCATCCAGGTAGCTATGATATGCCTCTCCTCACTCAGGTAGGTTGGCCACTTCATATGCGAATTATTTACAGCCTGCCTTCCAGTTTCGAATTGCCCTACTACTTGGGTAGGTGATCTTAAGCCCTGTTCCCAATCAACTAATAATTCAAATAGTAGGTATCTTTACCACTGAGGATTCATGGAAAGTCAGGGGGAAATCCACATTACTCCCAAGAAAGAGGGGGCATTGGCTGACCAGCCAATTGCTGACAAGAAGCGACTACAGGGAGCCAAGCCAGTAGCTGTAGTCCCTAAGGAGCAACCTAGAACTCCGAGTCTCAACTCCTCCAACACAGAGATGGTGAAGGTGGCAGGGATGCTGGCACAGCATCCTCTACCTTCACCATGCAAAACTGGCCATAAGGAGAAGATGGACTCCAAGTCTGGGAAGAGCTAAGCCGTGATGAAAGACACTGGCTCACGCCACGAGGGCAGCATGCAACCATCAAAGAAGAGGAGAACAGGCAATATCATCAACAACTGCTGCTGGCTCAGGCTATTCAGCACCTGATCAACATTAGAACCATCAAGTTAGTCTCCCTGGGCCAGGAATTCACCGGAGTTTACTCCATATTCTTCATTGTGCCCCAAAAGTCTGGTGACTGGCATGCGGTGCTAAACCTAAAAAGCCTCAACATATGGGTGAAGAGGTGGTTCTGCAGACCTTGGATATGATGACATCACTCAACCTACAGGAAGCATACCTGTACATACCCCTCCACAAAGATTCCAGATGGTACCTTTGTTTCTTTAATCAGGGTCAACACTTCTAATACACGGTTTTACCATTCAGTCTGTCATCAGCCTCTATAGTGTTTGCCAAAGCCATGGTGGCCTTGGTGCTCAACTTTGTTAGCACAGGGTTCATGTATATCCGTTCATTATGAACTGTTATTGAGAGCTCGAAATGAGGTCACAACAAGGAGCATCACAGACATGATCCAGGCATGCCTCCAGAATATACACGCAATCAGCAAAGGTTTTCCTCCTGGAGGAGAAGCAGAAGAAACTGATATTCTTGACAGCAGAAATCATCACAAGCAGGACTGCAGATCTGACAGACCTGGCAGCGGTCAATGGCCCTGATGATATTGAACATAGACATGGTACCCTGGGCCTGATTCCATTCGAGATCTCTAATGGGATCTGTTATGCTTCCAGAAGGATATTGCCAAACATAAGAATAGGAGATTGACAGTGCCATCACATCTTCACCCAACACTTCAGTGGTGGATGGTCAAAAAACATCTCCATAAAGGTACTGCCCACATAGATAGTCATGACCACGGATCCCAGCCAGAGGGGCTAGGGAGCGCATTGTTGGAATTTCACTAGTCCACGTTAGAGAAGCATCACAGCATGAACTGGCTAGAGCTATGGGCAGTACGGCTGGCCCTGCACTCATTCCAACTGGTACTATTGGGGAAACCATGTCCTGGTATGCACAGACAACTTGGACTCCAAGGTACACATAAACAGACAAGGTGGCACACAATACAGAACTCTGTACCTCAAAGCATGCTGTTTTCTAAAATGGGCCAAGGACACCCTGGCAAGCCTGAAGGTGGAACACCTCCAGGGCCAAGCCAACCAGCAAACAAACTGGCTCAGTTGACAGGACCTGGACTCTGGCAAGTAGAGACTAAACTGGGGAGGTCTTTCCACAGATCACTACCTGGTTCAGAGTTCCTGGGATGGACATACTAGTGACACCCAAAAATGCACAAATGCCATGGGTTCCTGGTCCACTTCTTCAACAAGGCGACGGAGGGCAAAGATGCCCTCAGCTGACTGTGGCCTCTCAGCCTTCTGCATGCTTTCCCCCCACTTCCTCTCATCAGCAGACTGCTAAACAGAATCAGGAGGGAGGAGACTGAAGTGATATTCATCACGCCACATTGGCCCAAGCATCCATGGTTCTCCGATCTGGTCCCGATGTCCAAAATGGAACCAGATGTCCAAAATGGAATACTACCAGCCAGATAGGACCTTCTACTTCAAGGGCTGGTTCATCATCCAGACCTAGACTGGCTACAACTGAGAGTGTGGAGGTTGAGCAGTGCACGTTACGAGGTTTAGTGTTCACACCTGACTTTGTGGATATTATGATACAAGGCTGGCCCTCAACCAAACAGATATACGGCCACATTTGGAAGATCTTCAATAAATGGATGGTTCATCAAGGCATGGAACCTATGCAACCATACTTTTGAGACATCGTTAACTTTCTTTATGAAGACAGGAAACAAGGGGTGCAGGCAAATACATTGAAATGACATGTCGCAGCCATCAGTGCAGTTTTGCATTGCAGTTTTGGACCTGGAGAAGTCATCTGCCTTGTCAGCGAATATTTATGTTCAGCAGTTCCTCAAAGGAGTGCAACAGCTGGACCCCTCAATACAGCACAGATTCCCCACATGGAGTCTGCCTATTGTCCTACGTGCCATCACTAAGCCACCCTTCAAACCACTGTGGCGGACAGAATGCAAGTTCCTTTAATGGAAATTGGCTTTCATAGTGGCTATAACTTCAGCCAGGCACATGTTGGAGCTGGCCACGCTGTCATCCAGGAAGGAATTGTACACATTCCAAAAGGATTCTGTCACACTTAGGACGGACCCCGGCTTTGTTCCTAAAGCCTACTCTCACTTCCATCTTGAGCAACCAGTGGAACTACAATTGTTTTGCCCTGAGCCAAAGTGGATAAGGAACAACACAAACTGGACATCTGTTAGGCTCTATACATCTAATTGAAGCGAACAGCTGACGCCCTATTTATCTCCCACAGAACCTCAACAGGAAGGTGTCAGCCTTGACTGTTGCTTACTGGGTCAAACAGTATAATCAAAGCCTACGAGACCCAAGGAAAGATCCCCCCAGGGAGGATCCCACTAGAGTTGCAGCCTTCTCCACCCAGGCTACGGTGATAGAGATCTGAAGGGTTGAGCTTAGGGTTGGGCACTTCAACCCTAGTTGAGCTTCTGCTTGAACCACCTTGTTGCTGTTTCCAGACATCTGGCTAAGGCTTTCAGGGAAGAATCAGAGGAGGAAGAACTGGGTGTCATCAGCAGATTGATGACATCCCAGCCCAAGCCTCTGCACCAGCTGATCAAGAGTGTGCATAAAGATATTAAATAAGATTGGAGAGAGGACCATTCTCTGTGGGATTTCACATGTGAGCTGGTGGCTCTCTCTCCTATTGCTACCCTTGGTGTCTGCAACCCCAGAGAAAGGAAATCGGCCATTGGAGGACTGTCCCCTGTATCTTGGCATCAGCGAGGCTTGGTTACTGCATCAAGCGCTGCTGTGTGGGCTAATATCACAAGCAACGTTGATCCGCCTTGGTCCTGCTGACAGTGGAGGTCATCCATCAGGGCAGCTAGCACAGTTTCTACCCCATGGCCAATTCAGAAGCCTGACTGGGAAGGGTCTAGGAATGCACTCAAGCAAATAGGGAGTAAGTGAATCAAAATAAATTGATGGGATAGTTGCATCTTTTGTTACCTAGATTAGTGATCCCCAACCTGTGGGCTGCGGACCACATGTGGTCCTTCGAGTAATTGGAAGTGGGCCCCAAAGGATGCCTTCTCCCCCCCTGGCCCTTTAATTCATCCCCCCCCCCCAGCCCTTTACAACACACTTCATTGTTGTGGTGTGTCTGTATCCTATTTTGAAGGGATGTTTAAACATTACCAATAGCGATCAGAGAGTGCTAGGGCAGTGGTTGAGAGTAGAGGAATAAACTACCCCCTCCCCCCACCGGGCCTCAGTAAAAGGCATTGAGTGGTCCCCGGCGTTGAGTGGTCCCCGGTGATAAAAAGGTTGGGGACCACTGACCTAGATGTTTTTAAAAAGCCAAATTAACAAACAGGGCTCTCTGGGGCTTCAAACCATTCCAGAAGTCCTGTAAGGCAGAGCTGTTCCATCAGACCTATGGCTGAGGCCAGGAGAATTAACCTGAACAAAATACTAGCTTCCCTATCTGAAAACTTAATTGAAAACTATCTATTTAAGAAAAATCTAACCAAAAACTAATCAAGCCCCTACATGAGATTTTACTTATAATGTAGAAATGGTTTTTAATTTAATTTTAAAACCTAAACCAATTTTATTTAATAATGCTTATTATAATATATTGCAAGTGAATGTTTTTCATTTTTGATGCTACTCGCCCTGAACCAACTCGGGAAGGGCAGGCTATAAGAATAAACTATTATGATTCTATTTTTGTAGACGTGCAGTTGCCGCCAGAGTTGTGCCATCTCCAACAGCTGCCCCAAAGAGGGGCACAAGGATTGCTTCCAAAGTGAAACATTTTGCCTTTGATCGCAAGAAGCGCTACTACGGCCTGGGAGTGGTGGGCAAGTGGCTGAACAGGACATATCGCCGGAGCATTAGCAGTGTGGTCCGGTCTCAGCTGGAGATTGCAGACAGCCATAGGTAGGAATCCCACATGCCGATCATGACTTGAGCTGATCTAGGCTTTCCTGTGACACTAGAGAGCCAGCTTGCTGTTGTGGTTAAGAATGGTGGCCTCTAATCTGGCAAGTCAAGCTTGATTCCCTGCTCCTCCACATGCAGCCAGCTGGGTGACCTTGGACTGGCCACAGAGTTGTTCTCACAGAGCAGTTTTCTCAGCCTCATCTACCTCAGTGTCTGTTGTGAGGAGAGGAACGGAAGGCAATTGTATGAGATTTCTTTGGGTAGTGAAAAGTGGGGTACGAAAACCAACTCCTCTTCTAGTGCAGGGAACTGGGGGAAAGAGTCCATTTTAACCTGCTTGACCACCTGACCATCTTGCTAGGATGTGTTTTCCATCATAAATGTGTTCAGAACCAGGAGACAAGGGATTAAAAAGCCTCAGATGCCCTCTTCCAAGAATATAACACTGTGGAAGTGATGCTTGGCTTATGTCTTCCTTGTGATATGTGATAATACCCCCCGCATAGATCTATGATACAGCCTCTTTGCAGAGCTGGAAAAAAGGAATAAAAGAGGGCAACCAAGATGATAAGGGCATTGGAGTATCCGCCCTAGGAGTAAAGGCTGCATTTAAGAAGATGAATGAAGGGGGGCATGGTAGAGGTTTATAAAAGCATGCATGCGGAAATGAGAGTGGAGTGCTTTTTCTTAATTTCCCGAAATACTAGGTCTTGAGTACTACCCAGTGAAGTTGAGGATAAACAAAAGGAAGTACTTTACCCAATAAGTTATTAACATGTGGAATTAACTGCGTGAGGATGTGATGGCCACAAGGATAGGTAACTTTAAAAGGGGAATCAATACATTTGTAGAGGATATGTCCATCAGTGGTTACTAGCCAGGAGATTTAAATGGAAACCTCCATGATCAAGAGCAGTAAATGTCTAAATACCAGTGCTAGGAGGGAAAACTGGGAAAAATCTTTGGCCTCTGTGCGCAATAATGGACTGGTTGGTTATTAGTCTGATACAGCAGGGCTACTTTTATCAGCATACAGACTTCTTCCTTTCTCCATAATAGGCCCTACTTCACCTACTGGATCACCTTTGTCCATATCATCATCACCTTATTGATCATTTGCACTTATGGGATTGCTCCAGTTGGCTTTGCCCAGCATGTGACAACAGCACTTGTGAGTTTAATACTACTTACTTAATTTCTGCTTGCTATATACTGATAGACAGATAGCAGTTAATTGGGTGTTGAACCAAAATCTGCAACCAGAAAATCCAACCTATGTGGGTTTTCTGCAAACAGAACAAAATAAGCAAGTTACACAAATTCAGAAAAGGTTGTGTGCTGCCCTAGCAGGGCAGTCTGGGTAACTACACTCTTGGCCAGTAAGCCAAGCCCAAATTGCAAACCGAGTAGCAAAGTCCAGTCCAGGTCTTGGCACTAACTGTGGCAACCAAATTCCAAGGGAGAGCCAAGGGGGGGGGGTGCTGATGTCCTGAACCAGGGAAGCAGAGTCTGAAGCTCAAACAAAGTCCAAATACCAGAGTTGTAGTCCAAGAAACCGTAAGCAGAAGTCAGGAAACCAGAGATCAGTCAGGCAGAGCTTTGCTAAAGCAAGGGTGGGTCAGGAACGGGAGTCAAGATGACGGGAGGGCTTGCGCAAGAGTTGCACCCACAAGGGTGCCATTGCAGCTTTGCTTAAGGGCAACCTTCCTTAATGAGCCGAACAGTCCCACCTGACACTTCAGATGTCATCTGTCGAAGTATCCTCACCTGGGCCAAATCTGTTTTGACACCGTGCCATGAGCTGGGCACTCCTGCGGCGCACTGTGAAGTCTGTTTGCCATTGCCTCCTACGATGCTCCAGCAAGCTGTCCGGGGTGGGGTGAGGGCACTGCCGATGGAGAAGGCAGCTGCACTGAAACTGGAGGTGGGGGCTGCTCTTGCTCGAAGGGTGGCTGCTGTTCTTGCTGAGGGAGATGCTCTTGCTCAAGGGGCAGCAGCAGCGGGGGCCTGACTGGTTATTCGATAGAATCCATCAGATGCAGTAAGCCAGTTGAAAAACTCAATTCAGCAAAGGTAGCAGGAGTCAGTTGGGATGTTGAATTAGTGAAGACATATTTCATTGGTGTGTTTCAAATAAATGAATGAATGAATGAATGAATGAATGCATGCATGAATGCATGCATGCATGAATGAATGAATGAATGAATGAATGAATGAATGAATGAATGAATGAGCTTGCCAGTAGTTTTGTTCGTATCAGATGATAGGCCCAAATTCAGTCCCTGATTTATTTTTGCAGCTGATAAATAATTCCCAATTCCTTATAAGTTCCAGTATGCCTCCTTTCTTAAGTTGTTTGCTACTGAGATATAACATAGGAATTTCTCTTGTTGTGATGCAGGTACTGAGGAACAAAGGTGTTTATGAGAGTGTGAAATACACCCAACAAGAGAACTTCTGGGTTGGCCCAAGTTCGGTAAAGGCTGTGCTTCCATTTTTGTTTGCGCTTTCCAAAGAGGATGGAATTCCTTCCATTTTAAGGATGAGAGTGTGCATTATTCAAAGTACTTCTGGATGTTGGTTTCTTGGTTTAAATTGTGAATATCCTTGTGCATGTGCACCCACACTCTGTCACTTTTTAGTTTGCATTTGCAATGCTCAAGAATCTGCATCAGCCAATAAAATCAGATATTCAAGATAGTTGTCTTTCTGTGTTCCACTTGGCCACCAGTGGGTTATGGGGGGTACAGTTGCCAAATCCAGGTTGGGAAACTCATGGAGATTTGGGAGTGGAGGCAGGAACCTCAGTTGGATACAATGGCATAAAGCAGTGGTCCCCAACTCCTGGTCCGGGGACCGGTACCAGGCCACGGCTCCTCCTCCCCAGCTGCTGCCTTGGGAGCTGCCCTGCCATTCTGCCATGGGCTCACCTTTGGTGCTCTCCAGCGGCCGCCATGGCTGGGGCTCCCCCTCAGTGTGGCACTGCGCAGATTCTGCTGGCAACACCCCACAGTGGGAAGTCAGAGGTGCCGGCGGGAAAGCAAGTGGAGCAGGGGTTAAGGTGGCGGCAGTGACATCCCTCAGCAAAAGACTACTTCCTGGGCCTCAGTAAAATTGCCAAGCGTTGACCGGTCCCCGATGATAAAAAGGTTGGGGACCACTGGCATAAAGTCTATCCTCCAAGGCATCAATTTTCATCAGGGGAACTAATCTCCATAATCTGTAGATGAACTGTAATTCTAGGGGATCTCTAGGTCCCACCTGACAGCTGGCATCCCTAATGGTTTTCCCAGGTAGCAGTTATCATTCACTGTAAGTAAAAGGAAGAGAAATTAGCAAATCTCCCCTTTCTACTTTCTTCCCTCCCTCCCTACTTTGCATTTCAGATTGACTTGATCCACCTAGGAGCTAAATTCTCCCCCTGCATAAGGAAAGACCTACAGATCAAGAAGTTGATCCAGAAGGAGAGAGACCGAGAGCGCAAGTCGGGCTGCTGCGTCCAGAATGATAACTCTGGTTGTGTTCAGACTCTGCGAGATGACTGCTCGGTGAGCATGCCAGCAAGAGGGGTGCTCTGAAACTCCGGATCTGTCTGGGTGAAACGGCTCATTTGGGGGTGAAAGGAGCTTTTTATTTCAGTCCCTATTTCTGTATAATTTTAGATACAGCTTTCGTCTTGATTTATCTGTCTTAAACCTTTGTTATAATAACATGGCAAGATATTTGTTCCTTTGAGGTTGTGTAATATTGCAGGACAGTCTCAAAAATATTGGGAAGACAGAACTGTGATTCAAATGTGAGGCTTTTTTCTCTGTCTCTCTCTCTCTCTGTCTCTCTCTCTCTGCTGAGTTATACTGAAACCGTGGGGCCATGCTTCCATGGCATCCACAGGACTGCTTTCATAATGACACTGATGAGAGTATCTTAGCTTAATTTTAGCTTAGCTTAATTGTATTGGTTAAATTGCTGTTTTGCTTGACCAGTTCATACCATCTTTAACACGGCGCCGCAGCACCGCGGACTAAATAAAAGAGTAAGGGCCACGAAGGCGGGCCCTGTCCGGGATGAGGAAGGGTGCCGATAGGCCCCTTCCCCTGGACTGACCAGCGGAGGGCCCAATCGGGAGGCCCCGATTGGCCCCTCCACTGGTCAGTCCACCCCCAAGCTGCCAATCAGCAGCCGCATGCAGCGCGGCTACTGATTGGCTGCTTGCCCGGCCACAAACCAATTGGGGGGCGCGAAGCGCCTCCCAACCCGCCCTACCCCCCCACCAGAGCTTCCCTTCGCTCCGGCAGCCATTACTTTGCTGGCCGCCAAGAGCGAAGGTAGGCTCCTTGGCCCCTGCCCCGAAAACGGCTCCCCAGACTTTCCCCGGGGCTTGGGGACTGTTTTAAAGCATCCCCGCCACCTCTAAAACGCTGCCCAAGCCCCAGGGAAGGCGCTCCGCGCCTTCCCCGGGGCTTGGGCAGCGGCTTAAAGGATCCACGCCGCCTTTAAAACGCTGCCCAAGCTCCGGGGCCTGGGGAACATTTT
Organism: Paroedura picta; assembly: GCF_049243985.1. NCBI lineage: Eukaryota > Metazoa > Chordata > Lepidosauria > Squamata > Gekkonidae > Paroedura > Paroedura picta. The sequence goes on from NC_135371.1 coordinate 128,849,791, forward strand.
GCTACATGGGCAGGAGGGGGAGCAAACCCTCCCCTAGGGCCCGCTGTATTTTTTTTACAGCGGGCTCTACTGCTCTACAGCGGGCTCTAATATCAGATCACAATTAAAAGAAAGTATAATTAAAACCCAAACTTAAGTTGACGGGGGGGTGGGGATCAGGATAATATGTAACACATAAAAGCTTATAGAACGGATTACATTAATAGAAAGTCTGTTTTTGTGTCTATAAACCAATTTATCTATTTGGTTTACCTTTATAGGTAACACATTTAGGGTGCTGACATCGGTATCTACATACCCCAAATAAGAATTCTGTATGAATGGGCCTCCAGTGGAGTTGTGCCTCTAAACTTTTCCCTTAATTTATAAAAATCAGTCATTCTTCTCATCCCAACAGGAAACATTAGCCACTTTTGTAAAGTGGCCAGATCATAGCCCACCAGAGGTTGACCCCAGCAATTTCAGTCTGAAAAGGTCATCGGGAGCAGTGTGCCATCAGGATCCCAGGTAGTTGTGTACTTCTGTGCATGTGTATACTTCTTTTCCACATAGGGAAGATCTGTCCAAAAACCCTCTATGATCCAAGTGTTGAACTAGAATTAGTAGTCCAAGTGTTGAAGCAGAAACACTTGAGTTCAAATTGCCATTCTGTCACAAAGTTCACTGAGGGACCACAATTCCAGTTATATACTCAGCCTAATCTACCTTGCAGGGATGCTAGGATAAAAATGGGGAGGACATATATAGATCATGTTGAGCAAAAAGTAAAAATTGTATAGATAAAAATTAGAAAGTGTGGGTTTCTTTTAAAAGACCTAGGTGGGCACTGTGACTTGTTCTAAACATTCATTTCTGATTGGCTGTATCCCAACAGGACTTGTGAGGAACCAGCTTCAAATAGACCTCACGTATGGCCCGATGATATCACCAAGTGGCCGGTAAAGAGTCCTTTCTCCCTTTATTTTTAGCTTTTACTTTATTTTGCTAACTGCTTCCTACCATGCAAGTGTACAGATGGGTGATTTTGGGAAGTGTCGAAGGGAAGAGAGAATGTGTCCGGCGTATTGTCACAGCCTAGCTATCTCACACAGTGAAAACCTCTTCATGTACTGTTCCTACGCAAAGTCATGTGTGTGTGCCTCTCTTTGGCATAACCTCCAGTTACACTAGAGGAGGGAAGGTGTTGGTATGTTACTGGGTGGGTGGAATGGAGTAAAACCTTGGTGGCTTTGAGTGCTTAATTCCAGAAATCACCAAACATTGGTGAACAAGGAAGAGGAGGAGGCCATGTAATGAGATCAGGGAGATGTAGGATGTCAAGATAAGCCTTTCTCCAACATTTTTACTATTGAGAAACCCCGGATACATTCTTCAGGCTTTGAGGAACCCCAGTAGTGGTGTAATCATGCAGAATTTATCTGGGAAACATAGCTGTGTACATGCCCACCTGGGGCCCCACCCCTTCCAGGCCCATCATTGGCCATTTACAGAGGGGTGTGTGGGTCAACATGACCATATACATTCATTGTTATTGTTGTTAGTTGCGAAGTCGTGGACAATGATACTCCAGGACTTCCTGTCCTCTACCTTTCCCTGGAGTCCATTTAAACTCGCATAGCCATAGCCTTCTTCCCCAGGAGCAAGCGTCTTTTAATTTCTTTGCTGCAGTCCCCATCTGCAGTGATCTTGGAGCCCAGGAAAATAAAATCTGTCACTACCTCCATTTCTTCCCCATCTATTTGCCAGGAATTGAGAGGGCCACATGCCATGATCTTAGTTTTCTTGATGTTGAGTTTCAAGCCAACTTTTGCATTCTCCTCGTTCACCCGCATCAACAGGCTCTTTAGTTCCTCTTCACTTTCTGCCATTAGAGTGGTATCATCTGCATATCTGAGGTTGTTGATATTTCTCTCTGCAATCTTAATCCCAATTTGTGACTCATCTAACCTGCCTTTCTCAAGATGTGCTCTGTGTACAAGTTAAATAGGCAAGACGACAGTATACAGCCTTGCTGAGCTCCTTTCTCAATTTTGAACCAATCAGTGATTCCATACCCAGTTCTCACTGTTGCTTCTTGACATGCATATAGGTTTCTCAAGAGACAGATAAGATGCTCTGGTATTCCCATCTCTTTAAGAACTTGCTACAATTTGTTGTGCTCCACACAATCAAAGGCTTTAGCATAGTCAATAAAGCAGAAGTAGATGTTCTTCTGGAACTCCCTAGCTTTCTCCATAATCCAGCGCATGTTGGCAATTTGATCTCTAGTTCCTCTGCCTCTTCGAAATCCTGCCTGCACTTCTGGAAGTTCTCGATCCACATATTGCTGGAGCCTAGCTCGCTCTTGTATAGTTAAGGGATGTTAAGCTCGCTCTTGTATAGTTCTTCTGTATAATTTTGCCACCTTTTCTTAATCTCTTCTGCTTCTGTCAGATCCCTGCCATTTTGGTCTCTTATCATACCCATCTTTGCATGAAACGTTCTCTTTATATCTCCAATTTTCTTGAAAAGACCTCTGGTCCTCCCCATTCTATTGTTTACTTCTATTTGTTTGCACTGTTCGTTTAAGAAGGCATTCTTATCTCTTCTAGCTTTTCTCTGGAATTCTGCAATTGGGTGTATCTTTCTCTTTCTCCCTTGCCTTTCACTTCCCTTCTCTCCTTAGCTATTTGTAAAGCTTCCTCAGACAATTTTGATTTCTTGCATTTCTTTTTCTTTGAGATAGTTTTAGTTGCTACCTCTTGTACAATGTTGTGAACCTCCGTCCACAGTTCTTCAGGCACTCTGATTCCTTAAATCTATTTGTCACCTCTACTGTATGTTTGTCGGGGATATGATTTAGTTCATACCTGAGTGGCCTAGTGCTTTTCCCTACTTTCTTCAATTTAAATTTAAATTTTGCAACAAGAAGCTCATGATCTGAACCACAATCAGCTCCTGGTCTTGTTTTTATTGACTGTATAGAACCTTTCCATCTTTGGCTGCAGAGCACATAGTCAATCTGATTTCTTTGTTGACCGTCTGGTGATGTCCATGTGTGGAGTTGTCTCTTGGGTCGTTGGAAAAGAGTGTTTGCTATGACCATTGTATTCTCTTGACAAAATTCTACCAGCCTGTGCCCTGCTTCATTTTGTACTCCAAGGCCAAACTTGCCTGTTATCCCGGTTATCTTTTGGCTTCCTACTTTAGCATTCCAATCCCCCATGATGATAAGCACATCATTTTTTGGCGTTGCTTCTAGGTGGTGTTGTAGAACTGGTCAACTTCATCCTCTTCAGCAGTAGTGGTTTGGGCATAGACCTGTATTACTGTGATGTTGAATGGTTTGCTTTGGATTCGAACTGAGATCATTCTGTCATTTTGGGGATTGTATCCCAAGACTGCTTTTCCTACTCTTTTATTGATTATGAAGGCTACTCCATTTCTTCTGAGAGATTCTTGCCCACAGTAGTATACTTGATGGTCATCTGAATTATTCACCCATTCCTGTCCATTTTAGTTCACTGATTCCTAAAATATCGATGTTCAGTCTTGTCATCTCTTGTTTGACCACATCCAGCTTGCCTTGATTCATGGATCTGACGTTCCAGGTTCCTATGGGGAAAAAAGTATTTACAGAATCGGACTGTCTTTTCACCACCAGTTCCCTCCACAATTGAGCATCCTTTCAGCTTTGGCCCAGTTGCTTGATTCATTCTGGTGCTACTCGTAGTAGCTGTCTGCTCATCCCCAGTAGCATATTGGACACCTTCCGACCTGAGGGGCTCATCTTCTGGCGTCATATCATTTTGCCTTTTGAACTTGTCCATTGGGTTTTCATGGCAAAGATACTGGAGTGGTTTGCCATTTCCTTCTCCAGTGGATCACCTTTTGTCAGAGCTCTCTGCTATGACCTGTCCGTCTTGGGTGGCCCTGCACGGCATAGCTCATAGCTTCATTGAGCTACACAAGCCCCTTCACCATGACCAGGTAGTGATCCCTGAAGGGGTATATGTTCATATCACCCGCTAAATGTTTAACAAATTTTAAAAATATATAAAAAATTAATTCACCCACACACATTCAAGAAACCCTTCCAGAGACATCAAGAAACCCCAGGGTTTCACGAAACCCTGGTTGAGAAAGCCTGGTATAGATGTACAAGCATGCACATACATAGGAAAGACTTCCCTTGCTTCTTTCTCCAGGCCTTACAGCAAATTGAGCCGTAGTGCCCTTCACTCTCATACCTTATAACTTAGGATCTAGCTGTGTACACAGGAGCACAGTGATCTAGCTTGAAAGGTAGTAAGGGGCTGGGGAATCTCTGTCTCTACAGATATGTCAAGGATGCAGGATAGCCTGATCGTGGTAGTAGAATCTCAGTAGCATGGTATGTTATTAACACTAATTAGCAAAGATAAAGTGACAAAATGAACAAGAATGGCTAGAATGGGTTTCCAAAGCATTTGCTCAAAGCCTTTTATCTAGTTGTTCAATGTGTGTCTTTCACAGATCTGTACATATCAGGCCAAGACTAATCATACTGGCTTTTTGCACATGGACTGTGACATTAAAGGAAGACCATGCTGTATCGGGACCAAAGGCAGGTAAGTATGTAAGATACTGCCAGCAAGGTCAGAGCTCAGAATGCAATGATGATGTTAGCCATTCAGTCATGCCCAACTTTTGGGAGTCTTATGGCTAAGGAAAGAGCCTCTTGTGGTGCAGGGTGGTAAGGCAGCAGACGTGCTGTCTGAAGCTCTGACCATGAGGCTGGGAGTTCGATCCCAGCAGCCAGCTCAAAGTTGACTCAGCCTTCCATCCTTCCTTGGTTATTAAAATGTGTACCCAGCCTGGTGGGGGGTAAAACAGTAATGACTGGGGAAGGGACTGGCAAACCACCCCATATTGAGTCTGCCAAGAAACGCTAGAGGGCGTTACCCCAAGGGTCAGACATGACTCAGTGCTTGCACAGGGGATAACTTTACCTTTCTGGCTAAGGAAGTGCACGATATTAAATTCCATCTTGGCGCTCCTAGGTTTTGTTCTTTTGTTTGGCCTTTGTTCTAGCCTGCTTATTAAGCAAAGTTAGTGTCGGGTAAAGGTCGGCAACATGTAGTACAATTAAACACGAAGTACAACTCAGTTACTCCATCAGGCTTTGTAACATATTATCCAAAGTATGAAATGGAGGTAGTGAGAGATTTTATTTTCCTGGGCTCCAAGATCACTGAAGATGGGGATTGCAGCAAAGAAATTAAAAGACGCTTGCTCCTGGGGAGGAAAGCTATGGCAAATCTAGACAGCATCCTAAAAAGCAGAGACATCATCCTGCCAACAAAAGTGCATCTAGTCAAGGCTATGGTCTTCCCAGTTGCAATGTATGGCTGTGAAAGTTGGACCATAAGGAAGGCCGAGCGTCAAAGAATTGAGGCTTTTGAACTCTGTTGGACTTGGACTTGGCAAACAAACCAGTCAGTCCTAGAGGAGATTAGCCCTGCCTGCTCCTTAGAAGGCCAGATCCTGAAGATGAAACTCAAATACTTTGGCCACCTCATCAGAAGGAAGGACTCCCTGGAGAAGAGCCTAATGCTGGGAGCGATTGAGGGCAAAAGAAGAAGGGGACGACAAAGAATGAGGTGGCTGGATGGAGTCACTGAAGCAATCGGTGTGAATTTAAATGGGGAATGGTAGAGGACAGGAAGGCCTGGAGTATCATTGTCCATGGGGTCGCGATGGGTCGGACACTACTTTGCACCTAACAACAACAACCCAAAGTATCTAAGACTTTGCTAAACCTGAGCAGCAAGATACCAAGACTTCAGATGACATAGGCTTTTTCTAGAAGCTCAGTTTTAGAAAAGTTTCTTAATAGCTTGTTGTTGACTTCCTTATCAGTAAACTACATGGGAGATGCCTAGACTGAGATTAATGTTTCAGTTTACTGATTATCTTTAATGCTTGGAAATATTCAGTGCCGTCATCTGGGATCACAGTCTGAAGGAGTATAAAGGTTACAGTTCTTATTTCTCTGAATTATTACCAAATGTGACGAGAAAGTGCCCTAAAGTGCCTCAAAATCTGGGCTGAAACCATTATCTATTTTTGAATTTCCAAAAGTTAGCAGGTGTGTAGTTCAGATTCTGTGTTGATTTGTCACTGCTATGTTATGAAGGATTGCAAAGAGCTAAGTTCAATGGCCTCCCCTTAATTTCCTTTTTGGAAAGAAAGCACTGATCTGTTCCATAGTAGTGTATTATCCAAGGGACTCAGCATGAGGGGAAGGGTGGAAATGAGGTCTGAAGACCTCATGTTTACCAGTGACCTCATGGTACTGTACTGACGTGCAGGAACTAACTAATGTAACCTCAAAGGCTGACCTGGTTTACAAACCTAATATTTACTGTAGAGGGAAGGTGAAGCATAGTTTGGTGGGGATTGATGCGACCTGTCATGTTTCTCTCCCTATGTTCCCCACCTCACATCCAGCTGCGAGATCACGACGCGAGAGTACTGTGAATTCATGCATGGCTACTTCCATGAAGAAGCAACTCTTTGTTCACAGGCAAGTGATACATTAGGAAGTGTGAGCAGGAAAATATGTATAGTTTCCCCATGTTTGTACGTTGGCAAGTCTTATCTATTTAACACCAGGGAAGTGCATGGGACTAAACACATCACCTGGCTACTCTTTCTAAAAATGACAGTGATAATTACCAGAAAGCAGGTAGAGTTCAAGTAACTGAATTTTATGTACACTTCTTGGTATGGGCAAGACACTAGAATTTTATAGGTGTGTATATATAATAAGAACGTAAAAAGGCACCTACTGGATCGGACCAGTGGTCCAAATGTCTCAGCATCTTGTTACACTCAGCAATGAACCAGCTGTCCTCTAGGGTCAACAAACAGGGCATGGGTCTACCCCTGTTAAAGACAGAAGTAATAGTTTGTCAAAATGTTCCTCCTACTAGAGAATCCGTGAGGCATGAAGGGCTGCTACTTTCAAGTTGTCTCTTCATCTTGAAAATATACATTAGGGTTGGATTAATCATTATTGTGATTTCATATCCCCTAAACCATCTTGGGTGCTTTTTCCAAGTAGAGTTAACCAAGGGGCATACCTGAACCATGGCCCAAAGCCTCTCATGTCAGAAAGCAAACAAACAAAAAAAGTCTGCAGTGTTCTTATCCACTAGTGTAAGTTACCTCAGTTGAACTTTTAAAAAATTCTGTACTGTGAGTATGTCAGGTCTTATATAGGCAAAAAAGGGAGGGAGTGCACTTTATCCCTACCCCCAAGGTTCTTTTTCACATAGCTTCCCACTTCTACTGTTGGAAACAGGTGAGGAGAACAGGAAAAACTCCAAACCTCTGGAAAGCCTCTAAAATTGGGTTCACTACCTAAGACCAGCTTGTAACCTTTTGGCCCCATCATGTAGTTCTTCCCATCATGTAGTTCTTCCGTCTCAGAAGTTCCTCTAAAGCTCATCATTGTACATTGTTCTCCTTTCCTCCATTTTAATCTCACAACTACTAGTTGGCTCAACTGAGAACGACTGATTGGCCCAATGTCACCCAGCAAGCTTCTTGGCTGGTTAGAGATTAGATCCTGAATCTCCACAGTCCCAGGTGGTTTCACTAACCACTATACCACACTGCCCTGATCAAAGCTGGATATGTTCAAAGTTGGATCAATCAAAAAACAGCTGCTGCTTCTTGCATCCAAGCAGATGCCTTTACACCCTTGTCACCTGCCTTCCAGTTCTAACCTCTGTTGCAGAAGTTGTTTAAGAGCAGTTGATGAGCAACCCCACGGAGAGGGTTGCCCTGAGCCTATAGTTGGGAGAGGCTGATCATCAGCTGCCAGTAGTGATTCAATAGTGTTAATGAGCATTGCTTTCGCTGAAGTAGGATAGACTTGGGTTCTATCCGCCCCCAAAGCTTTCTGGCATCCTACATGCTTGAATATATTTTCTTTCCTTGCCCAGGTTCACTGCATGGATGAAGTGTGTGGCCTGCTGCCATTCCTGAACCCAGAGGTTCCTGATCAGTTCTACAGACTCTGGTTATCTTTGTTCCTACATGCAGGGTAGGTGAAAAAAATGGAAGAGGACAATGTCAGGAAAGTGCAGACTCATTCTTGTGTATGAGAGGAGCCCTTCAGATGGCATTTCTGGTCTTGCATGAGCTTGTTGCTGGTCAGCTGCATCCTGATTGGCCATAGGATTGACATAGGAAGTCTACCAGGAAAATCCAAGTAGGCTTTACTTTGGGAAGTCTCATGTGCTGTGGCTGCTGTAAGCCCACCAGGGTTGTTTGTTCAGCTCTCTTTGATGCCCCCAGTTCCTAAATTTCCATCTAGTTAACCCATCTGCCTGCTTATCGATCCTGTCTGATTAATTCAGCTGGAAAGGAGTTCAACTGCTGATGATAGTGGAGTTAAAAATGGAATGAACAAACGAATATAATCTTGACTTCAGCCTGTGAGAAATTTTCAGTATCTTCCCTGGAAATTGGCTTAGAGGTTAAGTCCTGCCAGTGGGTGCCTGACTGATAGAGAGTTTTCTTAATGTTTCACTTGAGAGCCAGTGTTGTGTACTTGTTAGCATACTGTACTAGCAGAAATCTTGGCTCAAACCTCCATGACTACAAAGCCTCACTGCATGACCTTGTGTCAGTCCTTCTCTTACCATGACCTACCTGATAGACTTTTTGGGTTTAAATGGAAGAGGGGAAAGAATCAAGTACCTTGGGGGAAGGATGGCGTAAAAGTTGCTAGACTTCACGATGCCTTTGCAAATCCATTAACATATCTCAGAGGGCACCTGGTGTCAATGAGTTTTATCATGGTGAATTTGGTTGCCCTGATTCAAATGTAGATGAGGGGTGCTGTCTGAAGCATGTGTTTCTTTGCTTTGCAGAATTATCCACTGCCTTGTTTCAGTGATTTTTCAGATGACAATTCTCAGGGATTTGGAGAAGCTAGCAGGGTGGCATAGAATCACTATTATTTTCATCCTTAGTGGCATCACAGGCAATCTGGCAAGTGCCATCTTCCTTCCATACAGGGCAGAGGTAAGGGCATGTGCGCAAGTGGACGGGTGTGAATGACATTCTGTTGTGTTTGACAATCTAAACTGGAAAAGGCTCCAATTGTGTTCAGAGTTGAGTGGGCTCTATAGCCCAAATGCCACTAACCTTAAAGGCAAAGGAGTATGGAAACTGAGCAGCCATCCAGAGCACTTTATGTATCCACTTTTGAGGGAAAGTGCATGTGGAAATATCATTAGCAAATTGTATCATTTTGATTTCAACACAAAATTTCCAGGTTCTAAAATATTTGGTACACAGAAAGCCAGAGGCAGCATTTGCCAAGGCACAGACCAGTGACAGTGGCCAAGTCCTATATAGAGTGAAGTATGACCATTCAAATATATAGATACACATTTAAAAAATCAGTGAATAATGCTGTAAGTTATAACAGCAGGAAAGGTCTAGCAATTGACAGTCTGCTGAGTCAGTCAAAACACCTTCAAGTGTGATCTAACATCTAAGCAGGAAAAATTACAATTACTTTTTATCAGCTAATCACAGAGGATTGAGAAGTGTATTTAAGTCACGTATCTGTAATACATCAATTATAAATCAATTAGTAGTACCAACACAAAAGGAAGGATGCAATGAGAAGTGGTGAAAGAGTTCACATAAGAAATCGAGACATACCTGTGATATAGTTTCTCATGTGTAATTCTGAAAATGTAACTGTGTCCAACTTTTTGAAATTATTGTTGATTAGCTCAAAGTCTGAAGCCATTGTGTAATGTGTAATTTGTATGCTTGACCACTGAAGAAGGCCATTTGGCTGAAATGCATATGATCAGGGTGTCATATGGTCCTTATTTGAGAATATTGAATATTTTTATTCTGTTTTGAGGCCATTATTTGAGCCTATACACTGTTTTTTAATGTTTAAATTTTTACATGTTTTTTTTAGTAGATAATGCATTGTTCATATAATTTTAACTTTGTACGTGAAAAAGTTAAATTATTAGGCCTGCATATTGATTTCTTTAACCTCAGGGCTCTTCATGTTTTGGGTTTAAGTTTTTTCTTCCTTCTTGATTGCTTATTTTTTATACATAATTAGTATATTGCAATCTCACCCTTTCCTCAAGAAGTACCTCATTCTCCCCTTTCAACAACACTGGGAGGTGGATGGCCCAAGACTACCTTGTGAGCTTCATGGTTGAGTGGAGACTTTGAGCCGAGGTCTCTTTAGAACCTCGTTAGACCACCACAGCATGCTGAGGATAAAATGTCCAGAGGGAGTTTAAGAGGCCTCCTGTTTACTGTGTGGCACAGGCTTATTTTCATCTAAAGAAACTCTGAGAGAAGCATCCTACTCCTTTGGGGGAGAGGGAAAGAGGATCAACTGATTATTTCTTCTTCTGTGGAACTAGAATTTTGAGGCCAAAAGCCATTTGGCCTCTAAGAACTCAGAGCTTTAAACTATCTAGTGGGGACAAAAGAAATACTTGTGATAATAGTCTTGTAATTAGTTTAATGCTGACATAATTGTATATTCTCACTCTTCCCACCTCCCCCCAGTGTCAGAAAGGTATGATATGACAGCCCTAAAGTGGATGCTGATAATAAGGCACCAGTAAATCCCTTTTCTCTCTTAATGGAGGCGTGACCTCACTTATTCATCTTTCTTAGTAAAAGTAGGGCAAAACAATACTTGCCAGGAAAGCAGCCGTCCAGCCTCCGTGTGCCATGCCAGCACGTGGGGGCTGCCCAGTTTGCGTGCACGTGAGAGTTCCCACACACCCCTTTTCTCACTGATGCAACAGGCAGGTGGCTAAGCTGAGAGGTCTAAGGGAGATCACAAGTCTAATCTCTGGAGCAGCATCAGCAGTTTCTCAGAATACAGCCCTGGGAGAGGAGCCTGCAGCTTTGCTGCTGAATCACTGGATGCTCGGGAGCCTCATGGCTTCAAGTCCCTTTCTTTTGACTCACTGGCTGTGCATAGCCTTCCCAGTCCCAGAAACCAGCAGGAATACCTGGATATGGCCTACACAGCTGTCCTGTGTCACTGTTGATACTTGGACCAAACAAGGGAAGGAACCATCAGCAAAACAAGGAGGCGGCATGGCAAAAGCTGCTTTCAGATATCAAGGCTTGCTTTTCCTTCATGGAATACTTGCCCATGCAGGCCACTTCAGGCTTTGTCTTCTGCAGGGAGATGGATGCAATAAGACGATTGCTTTTTTGGATGATTTTTTCCCTTCTTCCTTAGGGTGTTAAAAATGACTAAAGCCCCTTTAAACGACTTTCAGTTTTAGCTGTCCAGCTGTCATTTTGGATAGCTGAAACATACCAAAATCTATATCCAGCTGAAATAATACTCCCCAAAATACCTACACTGTTCCATGTTTAGCCTGTTTCTGAGACAGAATGGGGCATAGTGATTAAAAGACTTATTTCTGCTGATGCTTGAACAAGATTATCCCTACGGGAGGCAGAAGAGCCCATGCAATATAAGCCTGGGGGGGTGCAGGACCCCAACTTCCTTAATCCCACACTGGAGAGCAAAAAAGGGCTGCTGTTATCCCAAGTGGGCAGTGTTTATTTCACTAAGCTGTAGAATCCCAGAGCTCTGCTGCAGCATTCATAGGGCTGTTTAATAAGTGCATTTACTACCCTTGAGGTAGGCAGCCACACACTTCTTTCTTTTCTGTTTTTGAAATCTGACCTTGGGCTTGTTCTTTTGCAGCAATGGTAAAACAGCAGAGAACAGTCCTTAATTAAAGCTCGTGGTCCTGTGTTCTTGTTGTTCCGTCTATAAGCTGGCACTGAATTTGGTCTGTGGTTCATTACTTGAATGGGAAGAAGCCATCATGTGGAGCTATCGAGGCACCATGAGGCTTCTGCATCTGTCACTTGAAGTTCCAGACTATCCTGTCCAGTAAGGATTAATTGCCATGTTATGGCTGGAGGCAGGTTCAGAGCCTGCACCATCCCCTACTGTACCTTGTGCTATATTGATGTACTTTACGATGAATATTAAAGCGGTTATCAAGAATCCCAAATTTTGCAATGTACACTTCCAAATGTAAGATGTACACTTCCTAATGCAACGTACACTTCCTAATATGCAGGGACTGTCTCCTGCTGCTGTTCTACAAGTGGTCGTCCATGCAATTTCCTTTGGAAATTTCCAGTGCAAAAAATGTTTTTGGCATGAGATCTTCTCCCTTCAGCAGTGAAGGCCACACATTTCCTGCTTGGCTCTTCATTGGCCTCCACAGCAATTATCTCTTTGGGAAATTTCTCAGTCAGTAGTTGGGGAGCTAACTTTCCATATCTTGTTTGATTAAAATGTGGAAAGAGAAAAATGAGGGGGATCGAGCTTTTCCCAATGAAAAAGGGCCTTTGAGGCAGAGGAAATAGCATATGCACCAAAGCTGTTTTTAAGTTCTAGAAGTTTCCAGAGGGGGATTTTGGGCACACTTGAAATCCCATCAGTGTGATGCACAGAAACCAGGTCAGTGATCACTTCCAAATGCTTGCAATTAAGCCTTAGGCTCAGAATAAAACATGCAAACTCACTTAGGCAAAGTAGCAAAAACACTCTTTTCCTAATGGTGAGCACAGGATCCAGCAACAGTGCACTCTCTAATAATATAGCTGTTTCATTGAAGACCCAGGGCACTAAATAAAGGAAATGAAATGAAAGAGGAGTTGGAGAAGCATCTTGTCAAAGGCTGACAAAACTCACAACAAGGCTTCTATAGAAAGAAAGCTTTAATTAGAAGTAGATTTTAGCACTTAAACATCTGAAGTCAAGACTGTTCGATATCGGAGAAGCAAGCAGTTATCAATACAATTATCCTGCCTAAACCAGACCCGTTCCCAAGGGGAGGGGTGTCATCCTCCACCCAGGTGCCATCCTGGGCTTCCTGCCAAAGTGTCTCTGTTGGCGCGGCCTTGGTCAGCTCAGCGCCTCAAACTGCAGATAAGATGTTTACAGGGACACAAAGTATGATAGCAGGGAGAACATGCAGTGTGAAAACGGAGGGGAGATCAAAGGCAGGGGGGATCAAAGGAATACTACAGAGCCATAAGCATACTGGTTACATGGGAAAGGCAGCAAAAGTTACACACACACAAAGATGGAGTCTCTCTGATTCAGGTAACTCAAATCATGGCAGAGAGCAGGGGACAGATCCTGACACATCTTTAGTAAAGCTGAGCACATCACTCCTTACAGCTTCTGACACAACTACACTGGAAAGAAGCTGCATTATTCCAGGTCAGACCTCTGGCCCATCTGGGTCAGTAGTTTGAACCGTTATTGGTAGCAGGGTTTGCGGGGTCTTTCCTAGCTCTTCTTCCTGAGGACCCCCCCCAAAAAAAACAAAGAAAACTGATCTGCTTCTGAGCTGTAGGCTATTCCTCGTGTTCACTGACATAACTGAGCATCATAGATTGAAGGTTGTAGAAATATTTACCTGCCCTTCATCAGACACCTCTCAATCTATGATGACATCCAGAGTTTTGAACACAGTAGCCAACATTTTTATCCTAAAGGGGGTCACAGAACTTGGAGAACATACAACAGTCATTATTCTAAAGCAGGTGTAGTCAACCTGTGGTCCTCTAGATGTTCATGGAGTACAATTCCCATGAGCCCCTGCCAGCAAATTGTAGTCCATGAACATCTGGAGGACCACAGGTTGACTACCCCTGCTCTAAAGTGCCATGACCATACACACTGGAGCTATATCAGGAAAAAGATTTTCACAGTCAGAGTAGTTCAGCAGTGGAATAGGCTGCCTAAGGAGGTGGTGAGCTCCCCCTCACTGGCAGTCCTCAAGTAAAGGTTGGATACACACATTTCTTGGATGCTTTAGGATGCTTTGGGCTGATACTGCGTTGAGCAGGGGGTTGGACTAGATTCTATCTTTAAACCGCTCTGCGGTATTAAATAAAAGAGTAAGGGCTAAGTGGGAGGAGAGTGGGCGGGCGCTGTCCGGGATAAAAACTCAGAGGAGCGAATCAGGAGCCGCAAAGCGGCTCCTGATTTGCTCCTCTTTGTGGCACTCCAGGGCCAAGTGGCCAATGGGGAGGCACGCAAAGTGCGCCTCCCCATTGGCCACTGGGCCCGTCTCCCAAACACCGTCCCACAGACTCTGCGCTCCCCCTGAGCGGCCAGCTCTGCCCTCCAGAATGTTGTTTGCTCGAGGACAGGGGTGGCCACCGGGGAGGAGAATGCCCCCACACCGCTGCAGCCACGGAAACCTCCTTTCCCTGGCGGCAATGGCAGCCCTTCCCGCCCCTGCCAACTGCCGCTCCCCCCGCCAAAGATGCACCTACGGATGCTCTCCGCACCCTTCCCACCCCCAACGCCGCCCTCCCCATCCCTTCCCGCCCCAAACACCCTTCTCCCCCCACCAACTTACCCCTGTGGCCTTGCCATGCGTCGCCGCCCTTTCCCTCTGCCCGCCCACACGGCTGCATAGCCCTGGCCTGCCACCGCTCCGATGGCACCTCTGCACATGCGCGCGCCTTCCCCACTCCCTCCACGCCCCCTCCATGCGGCCTCTGCCGAGCCCTGCAGCTGCCGCTGCCCGCGGCCACTCAATGACACAGCCAGACACCCCTGCTGCGGCCAGGAATTTGGCGCGACCTGGCCCAGTACTCACGGGCCCTATGCCAACTGCTCCCGCCCTCGCCTCCGCCGATCCGCCTGAGGATGCCCGACACCAGCCGCAGACAACACCCCAGGGCCGCGCTCCCGCCGCAATGTACTGGTAGGCCACCCCATGCCTGTACTCACGGCCCGCCACCGACCTCGCCTCCGGAAGGGCTGCCCCTTGGAAGCCCTGCAACTCCCAATGCCCCAGCCCCGCTAGCGCCCGCTGTATTTAGCCTACAGCGGGCTTATTTTCTAGTGATTCTATATTGTCCATAGGTTTTTCGTGGGTGGGTGTTGTAGTAAGGTATCTTACATGGATTAATTAGACCACAACTGACTTTGTTCCCTTTTCTCTGTTTCAGGTTGGTCCAGCAGGATCCCAGTTTGGGTTGCTAGCCTGCCTTTTTGTGGAACTTTTCCAGAGCTGGCAGGTCCTTGAGAAGCCCTGGAAGGCTTTCCTGAACCTGTCTGGGATTGTCCTCTTCCTCTTTGTCTGTGGCCTCTTGCCATGGATTGACAACATTGCACACATATTTGGCTTCCTCAGTGGCCTCTTGCTTTCATTTGCATTTCTACCCTACATCACTTTTGGCACCATGGACAAATATCGCAAGAGGGTCATGATCATAGTCTCCCTGGTGGTCTTCATTGGCCTGTTTGCCTCTCTTGTGATCTGGCTGTACGTGTACCCTATTAACTGGCAGTGGACCGAGTATCTCACTTGTTTGCCCTTCACTCCCAAGTTCTGTGAGAAGTATGATTTGGACCAGATCTTGCACTGATGGTGTAGGGAGGCTATTAAACAAGCTTGTGAGAGAGGATTATAAACTTGCTGGATTTTGAGCAACTCGGAGTGGATGGAAGTCACTTTGGTAATGAAACGCAAGGCACATCTGTTTCTGCCTTTCCCCTGGAACCCCCTATCCCTGAGTTTTACTCATGGCGTGAGGTCCTGTTTCTGAGATGCATCACTCTAACCCCCCCCCCCCCCGATGAAGTGAAAAAACTGCAACTTTTGTAAACTTCCTGGATATTAAGAAACATTTACGTGCTTCATGTTCTTGCATGGCAAGTTTCAGGGCATTCATCGAGCAGCTGCTTCCAAGAGGTTCAGTGGCCAAGTGAAATAAATTCCCTGCCATGTCTTGAGCCCCAGTTGAGATGCAGCCTTTTGGTACTGGAGGGGTTTGCACTACGGTGCAGTAGCAGACTGCAGTCTTTTGCCAAACCTTTGATGCTGTGACACATCAGTCTGCAGTGAAGAACAACGAACATCCTCAGCTGCTTGTGCTTGTTGATTTTGATGAGCTGGAAAAGGACTGGATTACGTCCTGACAGGACCCTGGGGGAGGGAGGCCTGGTAGGAAGTGACAAGGCAATATCCTATTGTGTTGCCTGTCTCCAGACTTTTCTCTTTGAAGGCCCTATTTTCCTATGCAATTCCTGGTCTTTAGTCCCTTTCTTAATGCCTTTTGGCAGAATGTGGTGCTTGAACTTCATGGCAACTTTCCTTGCCTCAGTGCCTTTTCGTGGTACTATGAAATGTACTGTGAAAATACCCCCCCCTTTTTTTTTACTAAGGGGTGTAAGTTTTATATGCATTTTTCTTATATTCAGAATTTCTGTATGTAATGAGAGTGGAGTACTTATCTGGCAAAGTGTGTTAGTGCTTTTAAAGATGTCTTGTGCCACCTGCAAGAATTCCTGGCCTTGTATTCAACAGTTAAGGGAGATTTCAAGGATTTTTGTTAAAAGCAAATTTAAAGTTGGCTCTGGAAAAGCAAGAGGCCAAGCATGTTCAACAGTGAAAGACCAAATGGTCTGGGATATGTGTCTAACTTAACAAAGGAGTTACAAAAATCAATGCAAATTTTGTGTGCAGGGATTTTTTTTGTATGATCGCCGTGTGTAAAATCTCTTTTATGGGGCTGGAGATAACTTGCTATGCAAGTAACCCTGTAAAGAGAATTGGCATATAACCATATAAAGTTATTCTTCTGGTGGCTGGATTTGGAGGGCGTATAGAGGAAAAATGAATGTGAGCTGTAACTTTGGGACCCTTTGTGTGTTTGGGGGGGAGGGTTAAACATATTTTAAATAAATAACTTGAAGAAAAGAGATCTTTGAACTGAATGATCCAACAAAAGCACTTGCAGATTGATCAGTGTAAACAAGATAGATCTCAACAGCTTCTCTGCTGGCCAGATTAACATTGCCCTATCTCACATGACCTTTTCCCACATGGGCCTCAATCGTAAGCAATAGCTTCTTCGTGAATAAACGGGGCCTTCACCTTGCATACATCAGTGGAAAAACTGTTCGGATCCAATTTAAAATGTAATTCCGTAATCCATGGCTTCTCATTATCTGAGGACAATCTATTCTGATTTATAGTGCAATCTCCTGTTTAAATTTACAAATGACATGTTCTTACTTTGAACCCATATTGTACCTTAATTCAAAATAGCTGAATATTATTTTTTTTAATCTTATCGAAATGTACAGACTAACTTGGGCTCACAGGCTAATGCTTCTAGTTTTTCTTTGGATTTAAGTTACAATGTAGACAATGGAAAATTCATTTGACTAAACTCCCTTTCAGCTGTTTGGAGGGTTGTGCTCAGCCAATGCCCTGGAACCAATTATGAGAGCTCCTGTAATACTTCTCAGCTGTCTTACTGATTCCAAATTGCTTTGATCCTTCCCCTTGTAGACTCATCCAGCACCATTACCTCACCCCTTATCTGCTTCATGCCAGGCTCAAGCCAGCATTCCTGCTTCCTTTGACTGACTGGGGGGAATCTTTTTTTTTCTTCCCTATCTTATCCATACAAAATAGCTTCTGAGTAGCCATTTCTATGACAGTGGGAGTGGGAGAGAAGAATAAAAGCAAGTGCCCATTAGAAAATACACATTTATTTGATTCCACAGAAGCTATAGCAAATGAAATATGGCATACAGAAGATGTCAGTGCCCCACAATGGGGTAGTTAAGAACTACAAATATTGCCTGTACACATGGCTGTCTGCATGATTCAAATTACAATGATAAAATGTACACTATGAACAAACCTGTGAAAAGACGGTCTTTTGTTTTGAGCATTTTTTCCAATTCCCAAAGTTTATTTTTATTTATTTATTGTATTTCTATACCGCCCTTTCCGAAGGCTCAGGGCAGTTTATTAATAAAATCAGCACCTATTTCTGTGCAGCATGAGGTAGCTTGCCCATAAGACTATCAGTCCTTCCCCCTCCTCCCCCAAAGCAGTAACTTGTACCATAGAGCATAACTATAGCCATAACCTGATTTTTGTCAGGAGGAACAGAATATCCCTTTATTGGGTATAATAATGGTTAAGAACATAAATGCTTGTAAAAAGAGATTGGACAGATTAATGGTGGGTGGGTACATCAATGGATGCTAGTCATGATGAGTAAAGGGAACCACCTCCAGAGGCAGTGAAACTCTAAAACCCAGTCTAGGATAAGACATCTATGGAGGGACCTGGCCACTGTTAACCTGTTTGCTGGCCCTCCAGTGCATCTGACTGCTGCAGTAAATGAACCACTGGTCTGACCCTCCTACCCAAAGGAGGGGTTAATTTAGCCTAGCTTGAATATGGTAACTGGTACTACTGTACATTTAAAAGGTAAAGGTATCCCCTGTGCAAGCACCAGGTCATGTCTGGCCCTTGGAGTGACGCCCTCTAGCGTTTTCATGGCAGACTCAATACAGGGTGGTTTGCCATTCCCTTCCCCAGTCATGACCGTTTACCCCCCAGCAAGCTAGGTACTCATTTTACCGACCTCGGAAGGATGGAAGGCTGAGTCAACCTTGAGCCGGCTGCTGGGATTGAACTCCCAGCCTCATGGGCAGAGCTTTCAGACTGCATATCTGCTGCCTTATCACCGTGCGCCACAAGAGGCTCTGTACGTTAGCTGAGCTTTAAAACAAATCCCCATATCTTCCATTACATATGGTACTTGACATGGTTCACAGCAGCTGCAGTTCTGACAATATACAGTGAACATACAACTTGGAATCTGTGTCCCTGAAGTCAGTTGAAGTTCAAGTTCCACCTAGACTCCTCTAAGTTTCAAGGGACAGAATTTGAGGAAAGGTTAGAGCTGCTCTCAGCAGGTATGTGGTAAGTACTACAGTAGGGTCTGGAGTTTTGAATGTTAACTTTATCATTTTGGGTCACGCAATGGCACCTTTTGGTGCTCACTAGTAACACTTGACTCCTAGTACAAACATCATTGCTAACTCCCCCACCCAATGAGATGACAGCCATTTGGCCGAGTGCTTCACCTAAGTGAATCAATCTGCCTCAAAGCTTGCCTTAAAAAGCACTGATGTTCATGTTTAATAGGTCCCTCCCTTTCCCCCCACAATAGAGGGGTCATGCAGCTGAGCCCATGAAACAGCCTACACCGAATCAGTCCCTTAGTCCACCAAAGTCAGTACTGTCTTCTCAGACTGGCAGTGGCTCTCCAGCTGAGGTTTCTTGCCTCACCTCCTACCTGCCCCTTCCAACTGGAGTTGCCAGGGATTGAGCCTGGGGCCTTCTACATGTCAAGCAGATGCTGCCACTGACCCACAGCCCTTCTCTTTGCACTGCCTCTAATCAGCACACAGAAGGCTGTCAGCTTCTCCTCCCCGCAACTGATGTGTAATATGGAAATCTGTGAGATAAAGTGGCTTAGAAATGTAATGTGAGAAATCCTTCACTACTGAGATGGGAGAGGCATGTGATGCAGCTTTAGTGATTGAGGCTTCTTTCTTAGCCAAGCATACCAACACAAGAAATTGGCCCAAAGGAAGGGTTTCTTTGCATCCACCTAATTAATCTGTGCTCCTACTCAGGCAATTTCTGGTGTTCTGTTAATCCCAGAAAGATGAGAATTATTACTAGAAAAGCCACATTGAGAGCCTGCTGTTTGCTTACTTATGTAAATATTGACTTGGTTCTTAAAAATGCAAGTTTGCCTTGCAACCCAAAGATATGATAATGTCATGGCAGCTATTAGCAAGGTATAGTTTATTTCTTGATGACTATTACTTCTACTATTGAGATTCTCTGAAAAAATAAATGCTCAACTACAGAATCTGAGGCAATTCACTTAAATATTCTCGCTTACCAAAGAAAAGTTTATATAGGTGTCGCCATGTCAGGTTTTTGTACCTTCACATGCCACTTGTTCCCTCATCTGTATAATCATGGTGATTATAGAGCAAAACCTGCTCAGACACAGGTTAGAAGAAACCTGGGCTGAGTTTTAGTCACTACATTTAAACATGGAGTAGACAAGACAGGAAGGCCAGATTTCTGCTTTGCTATAGAAATGTCAGCTGTGATGGTAGAAGTTGACTGTAACGTGTCATATGTTGCTGACATATCAATATGAATGTAGCAAGGGTTACTGTACTTCTTATGAAGTAACTCAGCAACTTTTAATTGGTGTCCCAACCTGCCTGACCAGCCAATGATGCAGAAGGCCTTTGGACTATGTTGTGCCTAGGAGAGTCAATTCACTAACCCAACAAGAGGAGGAGTCCTTATACCTCAGTGGGTTCCATTTGAATACTTGCTGTCAATGGAAGGGTGCTCGCCAGTCACCAAGACCTCAAGCTGGAAAGTAGAGGAAAAATGAGGCATGACCTCAGCAGCCACTATTCCTGCGCATGAATGCATGCCCATGAACAGCATACTGCATTTCAATAAAGTTCAATGAGCCTACAGTGACCACACAAGGGCCTAGCACTTTGAAGCCACATTTCGCATAGAAAGGGATGAGGAAGTCTTCACACATAAGTGTAGCTCGCCGAACGTATGGCAGGCAGCACAAGTACTGTAGGTAGCGCCACATCAAGATGGATCCTTTGCCTTGTTGGCGGAAAGTGCGATGCACTGCCAAAACATGGATGTGGACAGTGGAGCCATGGGGCTTGTGCAGAGTTAGAGCATCCTGCCAAGGAGAGGGGGGGGGGGGGGAGAAAGAGAGAGAGACTCATCATTACTATTGGTTTTTCCAATGGGGAGGCATGGTTCTAACACTTAAATGGAAAATAGCATCCATGTATACTGTATTAGATCTGACCTATCAATTGGCACACTCATTGGTTCCACCAGAATTAATCTCATCACACTACATCTGATGTTGTTAAATGTGATGGGGTTTGGGGGGGGGGAGGTTGCTGCAAGGATTTGACCCCTCTTCTTGTATCAAAATAAACCAAAAATCAAGCTAGGAAAAGAACAAACAATCCCTGTCTGAGAATTGTTTCAGTACAAGACTTGAAGACTGGAGTTTATTCAAGGAGAGTTATGTGATTGCGAATATGCAACCTGGTTATATGGGTGCTTGTATGCAAGAAATATACTCTGAATGAGGCAGTAATTGATTACATGACAGAACTTGTGCACCGTCGGTTTCTTGGGGTCATTTTTTACATCTGTTGCATTGCAGAGGGCTGAATTCTATGCAGCACCAGTATATGAGGGTTCCATAAGCAAATTCCACCCCCCTTCATCCTGAAGCTCTTGTGAATCTGAGGGTCAGGCAACACACATGAATGAAAAACCATGAAATACAGGCGGCTGAATGAATGAGGGAATGTGTTAAATCAATCACTAGGCAGGGGCATCCCCCAATCTTATAATTTTGACTATATGAGGCCCACAAGTGGCTGTTAGGGAAAATGTAGTGGGGGGGGGGAGCTGCTTCCACCAGTCTCTTCCATTACAGAGGACATTAGTCTTTTCCCAGAGGTTTTGTCCCAGAAACATTTTGTATAACCATCTGCAGCTTTTGAAAAAATCTGAACAAAATGACTATATTCTGCAAGCAAAAATATGATGGGGGGGGCGGGCAGGGAAAATGCACATTCTGCAAATACAAAGATTGTAGAAGTCAAGTTGGACCACCAAAAATCCAACCACAAATATCTGTGCAGAACTTTTTAACTGGACTAGTTCAAAACTATCTAAAATATGTGTAAGGGGAGATGGGTTGTTCTCCAGAATTCTTCATCAAAATTCTTTTTCATGAAGAATTACATTCTGGAAAAAAGCTTGTGCACTCTCTTGTGGTATTGTGTTACCTTTTAATAGGAGCCACCACATCTGTTTAATACCACTAAAAGTGTAGCGTTTGTATGTATCTAGATTTCCATAGCCAATTCCTCCAAAAGCTAGAGTAACAATGTTTCCACACCTAATCAGGACTTCGAGCAGAAGACCTTGTATGGACAAATTTATTGTCCCAGATTTTAAAAGTAGTTCCATAGGTGTGACTCTACCCCAAATCCACTTCAGTGATCCAGTAATAAGTTGCCTGCCTATAGCTGGGAACAATTTTATTCATTTCTCTATGCATCTCCCTGAAGAAAGGACATCGAATCTTTACCAGCTGGATGGTAGAATTTTAACAGATGGCTGCAAGAAACAGGATTGATGGGGCCCATTTATCATGAATATATGAGAAGTAGGTCCACTGTGTTGGCCAGTGTGCATTTGTTCTATGTTAAATTATAACTATCACTTTGACAATTACCAAGTGACAAAGAAAAACATTTAAAAGGATGCTTCTTACCTGACTGAGTCTTTCCTGATCCCAGAGAGAACCAATAATGAAAGCTACTAGTCGCCCTTCTTCAAACCAGCCAAGTGACAGCTCTGGACACAGGTTCAGAAATTGACGAATCTCATCCAGGTGGAGAGGGCAGTCTCCTGATACTGAAATAAATGCTATAGAGAACAGAGGTGTGTTTGTGGTGTACTCTTAAGTATCCAAAGATACACAAGTGGAAAGAGGTGATAGACATAACTGAACTGTTGAATCTAATGGATTATTTTTGGGGACTCCTGCTTTTATTTCTGAGGCTTAAGTTTAAAAAGAGCTACTAATTCCCATTCATAGCTCCTGTAAGAAAATCTCCAGGCAATACCTTCTGTTACACTATTTTTAACAGTTACTGGACCCTTCTAAGTTTTTGTGTCCCTGCAACTTATCTTAGTTGTCCTGAGTTTAAGGAAACACGTCAGGGTGTAAGTGTTTAAATAAATCAAATGAAGCTGGGAATTGAATGAAGATACTTATAAAAATGTAGGATATGGATGAGGTTCTGTCTTACCTTCTCTCTCTATTTCAAACACGCTAACAGCATCTTCAGGCGTGAGGCACCGAAACTCACTGGCAGGAAGAGTGTGCCGACGCTGGCGCCCAGGAGAGTTCCGTAGAGGTCTGAAGTGAATGGGCTTGAGGAATGGCAGGGCACCGATCATGGACATCCTCCCTGTTTATTTCTGTGCCTTCTGCAGACGTTCTGCCTTCTTTTGGAGTCAGCACGTTGCTATTTCAGTCAACCGCCTCCAGCACTATCAGCCAGCAGTTGAAAATACCTGCATAGCACATATCCAATTAGGTTGCTTGCATCCCTCTCTCTCTATATATATATACACACACACACGCCTGGTGTTAATGTCTAGCCTCTTAATTGTTGTCATCATCACCACCACTACTGGGAAAATGAAGGTCCACAAGGTTGTAGAGGTGTGTCAGTGCTATTGTCCAGCTCACAAAAACAAAACACTCAGCAGCTGTGAATTGGAGCAGTAATAACAAAAAAGGCAGGGTTAATACACAGACATGGTTGTTGAAGAAATTGTTAGTCTGAGGTCACTAAAAGGCTGGATTGAATGAGTCGAAAGCTCTTTTTAATACCCTAATCCTGATGGATACTGATTGTCTCCCTGCTTGGTACTGAGCCCCATCATGTTTTAGTGGCAAACTCAGAAATCTAGCATCAGGAACAATGTGCTGGGCCTCCATGAAGACTTGTAATACCATGCATCAATCTCTGACCTTCTGTAAAACTAGCCAGTAATCATTAGTTAAGAAGCCAAACCAAAGAAGATAAGGACCAGTGTAACTTTTCAATGGAAGTTGCAAAGAAGAAACGCAGCAGGGGAAAAAGTAATTGTGAGGGTAGTGGATTATCTTTTTTTGCAGAAATTATCAAAGTGCTGTTGCAGAAAGAATTCCTCTTCCAGTAGAGCAGAAAAGCCTTTAGCAAGAAGTTCTTACATACACCAGCTAGTGGCAAAAAATGTTTAGATCGGAAAGAGAAAGAGGATCATCATACTGGTGTGATCCTCTGACTACCATACTACCAAAGCTGACCATACTGGTGTGAATATGCTCCTGCTTTCATTCGTGCATGTGCACATGCATGCATGCGTGCATGCAGAGTCATGTCTTCATTTTAGGCTTCCCTCTCACTGCCAATTGCTGTATGGAAGCTCAATAATCATCAATATTTATATTTATGTATTACATTTGATTGATGATTCGTTTACTTCATTTATACCTTGCCTTTCTCCCCAATGAGGACACAAATGACAATGCATGCTAGGTGACAAGACTTTAGAAGATGATGCCTATCTAGCATGTATTTGTCAGCATTTATTCACTTTGCTACCTAATGGAACACCCAGGTTCAAAGAATATATAAACACCTATTGCAAAGGATATGGGTGTTTCTGCCAGCCATTCCTAGCTCTCCTTTCTAAACTACAATCACCGACAACAACCCCCCCTCATTTTTGTACATCCAAGCAACAGAGCCCCACAATTGTTGCTGGAACTAGTTTTGTTCACTTCTCTCCACTTGAGGAAACGGTCTCCATTCCGTTGTCTTTCACTCACTTTTACCACTCTCAGGATGGAAAAGGGAAAGATCTGATCACTGCATTAATTCCAGAGAGACCCACCAGGTCTGTTTAACTGAGTCTCTCCTGATACTAAGAGCCTCATGAGAACCTTCCCAGTCTTTTCCTGGGTCTCCTAGGGGCCACATAAGCCCATTAGCCATTGAGCTACATGTTGGGGGAGCTCTGGTTTAAAACTTTTTAGAAACAAGGGTAAGCTAGCCAAGCAAATCTGTACCCTAGTGTTCACAAATTTGCCATCAAGTGTACAGTTCTTTGCTTATGGAGAGGTGAGTTGTTCTATGAGAAGGGAAAGTAAGAAATCAGAGAGACGTTTGGAGAAAGGCAACACCTTGAATAATGGCACGGGGCATCTGAAGAAAGTGGTGCAGTGATTCAAGTGACAGAGACTGGGAGACCCTAGTGAGCATCCCTGTCCTGCCAAGGAAGCTCACTGGGGACCTTGGGCTAGTTATTCTGTCTCAGCCTGATATACTGTGTTACTGTGATAAAACAGAGCGGGTGGGAGAAGATCCACCGCTCTAGATGATGGATTAATGGATTGTGTCTTTCCCTTATTATGTAATTTTGTTCCTCATAAATGCTGCATGGACAAGGAAATCAGCATCATTTTGGCAGCATCAGGCCTTCAGTCAAATCACCATTGCTAATTCCTGACTGCTGTCTTTTTGCTTCTCATGTTAATGCACAGCTCTGATGCATATGAATATAGGAAATGGCCATCAGGAACTGGTCCCTATAAATCTGGCTGGGAGGGTGACAGTTGAGATTTTCATGTACAGGTCACTTGTCACGTCTAAGCACTAACCTCAGGGACCCGTGATAATGGGCTAATCTCCTTTCACCTGATCTGTCTGTCAATTCCCCTTTCACTCAGGGAAGCACACTGAGAAACAGCACATGGAGCTATAACACATGGAGCACACGCACGTATGTTGCATGCTCTTTGTTGCCTTCATGTTTTTGGAGTTACTGTATCTGTAGAGAGCTCTAACGGAACACTGTGCATGGCAGACATTACCCCTGCTGCCCACTTCTCATGGTTTAAAGATCACAAATCTATGCAAACACAGGAAACGGGAGCATTTTATTTATTTATTATATTTATATACTGCCCTCCCCTGAGGCTCAGGGCAGTTTTGTTAGTTTACCCAGACATCCCCATTTTCAGTGTGCCACATCTGCCAGTTGCGCATTTCTTTTGTATTCATCCGATACCATTAGCCAGTAACCAGTCTGTAATTAGACTGCGAAGTGGACACCTGTGAAGCCGCCATCATTAATGATCCAATCTCATTTTTTGTTTTTGCACAACCTCCCATTCTGCATCCGGCATACAGCAGCATGGCTAAAATCCTCTCATCACTACCCCAATTAGTGTAGCATTTCATGTGGGAGTCTGCCGCTGCATCGTTTTAATATTCCCGTTTCTGAAACTAGGCAAGTTGTGAATCACAAGTGGAAGCCTCTAGCTGGCAGAATGCAGGGTGAATGAGTCGCAGGAGAGGTATAACCCTTTTCCTGTTAGCCATTTTTCAACTGAAAATTGTCCTCCAGCTGCTTTTGTCCTTGAAGGATTCCCAATACATCTATATAGAAAATATGGTTTTTAACAGGAAAGCAGCCAGAGTCGGAAGAATTCGGCACTCTTTTCCCTTTATTCCCCACTCCTTTCCTCCCAAAGTAATCTCCATTAAATAAACCTTCATGTCCAGTTTGTCCCTGAGGCCATCTGTTGAATTTATGGCTGAGGAGATAGCTGATTAACTCAAAGATGTCCAGGATCTTAACTGGTTTGCTTTCATCTACCAACTTTCAGGTTAAGGACCCCATCTCTGCAGGAGATAGTATTATTTAGCTTTCCTTGACCTATCCAAAGTTTGCTTTGCATTGTGGTAATTTAAATCTGCCTTGAGTCTCATTGAGAAAGATGGGTTATAATTTTATCTGGCCGCAGTGCTGTATTAAAATAAAGTAAAGTAATAAAGTAAATAAACTGTTTCCTTTGAATACACAAACCTTTTTGTGTGCCCTGGAATTTTGGCTTTCCACTGTGCAACATTTTGTATTTATTCACTGTTTTTGTCCTCAGTGAGAACTCAGAGCAGCTTATAACATCGTTCCTAACAGTGACTCTAAGTCCAAATTTACTTTGTACATTGATCCACCTATTGCCACAAACAATGACCCTGGGACCCATCTGTTCCAGAATTCAATTTTCTAAAGTACCCAAGCAGGTGTTTTGGAGAAACTAACAAACAAGAGATGCAGCTTCCTCCACTATAAACCCAAGCCAGTGGGAGCTGACCCTCCTCTGCCAAATGGGCCACAGCAGGAGTTTGAGTATGCGGCTCATTGGGCATTGGGTTGAAGAGATATGCAAAGATGGCAGATGGTAGTGAGGAGGTGAGCAACAAGGGGCTTGAGTGCAGTACACCTTCACATGCAGGCAGAGGGCAATGAGGTGCGTCAGGGGGCTGGGGAAGAGTTGAGGTTGCTGACAGAGCCCCCACACATACATGCCTCTTTCTCTTTTCCATTATTTTTAATGGCATACTGAACAGCCCCCATCTACTCTCCAACCTTCTCCCATTCCTTCTTTCAGCTACTGCCATGAAGTTACTAGTAGCCAGGTAATTTTAACCCTCAATATTGGCACAAAGAAGGAGGGAGAGATGACAATGTGAGAAGCTGACAAGGAGGAAAGAAAGAAAAGGATGCAATGGGCAGGAGCAGCCATTAGGGAGGGCTGACCTCCAACGCACTTACAGAGGCTTCAGAACCCACAGTCGGGTCCCAGCTCTCAAGCTGGGAAACACTGGTCAAGGGACAACTCAGTTTTCAGGGCATTAAATACCTATATGTTTTGGGGTTTTTTTTGGCAGAGATAGAGAACCTCGGACTAAGGTAACAAAGCATCTTCTGTGTCTTCCCCATGTTAGGGCTATGACAGTAACACTCAAGCTCTAGAAGATTCTGTGTATTTCCAGATATGGAAATGTAAAAATCTATGTGTACTCACACAGAACTGGTTCCAGCAAGCATTAGCAAAATTCAGACCAATAGTAATTTAATTGTACTCATCTACTTGAATTGGGGCGAATAATTTAGTCTTCTGGAAAATGTGATCAATTACATTTTACAATGACATTTCAATTACAAATGTGATCATAATGTCTTCCTTGTGGAAGATTCCAGAGGTATTCTTCTGGAAAATGTGTTTTCCAATTACAGGGCACAATCTGAGGTCTAGGAATTCCATCCCATTTCCCTTGCTCCAAGGTTGAAACCTTTAATAATGAATATACTGATTCATGTCATTAATCACTGATTTTAATAATGGATTTGCACTAGGGAGGGAAACCTTTGTGAAAGATTTTCAGTGCCAATTACATTATTGTAAAAAAAACCAAAATATTTATTTATTTTTTATTTAATTTCTTCGAAGACTCATGGTGGTTACATGAACAGATAAAACCCCCAGTAAAACCAGTCAACTCCCTTTAAAATAGACATAAGAAGGCAGCATAATCCTCCCCCTACCCTCTCCCAGCCAGCCAACTGCCTTGCGGGATGGGGTTTGCAGGATGTTACAGCATGGCCCAAGGAGAAGCCCCTGTTGTTCCTAGCCCCAGCCTCAACCAAATATATAAATATATCTGATATCAGAAAGTATGTTTGTATTAGCTATTTATTTAGATACTTTTCTCCAGGAAAATAAACTGCAGCACTCATTAAGTATCCTTTCAGTAATTTATTTTAGAACGATTGTTTATATCAATCCACTGAAAGACCAGTTAAGTGTTAACTAGCACCTTGACTCTAAATACTAATTCAGAAGGTAGCCTTACTGTGCTCAATTGTGCACAGTCAAGTTTAAAGTGCATAAACCTATATGTAGCTTTTCAAAGTCTGTGGTAGCAAATATGATCCTGTCCATAACTATATCCATGTATCATATTTACCCAAAAGGAAAATGACCCCTGCCAAAAACAAGTTATAGACACAAAGTTTTAATGCTGTATAAACCTTTTTATGGATGTACAATAACCCATTCTTTTTCTTGACAAAAAAAAACTGAAAAAAACTTCTAGTCTTTCTTTTGGGTAAATACAGTAAACCTTACTTTAATGAAGAACTAAATGTACAACTAGTACAGGTATGCAAGATGTGAAGATTTTGTTACAGTATACGTATAAAATTGATAATATGAACATAATGTCTAGATTTGCGTTGAATGCAAATCACAGAAGTGGTCGGCATCTTACTCTGGATTTACTGTCTGGTTTTTAAATTTGAGATATTATAGGATACTTGTTATACTTTATAATGGCCATTTTATCAAAATAAACCTGAGTGCAGTAGCAACATAACATGTAGACAGCCACTTTCTTAGCGTAACTTTTCCAGGTCAGTGTTGTAATAATCAGTACAAAACTGTAGACTCTTACCAGTAAATGAAGTTTCCTCGAAAGACCCTTACAGTTGTCCCCTCTGAGTGACACCGTGGACTTTAGAGAGGTACTGCCCGAAAGAAGAGAAAACAGACGGTAGTCAATTCTGAAGTGTTTCCAAGCTTTTGTTCTGCGGAGGCTTAAAGAACTCCAGCTTATATATTTGTTATTCATACAGCACGTGATGATGCTCTTAAGACGTTTCTAAACCCTCAGGAGACACAGCAAGATGTAAATGGGCTTCATGGTGACATGGCAACAAGAGGATCCAAGCAGGCTTTAATTTCTTGGCATGATTTTCTGCTGAGGGATAAAGTGTTTTAGCTGATTGCTAAATATGAAAGGCAAATGGTCAAGCAAAAGTGCCAACAGAAAGCAACACGACCACCCATGCACATGCTATGCACGTAATATGCAAGCTTTCTTGAGAGTGAATGTGGCTCAGTCAATGCTATTGTAAATCCAGTTATCTCAGTGTCTACCACTTGGCCTGTGGCATTCCATAACCAAATTATGCACCACCATTATAGATACTGTTGCAAGCATCAGCAGTCAGTTAGCCAGGTATACTGGGAGACTGCTTTATGTTATCTAGCAAAATAAGATAGAAAACAGGGTTTTATTTCTGTTTATATGGGAAAATTTCAGCACAGTAAAATTAAAAATATCTATTCTAAGTAACTGGATTACATTTCCCAACGCAATGTAAGGGAGAGATGCACAGAATGTAACTTTTTTGTTTCCTTCTCCAGGAGTAGCATGCAGGCTCTGGGAACACAAGACATCACCAAAACCAATTCAGAGAACTAGCTTTAAGGGGTTTCCCCCCCCCTTTTTTTAAATTGTGATCTTTAAAACAGGTTATTTCACAACAATGAAACTAACATCTGCAATTCTTTTTATTCCTGACCTGGATAGCTAAGGCTAGCCTGATCTTACCAGATCTCAGCTAAGCAGGATTGACATGTAGCTAGTATGTGGATGGGAGACCACCAAAGAAATTCATATCATACCCCTGAGGACACTGTTTGGGAGAACTGTGATAAATTTCTGTTCTACAAGCAAAACAGTGCTTGCAGTTTGTTAGATATAGCCCGATATCCATGCAGATTGCATGTTTCAAAGACACATGCCTGTGCTCCAGGTTGATGCAAAATGCTTGGATTTATAGTGAGTTGGCTGTTTCCATGGTAACAAAGTGGGGGGGGGAGCTTTCTGGCAGAATAGCAGCCTGTTTCCTGGTGGAAGATTCCAGAGGTATTCAATGAACCACTTCTCCAAATGGAAAGTGAATTTCCAGGGCAGCGTTGAAGGATAAGAGTACCAGAAGCCCATGATATTTCCTGTGTTTTATTTACAAATAAATATAGATATGTGACAGGGTGCAGGAATACACACTACCTAGCCAAACTACAAGATTAATAACCAGCTAAAGCCAATATTCAAAATCATTTGTTGTATCTTTAAGTTCTTTTTACCTTTATTTATTTGTTTGTTAATTACATTTATATACCACCCTCCCCTGATGCTCAGGGTAGTTTACATGAAACATAGGGGAACAGGAATACTCCTTGCTCCGCCAGGAACCTGGGTGTGATCCTGGATTCCTGGATGCTTCCTTCTCAATGGAGGCCCGCAAGAGTAGTACAGCTGACATTCTACCACCTTCACCAAGCCAAACTACTAGTGCCCTACTTGGGCCTGGAACACCTAGAGACAATGATCCACACAATGGTCACCTCTAGGCTAGACTTCTGCAACTCACTGTACGCAGGCCTACCCTTAACTTTGATCCAGAAACTACAGCAGGTCCAGAATGCAGTGGCCAGGGTCCTCACTGCGACACCATGGAGGTCCCACATCCAACCCATTCTCCAACAACTTCACTGGTTACCAGTTGAATTCTGGAACAGGCTTAAGGTGTTGGTAATTACCTTCAAGGCCATTTGTGGTCTGGGCCCAGAGGGACCGCTTCTCTGCCTATGCCCCTCAAAGAGTTCTACACTCTCCCACCTCCATCCAGCTAGTGATCCCTGACCCCAAGGAAGTTTCCTTGACCTCAGCCAGGGCCAGAGCTTTCTCCATCCTGGTTCCCACCTGGTGGAATGAGCTCCCAGAAATAACAGAACTAAAAGAGTTCCGCAGAGCCTGCAAAAGGGAGCTCCTCCACCAGGCATTTGGTTGAGGTTGATCAAAGCTAAACAACACTTAGTGGGCTCACAAACCTCCCTCCCTTGAACCCATATGCCTGAACTGACCAAGCATGATTCTGTTAGATTAACTGTTAGAATGTTATTTTCTCTGTTTATTGTTATTATTATTACTGTTGCCATTCATCTGATATAATCACTGAGTTTGATGTATCGTTCTTGTTTTCGTTCCGTGTGAACTGCCCAGAGCCTTAAGGGAGGGTGGTATATAAATGTAATTATATAAATTTATAAATGATATAAATGTAAATAAATAAATAGGAGCAATACAGTATAACTCAGTAACCATTTCAGACGAATAACAACAGAGAGAACAGTGATTAACAACCTCAACATTTAAAAAGTCTCATGGTTGGTTGGTTCAGGGTGTTTAATTCATGAGGAGAGAGGTTCAAGGTGTCCAGCAGATATTGCTGGATTCAGTCAGCTTGTTCAGCTCCCACCTCAGGAGAACCCTGAGGTAGTTAATAGCTGATTTATAATGCAATGCTACATGGAGTTACTCCAGTCTGAGTTGATAGTTATAATGACCAGTGGGAATACTCAAACTACATCAATAAAATGATATGTTTGTAGCAATACCACGTGGTTCACTAACCTCACACTGTCTCAATGCTACCCAGAACCCATGGAACTTTTAGTCACATGACTGATGGAGAAAAGCTTTTCTTCACAAGATTCAAGTCCTACTCCTCAACGTTTGATTCAACTTTTCACCAAGAAAGTATTTCTTACTTGATATTCTTGTCCCTTCTAGCTAAAATTTGATCCTCATTTTTAGGCAAGGTCACTGAAATGGCTGTTGTTCCAGCAAGATGCTAAAAGTTTTAGTTTCCTTATTTTCTTACCTGCATTTTTTCCATTTGTAGAAAATGAAAATGGCACTGGTTTCATCTTCAAATTATCCTTTCCAAATGACAAGCATGGACAAAATATTCTTGGTGCACTGTGGTGTCTTGGGTCCTCCTACTTGCAGAAGAAATGCTTTGGGGCTAGAGCTGGTCTATCCAAGGGCTGAAAACCTTGTGGAAACTTCCTATTCCCTTGGTTATAGGAAACTGCTTGTAAGAATGGCAAGGTGCTTTGAGAAGCTGTCTGAACTTAACTGGTTGTGCCTGGTTCAGTTCATTGCAATTTCACTTCAGGTCTTTATACATTCACAGACCCAGAGTTAAACTGTGAGATTAACACAATTTGGCATTATCTGTAGTCAAACCATGAACTGGAGTCAAAGAGTGCCACCTATTGGCAGAAACCATAGTTTTAAAGGCATTTTAAGAAAATGAATGGGGAAGGAGGCAATGTGACAGATGTCAGACAGGTTGTTTCCCAGTGTCTGCAGTAACCCAGGTGTCAGTCACCACCAACTTTTATAGGCACTAGCATCTTGATAGGTCTATCAGAAGATCACAAAACAAACTTAAACAAGGTTCATCTCTAGAAAAGCTAGAAAAAAACAAAGAAGCTACCCACTGCCTGCCATTGCTATGACGCTCCCAAAACCTGTATATAATATGCTAAGCTTCTATATATTAACAGGCAAAAAAGTGCTGTCCTTAAATAGTCACATAAAGAAATTCTGTGGAAAGATTTTTTTTTAAACTGCCCCACCTTTTCAATGCTACTGGACAAGATGGGTGTGCCAGATACTGAAACCATTGATCATGACAGGCAATTATTTTACCAAGGTCAAGAGAGCTTTGCAGATGCTATCACAAAATAGCCACATGCTTACAAGATGCTATTTCCACTGACCATCTCTGTCTAGAAAAAAGAGACCCATACGTTAACTGCCAAGACAAAGCCCACTGTCTATCTGAAACTAAAGATATGTAGGTGCAAAGCAAAACATATCACAATAAGATGCCCATTTAAAAAAATGACGTGAAGCGTACTACAGCTATGGCTGTAACACAATCAACTGTTCCAGTCCTGCTGATTCAGAATGTCTCTACATGAAGGTGGCAACCACATGCCAACTTATTCTGCAAGTCTCATACTTTTGCATAATTGTAAATTATTATTTGTTCATGCCATGATTTATTTGTCCATTTGCACCTATATGTTATATATAGCATCTTTTACTTGCTTTAAGGCAGTGGTTCTCAACCTTCCTAATGCCGCGATCCTTCAATACAGTTCCTCATGTTGTGATGACCCCCAACCATGAAATTATGCAAGTGTTCTTTCACAGAAATTAAACCAAAACTGACCATTGTTCATGACTGTATATAAATTGTTTTTTCCCCCGGGGTTTTTCAGTTCCCCGGGGTTTTTCTCGTCCCATCATGCCAATCTTGCTCTTTTCCGCTGCTCCAGACAGACGAACGCTCTATCTCAATCTACCCCACAAGGCTGCTGTGTAGATGGTGCCCCCCCACCAAGCTGCTTGCCCTGCTGCAACCTCTGTGACAGGGTCATTCAACCCCCAAAGGGGTCCTGACCCCAAAGGGGTTGAGAACTACTGCTTTAAGGTGTATGCCCATGCTTCTTACTTATGAACATAACTTTTGAAGTACTAATCCAATTTCAACACTCTATGCATCAAATTACAGGAAATGAATTGGATACCAAATAGTAATATACTTAAAATAGCTCAGTGGGGTGTTAAAAGTTATTCTGGAGTCTGAAGCAATTATTTGTTCTGATTTTGTTCCTTAACCACGCCAGCTCCAATTTTCAAAATGGTATCATTGCTAGTCTCCTAAACAGACCTTTGATCAGTTACTTCTATAATCAGCTAGTGGCACCCAGGATGCAGTAAGAGGTGCAAGTGTTGTTGAACCAACTTCTAAAAAAAAATTAGGGGGGTTAGTCAAATGGAAGCCAAAAGAGCAAATAAAGAGGGTATAAGCTTCCAAGTATCTCAAAGAGAGCTTCAAAACCACAAGAACTGAAGGATGGACTGAATATCACAGATTTTTATAACTATTATCAAGACAATATGATGCAAAAATGTTTAATAAGCTTGGTTTATAACTAAGGAAACTATCAAAGGAAGGAAAAATTCTTTTACATGGAAGTGATGTCCAAGTGATAAGGGAGCACAGACTTTGGCAGACCAAACTAGACAGTAAAGCAAACAGAAAAATTTGAGGAAGATATGATTTTAGAACTGGCTCCAATTGATCTGTTCCACCAGCAGAAGAACCTCTTGCACTGTTGGAAGGTACTCCTATTAACAAAGGATATTTGTTACATTCAGGCCATTAAGAAAAAAATATTAGAAATAGGAAATATCCAGGGAGGAAGCAACATACTAGGTTTCTAAGAAACAAAAGAACTGGTAAAGGGAAGACAGGAAGATTTGCACAGGTCTTCACTGTGGAAATGCTGGACAGATAACCTGCATCGCAACCATTATTTTGAGGGGAAATGTCTTAAGTAGTATAGATCAGTGGTACCCAACCTTTTTATCACCGGGGACCGGTCAACACCTGACAATTTTACTGAAGCCTGAGGAGGTAGTCTTTTGCCGAGGGACGCCGCTGCCTGAGCCCCGGCTCCACTTGCTTTTCCGCCAGCGCCCGACTTCCCACCGTCCGCTGGTAGGCACTGTCAGCAGCAGCTGCACAGTGCCACACCGAAGGGAAGCCCCAACCATGGCAGCTGTTGGAGAGCACTAAAAGTGAGCAAGTGGCAGGGCAGCCCCCAAGGCAGCAGCCGGAGAGGATGAGGAGAAGCCGCGGTCCTTCACCAGCCTTGGCTCCAAGGAAGGGGAAGGGGGTGGCAATCCTTGCCCAGGAGGCTTACTCCTTCAGGGCTCTCCCTCAACCGTTGGTGGAATGTATTGGTCTAGCGTGGGAATTGGTCAAGAACTTGGCCACCTGATTGGTTTACCATTCACCCAATGCTCCTCCTGATGCTATGTCAGGCTTGCTAGAGGCGGTGGCCGCCTGGACATTGCAATTTCCTAGGCTTATAATCCTGGGTGGCTTTAACGTCCATGCAGATTTGCCATCTCCAGGACTCAGCCTGGGCTTGGTGTCAGCCATGGCTACACTAGGGTTCTCACAATTTGTCGCCAGTCCCACCCATATCCTTGATATGATCTTTGGTGTGGGGATAGAGGTGGACCTGGTGGCATGTAATGTCATCCTATAGTCACATCACCATGCCCTGAAGGCCCAGCTGAGGGTGCCCCTCCCTGTTTGGGCGATAGGCATAATTTAGCCCGCCCTCAGAAACTTACGGAGCCCAATAGATTCTTGAATGCTCTGTGGATCCCAATGCCCTCCAGTGATCTGTGGATGATTGGCAGTCCTGCCTTATGGCCTCTATTGATGAGATCACTCCTCAACCTTCTCCGTCTTTGCCTCAAACAGGCTTCATGGTATACCCAGGAGCTTTGTGAAAGGAAGAGGGAAGTGAGACAGCTACAGTGAGTGTGTCAACCGGAGTGGTGTTGGATGGCTTCAGGCAGCTCTCTTTAACCAAAGTGGACAAATTCCCAGTGAGGGCAACTATTTGTCACCTAGATCATGGTTACTCAAATTGGGTAACCAACGGATAGGAGGGGTCTTGTCAACCTCTCCTTATCATCTGGAAAGTTTACTGAAGGTCTGAAGGAGGCAGTGGTTCACCCTCTTCTGAAAAAAACATTGCTGGATCCACGGGACCCTACCAGCTACCACCCAGTTTCGCATTTGGCATTCCTGGGTAAGGTGGTTAAGAGGGCTGGACCAGCTCCGGGCATTCTTGGAGGAAACTTCAGCCCTGGATCCATACCAATCAGGCTTCCGGCCTGGCCATGGGGCCTGGCCATGGTTGCCTTGATGGATGATCTCCAGCACTAGCTGGATCAGGACAGTTCAGCTATCCTCGTGCTTTTGGATCTGTCAGCTGCATTTGACATAGTTGACTATGAGTTGTTAGCGCACCACCTGGTTAGCTTCAGGATCAGGTTTAAGGTTTTGGTTCTTATCTTTAAGGCTAATGGCCTGGGCCCTGCCTATCTGAGGGACTGCTTATCTCCTTATGCTCCCCGCAGGGCTCTTCGCTCTGCAGGTTCAAATCATTTGCTTGTTCCTGGACCCCAGGAGGCACGCCTGGCCTTGACCAGGGCCAAGGCCTTTTTGGTCCTGGCCCTAACCTGGTAGAATGAGCTCCCAGAAGAGCTAAGGGCCCTAATGGAGCTATCACAGTTCTTCAAGGCTTGCAAAACAGAGCTCTTCCACCAGGCATTTGGTAATAGCCAGGTTAGGAAGAACGGGTCCCTCTTGATGTAGGCCAACAGGCCAGTTATCACCAGTAGACCCCCCCCAGGTGTGGGTGGCGATGTCTGTTATTATAGGGTGGGGGAGGGGGGAGGTTTTAGATTGTTTTTTGGCTGTCATTGTTTTATGATATTGTCTGCATTTTATGTGGGTTTTAACTTTGTTGTACTCCGCCATAAGCGGGCTGGTTCTGGGAGTGGCAGTTAACAAATATATAAATATAAATAAAATAAATACATTTTCTTTTTGCATTACCATATTGTTAGGTGTCTAACCTAACACTAAAAACAGCAAAGGGTATACATCCACAACATCTACAGAACAAGTTTTAAAATTCTCCCCAGTTTTCACTATCTTGTATCATTTAACCACTTTTAAAAATAACTGATTAGGCCTAGAACTAATCCCCCTTTAAGACATCTATCAACAGTGTATCAGGAAACTGGCATTTGCTTTCAAAAGTCTTTGTCTCTGTAATCTCCTTTACACTGCAAAACAATGCACTAGCCTGAAGCAGTCACACTCGCACACAGTGGTTACAAGGATCAAATGAAAGAGAACAGCGTAAACCAGATTGGGTCCCCATTGTGGGAGAAAGACAGGGGATAATGAAGTAAATAAAGCTGACTTCCCCAGGACCATCTGTCTGACTGTGGACTTTCTATAGTAAGGGGGTGCAGCTGGTGATATTGTGCTGCTGCACTATTACATACTACCAGCAGATGGGGATAATTCCAAACCACAGGGACTAATGTGGATTTCTACTACTTGCCTTCCCAGTACTATAGCTTTATGTCCTCCTATGGGGCCAGGAGGAGAGGGCTGGCCTATAAATCAAAATGTAAATAAATAAAATTAAAAGAATAAGAGTAATGAGCTAGGTTTCTAACGCAAGACACCTCTGGAGTAAAGTAGTAGCATTTAACATGTGCACTAGAAAAGGTGTTTCCATCTTTGACTCCTTCAGCAACTAGCCATTGGCGCTTCCCCTTTTATGCCATGAAAGATCAGTTGATTATCCAAGGCACTCTCTACATCATTATAACTGCAGACAGCTTCCCTTGAAATCATCATCATGTTGAAATTCCTGTCAATTGAAAAGAACATCCACAAGGTGGAGCAATGGTATTTCCTAAGTTATGTGGAAATGTAGGGACACTGGGCAAGCATGCTGTATTCGAGTTAAGTTTCTTGAAACCAGCAATTCCCTTGACTTTCAAGTTTACTATGGATTTACTTATCTGACCTTTTGCCAAACACAGTGATAATCACATTTAACTTGTCAAGTGCCTGTAAGGGCATAAGTCCCTTGTTCTGTTCTAGAGGCATGGGGCATGTTGATGAAGTATTAAAACATTACTCAAAGCTATCAGACAATTACTTCTTATATTACACTGGATTCACAGTAGTTTCTTATGGCAGAGCTCCTGCAAATTATAAAACCACAGCACCCAGATGAAAACAAAAGTACAGTCTTGGCTAAACAGCTTGTCATAAATGTTAAACAAGATAGGAACAAAGAGGAAACTGGTTTATGATTAGCCCAACCAATATTTAACATTGACTGATAACAGCACTGCTGAGTTTTAGGATGATGGTTTGTCTCTGATTTGTTACTGAAAAGCTTTTGAATGAAGCAGGCGTGCACGTGTAACTACAATTCTGTAGAGGGAGCTTGTATCCATACACTGGCATTCAGTTGAGGTCAGCCAGGACCAACAACACCCACTAGGCCCCTGAACCTCCCAGGGATCCATGTTATTCTTCTGTTGTTGTTATTGTCATTACCATTGCTGCTGTTTCTATTCGACGTAAAAAACTGAGTTTGATGTATAGTTCTGTTAAGTTTCATGTGAACTGCCCTGAGCCTCAGGGGAGGCGGGCATACAAATGTGATAGATAAAGGTAAAGGTAAAGGTATCCCCTGTGCAAAGCACTGAGTCATGTCTGACCCTTGGGGTGACGCCCTCTAGCGTTTTCATGGCAGACTCAATACGGGGTGGTTTGCCAGTGCCTTCCCCAGTCATGACCGTTTACCCCCAAGCAAGCTGGGTACTCATTTTACCGACCTCGGAAGGATGGAAGGCTGAGTCAACCTTGAGCCGGCTGCTGGGATTGAACTCCCAGCCTTATGGGCAAAGCTTTCAGACGGCTGCCTTACCACTCTGTGCCACAAGAGGCTCTGTGATAGATAAATAAACAAACAAATAAATACATGACTGGTGGGGGGTGATATTAGGTCTGGTGGGGAAGGTGAGTCCTTCTCTGATTTGCAAGAGACTATAAACATAGGGAATGTCATAGATTATGGTAGTCTGGAGTCAAAATCATTCTAGTGCCAGCAGGGCCAGCTCAAAACATTTTGCCACATTCAGCTGCAGAAAAAGGATGCCTCTTTTTTCATTCATGTTGCTGCCTAATTCCAAAAGACCCATTCTGGAGCCAGGTGGCAGCAGCAGAACTGGGTAGGGCACACACACCTACTCTAGTGCACTCCCACCAGTTTCAGATAGCCACCTCCCCCCCCCCCCAGTTTTCAGTGAACCAGCTTGAAGTAGCAGCAAGAGCAGGGAGCAAATTACCCATGTTCTGAAAATCAAAAGCTAAGTAAAGGCATACACACTAATAATGGCCCATCCATAGTTGGGGGTTTAAGAGCTATTTAATTTGTTATACTCCTCTCCATACTCCATTACATGAATTGGTATTGAAACACTACTGTTTTCACCCTATCTGAAAACAAGGCTCGCTACTTCCTCATGGTTGGTTTTAAATTAAAAATTGCAGTATAATTTTGTTATTAATATGGCCATAAGCAATCTTGTCCCTCACAGTGGGTGTGATCCAAAAGGCAGAACACCTAACATACTTGCCAGTTTGTTAAGAACATAATACACATGTAAGACTTTAGGAGGAAGGGCA
The DNA here is from genome assembly GCF_049243985.1 of Paroedura picta. Classification (NCBI taxonomy): domain Eukaryota; kingdom Metazoa; phylum Chordata; class Lepidosauria; order Squamata; family Gekkonidae; genus Paroedura; species Paroedura picta. The sequence continues at coordinate 128,889,012 of NC_135371.1, forward strand.
GGATGGAAAGGACAGGAACAAGAAATGTTGTATATGTGACTGTATTTGTACACCTCCATTTCTTTAGACTTAAATCTCTGTGTGAAGGAAACCGAAGCATTCTGAATCAGAGATGGCAAAAGATAACATAGCTCAGCAGAGAAATCCCAAGCCCTCTTTTATTTATTTACATTATTTATAGTCTGCCTAACTCACTGAGACTGAAGGCAGATTACATAGTGCAAGTCAATATGATAAACAGCATGAGACATCCAATAAACAGTGAAATAGGGTTTGGAATGTAGAAATCTGAGATAGATCCAAGGCATAAGCATCTCAACATGACACATTGATACAGGAATGAAATAGCAGGAGCATACTTAGAGATAACAGGTACTATACAAAGTTGTATAGTTCACAGTCCTATTCTATTACCCCAAACAATATCTGGCCCACCCTTAGTACCTGTGGGGAAGATAATAACATTTTGTATAAAGCTAAATGTGTGAGACCTTTCATGATGTCATCAGGCAGGCCATTCCATAAGGCGAGGGCCACAGAGAATGCGCGCGTAGAGACTGTTGCTGATGTACAGAATGGCTCCTACAAAAGGTCTGCTCCGGTGAGCCCTTGGTGCTGCATTCCACACAGGCATATCACAGTGCCATTAACAAGAAGTCCTTCAATGGAGACAGCAACTGAGAGGACAGGGATGATTATTAATAATGATTCTTACATTTATATCCCACCCCTCACTTGTACCTTGGGGGAGGCTATCAACATTATTAAAATGCAATATAATGATAAAACAATATGTCATTAAAATAGTAAACATTCAGGAATGGTAGAACTGGCAAGACTTCCACCCTATTGGCCCCGAGTGTGAGTACACCCGAGGAGTTGACCCCCGAGGAGCAGTTGATGATGCTACGAAGGGAAGTGGGTATGGGGGTGTGAGGGGGTGTGGGGGGAGGCCCATCAATACCAGCAATGCAGTAGTTGTGATGGCCTCAAATAAAGGCTTCACGGAAGAGCTCAGTTTTACAGGTCCTGCGGAACTGCTGGAATTCCAACAGGGCCCTGATCTCACTTGGAAGCTCATTTCCCCAAGCTAGAGCCGAAAGGGCCCAGACCCTGGCCGAGGCCAGACACACTACTTTGGGTTCAGAAATCACCAACTTGTTGGCATAGGCCAAGAGTAAAGCCCTTTGGGGAGCATACTCAGATCGGCAGTCCTTACAAAATGCTGGTCCCGGACTCTGTATACATATTTAGATTGCTGGTGAAGGTCGCAGTAAGACTTCAGCATAAATTATAGACATTGGATCTAGGAATTTTCTGAGCTTAATGCATCCTAGCAACAGCAAACTCAACATTTCTTCCCTGGAGACAGACTGCAGACTTGGACACAAGACTACAGTGTATGACACATACACTGTCTTCCTACCTCAGTGAGTCACCAGGGACCTATTAAATTCATGCCTCCTCCACTTTCTACTACACATTGTCTGTAACACTATCCTGGGTGCAAAAGTTTAAAATTTTCAGCCACCCAGATTTCTCATAAGAGCTCTTCACTAAAACAGCAAATTTAAAAAATAGTTCATTGGAAGCTTGGTCATTATTGATTTGTTTTTTACGTTGAACAAATCAGTGGCAAACTCTCAAACAAACCTTCTGAACTATTCATTAACCAACAAAATACCACACTTGGCAGAACTTCCCATAGTGTTCCAGTTTGTTCAGTCCTCTATCTTACTTTTATCTCAACCTCCTACTCGTTATTCAAAAGACGGGGAAAAGCTTCCTACTTAAATAGGACAGCACACTTCAGCAGCTCTCCAACTAATTTCTGAGCTATGATACTTCCATGAGTCTGCCTTTAACCTTGAAATCAGTAATAATTTATGACCAGAAAAATGAACTGAGCAACAAAACAGTCCCAGATTCAGCTTGTTCTCCCCCTATATTTCCAGGAGTCTGAAGTCCCTCAATACAGGAAATCTAGGATCTCTCAAATATACTTGTTAAAGCAGTGTTTCTCAACCTGGGGGGTCAGGACCCCTTTGGGTCACAGAGGTCACAGCAGGGCAAACAGCTTGACGGGGGGAGGGGGGGCATCCATACAACAGCCTTGCGGGGTAGATCGAGATAGAACGTTCATCTGTCTGGAGCAGCGGAAAAGAGCCAGATTGGCATGGTGGGACAATAGGCTGAACTGAGAAACCCCAGGGGGGGGGACAATGTTTATACAATCATGAACAATGGATATTCACGCCACTGGTCAGTTTCAGTTTAATTCATGTGAAAGAACACTTGCATGAATCTATGGTTGGGGGTCACCACAACACGAGGAACTGTATTAAATGGTCGCAGTATTAGGAAGGTTTTGAGTACCACTATGTAAAAGCAAGATGGGCAGTAGACAGAGCAAGGTCCAGCAGCACCTTAAAAAATAGTAAAACTTGTGGCAGGACCTTTTGTGAGTTACTAAAGTGATTCACAAAAGCTCATCCCCTGCCACAAATTTTAGAATCGTAAAGAAGGGATTTAATCTAGTCCAATCCCCTGCAGCATGTGTTTAAGGTGTTGCTGGATTCTTATTTTTTTCTACATTTCTTAAAGGAAGAAGTACCTTGCCTTTCGTTTTCTTCAGCAATCGGGTTTTCTTCATTTTCTCCTTCTCCTCCTCCATTCACAGACTTCCCCGTCTCTCTCCCCAACACCTCCACCCCATTTCCCTTTCTGTCGCTCGGTGGCTGTGCCAGCCTCGTCTTTCCTCCACAATATGAAAACCAGCTCTGCGCTCGCCTCCCTTTAAAGTACACTTACTTAGCAGGACCCTCTTTTATCAAAAAAGCCGCTCAGCCCAAACGGCCTGAACGTTCCCCTTCTTCTGCCCCCTCCCCGCTTTTCCGACCCCTCTTTCCATTTCCACCCCAGCCGCTTCCCTTGGGCTGTGTCGCCCTGTCCTTCCCGCCTTCCCGCCGCTCTCCCAACCTGACGCCTCAGCGGCCACTCCCGCCCCTCCTCCACGGCGCCCCGCCCCCTCGCGGCGTACTCCGCGCTGGCCCCGCCTCCTCCGCAGCGGAGGCCGCTATTTGACAAGAGGCGAGGCCACGCCGCCCAGGCCCCGCCCCCGCCGGACGGTGACTGCGCTGTGGGCCGGGCGGTCCGCGCTGCTGCGGCTGTTCCTTTCTCTCTCCCGTCCCTCCCTCTTCCTCCTCCTCCTCCTCCTCCTCCTCTCAGCCAGCCAGCCAGCCATCCGCGGTGTGCGCGCCATGGCGGAGCCCCCCGCTCCTCCCGCTTCAGCCGCCGCCGCCGCCGGCGTCTCCCAGCGGCTGCTCTTCACTCACGACTTGGTCTCGGGCCGGTACCGGGGCTCGGTGCGCTTCGGCCTGGTTCGCGTCATGCACGGCGAGGACTCCGACTCGGAGGAGGACGAGGGCGGACGAGGCCCCGGCGGCGGCGGGGGAGGCGGCAGTGCTGGCGGCGGCGGCGGCGGGGGAGGCGGCCCCGGCGGGGGAGGCGGCGCAGGCAGCTCGGGCGGTTCCGAGTCGGGGGGCCCCTGCGGCGGCGGCGGCGGCGAGGAGAGCCGCGGCAGCACCCTCCGCCGGGGCTACGTGCGGGTCCAGTGGTACCCGGAGGGCATCAAGCAGCACGTCAAGGAGACCAAGGTGAGCAACCGCTGCTGGGGCCTCGTTTGCATCTCATCTGCATACGGGGAGGGGGCGCCTGCCCAGGGCTGGGGGAGGGGGCGCAGCTGCTGCTGCTGGGCGGGCGGAATGGATGGGCCTCGCTCCATGGCGAGAGGGGGGAGGCGGCGGCCTACTGCAGGCTCCTCGGCTCACATGCAAGGAGAGAGGCTGGCTGGCATTGGAGACCCCCCAAAAACTTGGTGAGGGAAGGTACAGGCAGTCATTCCTTCTGGTCACGCGGTTGCGAAAAGGCCAGCCTTGCAGTGAGCGGCCGCCTTGCGCCAGCTTGGATGATCTGCACGAAAAGCGCTTTCCCCCCTCGACTACCTATGCGTGATGTTCTCTGCGGCTAAAGGAAAATCTCGTTCTACTTTATGCTGTGCTCTTAACGCTAATGTTCTACCAGGAGACATGATTGCAGTTCTTTGTGCTCAATTACCCTCACCCTCCATTATCGGGAGGTCTGTCTTGTGCAGGGAATGTGTCATCTTTATGGGAAAATCTTATTTATCGAGTTTGTACAGTCTATCTGACTCTCTCCTGCAGTTAGCATTTGTTTTTGATGTGGTACAGAATTTTATAGAACTAAGTATTCTTGTGTAGCAGATGTATGACAGTGTCATTTTAAATACCTGTGGCCACAGATCTTGATTAGGGTGTAGTAAAGGCTGCCTGGAATGATGAAGTGTATGCACCTGCTTCTTTCATTATACCTATGTCTTAATAATATACTTTTATTAGCAGGCCCTTGGCTGATTGGTTATGTTTGTGATGCTGCTTGTGCAAATACATTAGGGATATTAATATTGTCTTGCTTTGTGAACGGCCAGTAGAACCTAAAGAAATGTAATGTTTTGTGAGACTAAGCTGTACTTAATTACCAAGCTTTATAGTTTCTGAAGTAATTATCTCATTTTTTTAAAAATACAAGATATTAAATGCAAGGGGAGAAGCAGTGGCTCAGTGGTAGAGCATCTGCTTAGCATGCACAAGGGCCTCATTTCAGTCCCCAGCATGTCCTATTAAAGGGTCTGGCAGTAGATGATGTGAAAGCCTTCTGCCCAAGATCCTGGAAGACCACTGCTACTTAGAATAGATAAAACTGACTGTGATGGACACATTCTATAGAAGGCAGCTTGATGTGTGCTCAGGGTCACTTAATTTTTAAAATTAATGGGAATTCAAGAATTTATAAAGTAGGATTGTATTTCTCTTCATACTGAAGGATGCTAACATTAAGTTCTCAAATGAGTCAACTTCAAATTTTATATTACCAAAAGTCCTTAGGATCATGACTACATGGGAATCCCATAACTACATGGTAATAGATGAGAAGCTCCTAAAAAATTTCTGCTCTTTTAAAGGTTAATTGCATTATTTTATTTATTTGGATTTTTATACCGCCCATTCTTAATGGCTATGGGCTGTTTACATCACATAAGCATAAATTTACATGAGTTCTTCTGCCATTTAAGCTAGTAGAGACAATGGGAAACCTTCCCCTGAACTTTGTAGAATACTTTGCCATCCAGTAACTCCTTGGGTTTCCTGTCATTGCTATAGAAAACCTGTCATAGGAAATCTTTCTTGATCTATACTAATGCCCTCAACCATTTTTGTACTGTTGTATGTGTGCCAGATAAATATAAACAGCTATTATCCATTAAGTCTTTCTCTTCTTCCTCCCCCTCTGGGAATTAGGTGATGCAGTTTTGGAAAACATGCTTCAGATAATGAATAAATTTCTTGATGAGTATTCTTTGTCAGTATTTTGTTATTAAATGATACTAGCAAGCTCTAAAATGTTGCTGTTATTCTGTATCCCTTATGAATCTGTTAGTAATACTTAAAATGGTACAAAAAGTCCAATCTGATTCATCATTTTGACCTACCACATGTTGGAGAAGACAGTTGTGAAATGGTGACTGCATTAGTAGAGTGTAGATGGCGCTGCCTCTTCCATATTTGCAGTTAATAGATGTTGTCAAAACAAAATGTCTAGTCATCTGTGGGTGAGGAACAAATTTTGTACAAATCTTTATCCACAAGAGCAATTTGATCGAAGAAAAGTAGACTTGGAATATAATTACTGCACCAGGTGACATGAATGCAGTATGTTTAGCTTTTATTTCTCTTTTCTCTGCTATTTGGGAACTGAACTGAATGAAAAGTTAATTTCTAGCTCTCATCTGACACACTGCATTGTTTATACAGTATATTTGTCTGAATCTTCTCATCTCACTCTTTATATTGCTGTGATTTCTTAGCCTGTCATGCTGAGTCATTGGAAAGTGTGGCAAGTTCAGCTTTGGAACTCCCTTATTTAAAACTACATCAAAATGTTGTCATCTTAAGGTCAGTTGATTGTCGATCTGTGCATTCAAACATTGGGACTGCACTTGCACAGGCCAGTCAGTGGAGGATTCCATCCCAGCTTTTCAGTTCCTTTCTCTCTGTCTTTCAAGCTGAAGGGAAGCCCCTCACCCAGAAACATGTTTTCTTAGCCAGATGGTCATGTGCTCCTGGGAGGGGTGAACATTGGTTTCCAGTTTATGCCAAAGGCAAGTTCCAATAGAGCTACACAGTTTAAGGCAGCACTTCTCAACCTTTTCTTTGCCACGACCCCAACTTCAGTGCTGAAGCCCAGCGGGGACCCAGCCGGAGGAGTGCCAGCTAATGCTGCGGAGCGCTTCCACCAGCCCCCCCCATCCATGGACATGGGTGCCCCCCCACAGTATGTGACTGGAGGGGGACAAGGGCCCTGCTCGGGGAAGAGGGCTGCTGCCACTGGCGACACATCCATATTGCTCACTGTCCCGGGCAGTGCTTGGGCACGCGTCTTGCTCCCTTGGCTCACCGCTTTCCTCCTTTCTCCTTTCTTTTAACCACAAGGGGGGGTGCAGTGGCCCTGCTGGAGAGCACACGGGGCTTGCCGGACAGAGTCAGGCGGAATGGGGTGACTTTGGACCCCCGGGGGAAGGGGGTCGCTTTCTTGCCAGCTCTAAAAGTAGGGGTAATCAAACTGCGTCCCTCCAGATGTCCATGGACTACAATTCCCAGGAGCCCCTACCAGCGAATGCTCCTGGGAATTGTAGTCCATGGACATCTGGAGGGCCGCAGTTTGACTACCCCTGTCTAAAAGAGCTGAGTGATGTGTTTTGCCTCAGCAGGCGCCAGCACGACCCTCCAGGCTGGCTGGGCAGCTGCAGAAGGATCCAGAGGGGTGCTGGAAACGCATGCGCACAACATTCAAGGCAGTGTGGAGGCAGCCATTGCCATGGCTCTGCCACCTCCGCCCACCTCCACAGGCAGCTGCCACTGCTGCAGGTGTAGGTGCAGGGCCAATCAGGGTGCGGCCAGCTTTGCTAGCCCTATTCCAACTCGGACATCCAGGACATTCTCCAACTCCAGGGCTGTTTCACGAACATTAAGAGGAATAATAGATAAGGATGACTTCTACAGTGGCTACCATTCCCTATGCAGACTTCAGAATGTGGTCCCTTAAAATTGGTTTGCTAAGAGGTTTAACCCTACCAGACACTCTCAAGGATAGAAGTTCTCCATACCATGCTACGTGGTATGACAGTTGCATTGCTAAAAGCAATCTGGCTACCGGGGTATCCTCTGGGTAGCAACAGCCCCAAGTGAATATCACCGCTGACGCTTTGCTTAAGAGGCAGGGAGCACATTGTGGCCAACTGTGTATAGGGCAGTTTGCTTCCAAGAGAACTTTACATATTAATCTGTTACAGCTGTATGGTATACTTCATGCCCTTACTTCCTTTTCAGTGTTTGTCAGGAACAGAGTTGTCTAGATCCAGGCCAAAAAGATGATAGCTGTGTGTTATATTAATCATTAAATGGGATATGGTGTCCCTGTCACTGTGCAAGGAGGTGATGGGCATTTTGTTCCTGACTGGGGGGCTTCACTACAGGTGCTCCACATTGCAGGTTCCAAGAATACTAGGCCCAACACCTTCAGCCAAATAACAGCTCGAACCATGAGTAGTCTATTGCATTGAATAATCTACCAGTTTTTGCCCACTGGGGAACTCTGTCTATAGATTTGTTTGGCATAAGAAGCAATTCTGAGGCCAGGAATTTTTACTCCAGAGAGCAACCCTTGTTTGATAAGAGATGCTTTTCAGATCAGGTAGCAAGGGTTGCTATTTAATGCCTCCCCCTTCCCCCGGTTCCCAGGGTACTAGCCAAGGCCTTAGCACAGCAGTGAAGCTGCATACAGCTGACCACCTTTTGGCTGAAACAGATATGTTAACATTTCCCTACAGCTCCGGCTCTCTTACTCTACGGCCTGACTCTCCATTGCAAGGTCGACAGCTTTTCTGCTGAACCCCCAGACCAAGGTTCTTGGAACTCGTTGTGGAGGTTCTCCTTAATGCCAGGAAACCTTCTACCAAGGCTTCATAAGCTAGCAAATTGAAGTTTTTTTTCAATGTGGGAAGCTTCTAAAAATAATTTTGCTTATGCATGCCTCTTTAGTTTTTGATACTTGTGGCCTCTGGCCTCTCAGTGTTCTCTGTGGTGGAGTGGGCCTGCTCTAACCTACCCTCCAAGGTTTTCCCAACACATGGAGAGGTTTTTCTTTCTCTCTTTTGGGTGACTTACTGCCACCATCACCTGACCTTTGTGAGGTATTTCCTGCTGGAAGGGTCAGGGTTCCCGGCTACTGTTTTCACTGTATCTAACCAGATAGTAAAAATTAAGGTATAAGTGCTAAGATAGTGTAGGGGCGCATCTACTTACAATTTTCTCTCAAGTGTTGAGTGTATTTGCAGTTTTGTTTGTACCAACTAAGGCATTTATAACATTTACATTCCATAAATGTGTTGAATTTTGCAGTTTTATATGCTGTTAAAATTATGATGCATCTTGGGCTGGTAAGGCAGTAAAATTGGTTCAGACTTGATAGGACTTGATAGGTACTGCATAGATCTCAATTTTCCCCAAAATTTCAAGTTTTTTCCCTGTGGCTTCACAATTTCTCTAATGAGAATGCACATAAGTTCTGAAAAAATGCAAACCATGGGGACTTTGGTTTCAGAAGCAGTGGATTAATTCTGTTCATATATACAGAAAACATGTTACAGAAAACCAGTTGTCCCCTGGGAAGCCCATTGATTTCAGCAGACTTTGGCAGGTGTTTAGACTTACACTGTAAATGTATAAATACATGAATGCTTCATGATGTGTTCTTTATTATATTTCTAATAATGTGTCAACATACAACACCCTCTTTTCATGCATGTACAAAAATGATCATGAATGTATCTTTGTATTCATTTTCACCAAACACTCATTCCCTTCTGTTCTAAGTCAACAGTGCTGACAGTTTAACTCTTCAGTAATTGTAATGTTCCTGAGTGTTCCATTGCCTATTACAGCTAGTGGAGAGGGAATGCCTGTAATGCTGCTGCAGCATTTAGCTTTGTTTCCCCCAAATTCTATGATTACTTCAGCTAACGCAGCTTCCTGGATTCAAATTCTTCGAGGTGATCGAGATGTATTCATAATTTCAGTGTATGTTGGGGTTGCTTCTCTCACCAAAATTTGTTAGGAGATATTTATGATTTTCTTTTTCCAAAGGAGCTCTGAGCAGCATACATAAAATTTCATTCTTCCATTTCATCCTTCCTACATCATTGTGAAGGAGGTTAAGCACAGTGACCCAGAATCACTCTGTAAATTTCATAGCTGAGTAGAAATTCGAATCTGGATGTTACTTGTCATTCCAGCACTTCAGTCATTCTGCTACAGTGTGTCTTGTAAATAAATAATATTTTGAGTTTTAGTGTATGTTTCGGTGTTCTAAGCCATGGTTGTGTAGTGTCCACCCAGGAGACTGCATAACAGACTTTTTGCTCTGGAGGAGGTTACTTAAGAAGTACCTGACATTCACAGTGGTTTAAACTGAAGAAAAAGAAAGACTTACTGGAACTTCTGGAGATATGTATAGTTGAATTGCTGTAATGGATAACTTCCGTCATCACTCTTGTGTATCCAGTGCAAAGTAATTTGCCCTTATCTCACTTTTCTCTGTAGGCTAAAACCTTTGATCAGTTTTATTACAATGTATATATAGGCCTAGATATCATCCTACTCAGTTGTATTCTCTGAATATAGTATATATAAATATACAATCATAAGAAGGTTCACTGAGGTCTGTTCAATGGTGCTTACTCCTAGAAGCGGTGCTTATGATTGCATGATCAGTAACCTATCTGCAAATTGTATTCATGATGGTTTTATTTGTGATAACCGAAGTCATCTGGAAAAAGAACTGTTAATGGGGAATGTTTTACTACCTGTACTGAGGGGCTCTCCCCCACAACTTGTTATCTGCTGTCCGGGAATCTTTAGGTTAATGTGCTTTTTCATCTGTTATCTGTCTGCAGGAAGGTGCAAAATCGCCCTGAGCTGCTAGGGGAGGGTGAAATATAAATATAATAAATAAATAAAATCTGCATGAAGTAATCGCTGCATTGTGGTAGATGAGTTTTCCATGAGAGATGTAATTACAAATTATTTTACAGTTAATAAGCTGTCTCAACATAATGAAACAGGAATCTCCGTTTAACTGCTGTGCAGATGTATATGAAATAGCTATATAAGTAATTCAGACATTTGGTAATTCTGGCGGTTTCTTTGCTACTATACTATAGTTCTCAAATGTATATGTGCATAATTGTGTGGACAAAATGTTTAATCCTTAACACGCCCACGGGACTAAATAAAGCACTAAGCGCTTTGTGGGAGGAGTTAGGGGCGGGCTTAGTCCGCAATGAGGAAGGGGCCTGATTGGCCCCTTCCTCCGGACAGACCATCGGCCGATTCCCTTCCTTGCCGGCGGCCTGACGCGTTGGGAGGTGCAGAGCGCGGCTGCCGGGGGCTCCCTAACCTAGCGCCCGCTGTATCAGTTGCAGCGGGCTTGATTACTAGTCTTTAAATAAAATGCTTATTTAGCTCTAATAGCTGAATTTTTTTACCAGTCATCTGGGCTAGAATTACATAAGGGATTTTACAGGCCCTGAAGGCTGACAGTACCCAAGTTGGAACAGCCTACATCAGTCTTTGCACTCTACCTGATATCTCCTTTCACAAATGTTGTTGAACTTTTTTTCTACACGTCCTTATTAGCTTGTTTTGATGTGGATAATGTACATCAGCATTTGCTGTTTTGGTGGTGGTGCTGCATATACATAGTAAGTAACTTAAGAATCAATTTGGATGGCAGCCATTGTGTCTAGAGCTTTTGCCTGTATTTCCACTTAGATCTTTGGCATTCAAATTTATTAGCATGGGGGTTCGTCTTCCATCTTCAGTTCTGCCCGCATTGGTACTATGCTTGTACAGGCCCTCCTCAGGACATTATTTTTCTCGTACAAAAACTCGTAAGAGAGGTGCCATGCCCTTTTCCAGAGCCAGCACATGGGAGTTTTTCTGCCCAGGAATTATTTGCTCTTGCAGCAGGAGTCAGTTCCTTTTTTGCCACTGTATGAATAAGACATTATTTTAGTGTGCCTTTCTTGGTTATTTTTTAGTGTTATTGGGGAGTTGGTGACTTCGGCTCTAGTCCCTCGCAGAGTTTAGTCCCTCTGATTCCTCCATGGAACAACATCTTGTGGTATCCAAAATATCAACCAAGGCATTAAGAAGCACACAATAACAGGAAGGACCAATGACCATGAGCTGCATCTTTAGTGTCTGGGAGCATCTCCTGATGTTGGCACTCATTCCTTTACCAGTGCTTCATACCTAAAGCTCAGTAGCTGAGGGCCATTCTTTGGGAGAAGGCATTCACCTTGGTTCCTCCCAGGGCTGTTCTGAATGCAGATCCTACGCCATTGGGTAGGCCAGCCTTGGCTTTGACACCAGAAACCAGTTCCTAACCACATTGGTTTAGTCAGGTCCAGCTGGTTGCACTGCCAAAAGAGCAGTTCATCCATCAGAAAGCCTCTTCTGTAGCTCCTGCTTCAGAATCAAGATTGCTTTTTTCCCCATCTCCTGCTGCATGTTCTCAGTTCGAACTAGGGTGGTTCAGTGGCTTCGGCGCTCACCAAAGCCCGAGGAGAGGAGGGGCCAGCACCGTGGAGAGGAGGGGTGGTGCCAGCGGCGGCATGTCAGCTGGTGCCTGCACACGGGTGCAGAGCTTTGCACCTGCATGCAGGCTGGCACATCCCCCCTCCATGGCACTTGGCCGCCTTGGCCTTCGGTAATCACCAAAGCGGCCAGACCACATTGGAGCGCAGAACCCTAGTTGGAACCTCTGATCAAGAAACATTAAAAAAAGAGTGACTTTGTTCCTAAGCAGGATAGACATCACTTGCCACCTAAGAGACCTTACAGAGGACCAGGAAGTTTTTCTGGTGCCTACTTGTATGCGAGTCACTGCATTTCGACTTTCCCAGTGGATCCCTTTTGGGCTGAGTGGCGGATCATCTCACCATTCCAGGCAGGTTTGTGCAGTTGAATGAACACCCTCATGCTCTTGGCAGTAAGTCTGTTCACCATAGAGATATCCCTTCTGAATGTCCCCAACAAATCTGAAGAGTTGTCCATCAATCAGCCAACAGTCCTCCCCAGCAGATAGGGATAGTCATTATTTGGATGCATTGCTTCAAAACTTTTATTCTTTAGTCTTCCAAGTTGCACACTAACAAGTTATTATAGGTGGATAACATATAGTGGATGTCTTTACCAGATCCATGGCATCTTCAGGTACACACAATGGCTCTCCCTTTGGAGACATGATGCAAAGTAGAAGATCTTCCATTCAAAGAATAAGTGTTATATTCTCAAACTACGGATGAGTTCCTTTCAGTGATGAAAAAATAGTCAGACAGCTAGACTGTTTTTCACCTGCTCTTGCTCCAAGGCAGTGTTTTACCCAAGGGCAAATGGTTTTGCTGCTCTGTTCATTAAGGGGCAGAAGCAGTAGTAAGGCCAGTTGCCCTACTCATATCCTCAATGTCCTTATCAATCTCGCCCCCCCCCCCACTTCCCAAAAAGGAAGAACATGATACAGTCCAGATCAACTAGGTAACAGAAGTTCTTACTTTGACTATCTATTGCAGTTTTGGCTTCTACCCTTACTTTTAGGGACAAGTTAGTAATGTTAGCAGAAGCTTGCTGCTCTGTTTGTTCAGATAGTTGGTTTTATCAATAATATTTGAAGGGTGCACATTAGAGTTTTTGTTCCTTTCACCCAGCCTTTGAGGAGGTGAATAATGTATACCCAGAACTTCTTGTTCAGCATGACTAACTCCTCCAGATAGGAGCAGTAGAAAGGGTCTCGGGGACTCCAATCTCAAATTTCATTCCAGGTTCTTCCTTGTTAATAAGAAAGATGGAGGTCATAGATCTATCCTTGATCTGAGCGTAACTCAGTTGATGAGCTGGTAGGACTGGCATAGTCAACTCTCTGAAACCAACAACAAGATTGCCACCCCTCCAGTGCCCTCTCATCTCTCACTCAAAGCCGGCTTTTTGGCATACATCAGAGTTGCACAAATGGAAACAGGAGCTGAGATGGCTAGAGAAAGTATGAAGACTTGTGACAAAGTGACAAGAACAATGTATAAGGTGCTAATGAAGACTTATGAGATGTCAGTGAATGCTGCTAAGAAGGAATTTTGTGTGGTCTCCATTGCTGCCACAAGCTCATGTCTGGCACAATTGTTGAAAATGGTTAGATCACTGATATCCTTAGGATCATCCTGAAACTGTAGATTGCATATTAGCTGTGAGGCTTTTGCAATTCATTTTGCAGAGAAATTCTTGCTGAGGTCACTGGAGTAGGAGGTATGGAGTAATCTCATCAAGTGGAACAATACCTTGGCTAGGTGTAATGTGTCACTAATGACTCCCCTCAGAGTCAGGAAAGACTGTACTCCCTTCCTGACTCTGGGGGGGAGTCCAATGGCAGACACTTGGGGGTAAGAGATGCTGCTAGGCAGAAATTGTACTGGGCAAAAGAGACAAAAGAAGTGACAGTTAGTACCTGGAAGGTATATTCCTTTCCTGTAGTTCAGTGGTTCTCAACCACTCTGATGCCACGACCCCAACTGTGGCAGTGGTGGGGGCGGTGTGCGCATGCACGCAGGCAGCATGTGTGCGCATGTGCAGCATGGAGGCAGCATGGAGGCAGCCATTGCAATTGCTCTGCTGCCACCGCCGGCCTGCCACCGCCACTGGCCTTGCTTCCTAGGTTTGTTATGGAGCCCTGTTGACGCTGTAATCAGTCTCTGCCAGGCTGGTTTCTGCGTGTACCAACTTGCTCAGAGTCCAGTCATGGGTTTCTGTGCATGAAGGTGTCTCTGTGTGAGGTACCCTTCCGTTATGGGCTACCTTTATGGTAACACTGAATATCCTGTAAGGTTAAAATGTTCCCCACTTGTTTTTTAATGTGGTGTTTTTAATGTCAGGCTTATGCCCGTTCTTTGTTGAAGGGGCTAGTATCCATATTACTGTTAAGTAGTTTATCATTGCGTTTGAGGTTGTTTTTAAGTGAGGGCTTATCTGCACTGGGCTTTTAAAGATGGTTGGCTTTGGTTAAACAAAAACCATCTCTACCTGATCCCAATCTCTACTCTGATCCAGGCTGGGTTTTTTCTTCAATCTAAACATCTGAGGATTGACTACAGTCACACTGCTTGTTTGCCAGCATATCCAAGAGTGGACTTTCTCCACTTCATCAAAGAAATGCAGGCCCACGACACTCTTCTGTGTGTAGATGTCCTGCTTTGTTCAGGCTTTCTGATTGTACAGAGGCACTTAATTTTTAAAAAATTAAAAACTGGAAGTGAATATTTTGAATATGGCCCCCGGGCAATGAACAGAGCTATGGTGACTCAGTCCGTAAGAGGCTTGTCTTGCAAGCACAACTTTATGAGTTCAAGTCTGGCTGTGGATCTTGAGATTATTTTTCCCCCCGCACAGGATTTTTATTTATTTGTTTGTTTGTTTGTTTGCTTTTTCAAAAATAAAAAATAGTCAAAAGTTTAAAATGGTGCATTTTTAAAATGGGTGCTTTTCAAAAGTAAAAAGTTATCTAGGTAGACAATTTGCTGTAAAACTGGGATGTAGATTCCTAGAACTAAAAGGGGCATTGCTTAAAATATTCAATTTGCCTTGGATACCTCTCAGGATTTTATTAGAAGAAACATCTGTCTCAAACACTGGAAAGTGGACCTACTGTCAAAAAACCTTTCTTCAGAAATTTTCTCAGGAAGACTACTGTTTGCAGAATCTGTGTTAGACAAGGTTTTAGTTGAAACGAAGGAAAAGAATAAAAGCTATGACATGTCTGGTACAAGAGACAAGAAAACTATGAGTAAGTCATTGAGTCACTTTCATGGCAACAGACTGCTGTTTAGAAGAAAGGATGCTAGAGACTTCAAAGGATTTCAATCTTTTGGATTCAGAGCCAGAACTCACCAAAGATTTCCATCCATTTTAAAGCAAGACAAAAATCCATCAAATAGGAAGACTTCAACTATTTTCCAGAACCTAGAAACAACTCATCACAACTAGCTTCTTGCCATAGCAAAAGGCTACAAAATAGAATTTCTCTCTCCTTCTTCATCACTTCATTTCTTCCTTGACACTCAAGTCTCACCAGAGATGTCTTCTGTTACAGCAGGCCATCCTTCATTTTCTCGAGAAACGCCAAAAAGAGAGTGGACCAGACATTCAGACAAGCGTATTCGATAACATTTGTGGTCTCCAAGAGATCAGATAACTGGAGAGCGATTTGAAATTTGAACCATTTGGTTCTTTAAAAAATCAAATTTCAGATGGAATCATTGAGACACATTCTACAATTCATATGTCATATACCAATTAGCTCCAGCAGAGCAAAGTGAGGTAGAGGACTCCTCTGAGGAAGAGGAAGTCAGAGACTTGACCCAGGGACACAATAACAGAGACATTAGAAGACGGTCTCTGAGGAGCCAGACATAAATCCGCAGGTAAATGCTAGTTAATAGCTGTTTGATCCTGAGTTGGCAACAGAGTAGTTTCCAATCAGCTCACCTCCCCTGTCACCAGTACCTCAGAAACAACATAGAAAGTAGATAAAAAGCGAACTGCAAGACAGAAGGTGCAGTGCTTAATGGGCAGCAGAATACCAGCTCCACATCAGAGATGAGGTTTGTTTGCAGGAGCAGGATTGAGGCGACTGGGAGGTCCTTCGCATGATGTATAAGCAGGAAACTAGGGAGTGGCTGTGTGGAAGCATCTTTTTGCCGCTGACCTTGTAGTTTCCTACTCTGGACTGATTTCTTTGCATCTGACCCTAGCCTATATCTTAGATAGGCTTTTGAATATTCTTTGGAATTGAAGCAGTGAATGACATATAAATGATATTTTACCTTTGGAACTGTATTCCGATAAACTCTAATGCTGAGAAACGACTTCTGTCTGTCTACTCTTTGGTGTGTCTGCAGTAGGACTAACTTCTTGAGATCTGAAAAGAAAATGTCTAACTTCTTGAGATCTGAAAAGAAGCTTACCTGAATAGCCTGATATATCCAATATTCAGGCAGTATCTCCGCTTGTGTTCTCAGGTATGACATTACCAATTCAGAGTTTTCCCATTGAACTCTTTTCTTCCCCAAGGGTTTTTACCAAGGTTATGGTAACATTGGTAGCGAAACTACATCAGGATGGAATTCATGTCTGTCTATATTTGAGTCACATTTTAATCAAGGCCAAGGACATGATGATATTCGCCAACTTTATCCATTGAACTGTGCTGTACCTTCAGAGTAATGGATTTTTGATTAACGACTAGAAGAGTCACAGGATACCCACAAAAGAATTAATCCATTTGGGGGCCTGGATACATATTCACCAGAACAAAGTCTTCATACCACTGGAGAAACATCAGAAGGTCATTGCCCTGATGAAGAAGTTTCCAAGAGGTATATAGTACCTGCCACAGACTAACATGGCTATACAGTATAATCTAATGTTTTACTTTTAACACATTTGTGAAGTACCTAACAATAAAATGGCCTTTTGACAGATACTTGAAATAACAGCTATCTTCTATGAATTTACTTAGTCAACCTGTGTACTAATTCTGAAATGAAAAAGAGTAGGCTTAAGTCATATTCTAGGTCTTCATTTCAGCATGCTGGTGCATGATGTGTACCTGTGCAGAGCAGAACATTCTGGAAGTTAAAATTGGTACCTTCCCTCTGCCCTTTCTCAGGAGAGGAAGTGAATACCACATTGCTCAATTCTCTTCTAACCACAGTAGTGTTAGTGTCATACTATCTAGTGTCATACTCTCTAGCACTTAAATGTATAGAAGCTGGCATGAACTCCACGCATCAGTAAAAATAGCATTACGCCAGCTGAATGGCATAGTGCTAAATCAACTGCTCCTCCCAGCCCGTCCTCACCTTTTTGCTCTCACCTTTGTCTGCCTTCTTTTAACGCATCTTATCCTCCATATCTGCTGCTAGAAATGGCAAAAGAGAGCACCATGCCTTATATGTGACTCACTTCCGCCTGTCAATCAATCCAGGCAACCAGTCCCCTTTCTCCATGATTTAAAGGTCTTACAACGCCCGCTATTTTTTTTTCTCCGTTGAAATTCGTATGCATAGAATAATAGATACATAGTGCTTTTTGAATGCTACCCCTTATGGAATCACAAGTCCTTTTATACTTTCAGAAATTAATCTAATTCCTGATTTTGGAAGGGGCGGGAGAAAACTCTAGAGAGGCATGCTTTGTGTTACAACTTTGAAAAAAAAATCTTTTATTTCTGGCACACTTGTCCACCTATTCATTGCTCCAGTAAGTTAGCCATATAAAAAAAGATTCCCATCCCTGGGACCAAGGGAGAGGGAAGTGGTTGTGGAGGTGGGACAAGGCAGGCGCCTTTAGTGTGTTTGAGCCTCCATACCTTCCCTCTGCTGGTTGCTCTCCGGTAGCTAGTGATTTTTAGGTTGGTGAATCCACTTTATGAAATTCCCCAACTTGCACTTTAAAATGGAGGACGTAGTGAGCCGGTTACTGCCCAGACACTGGATATTGGCGACGTCATACGGAGGGGCCAGAATATAACAACTACATTAGGTAAGCATTTCACTACATTTAACAGGTGAGGAAATGCCCCGACTGTTAAGTATACTAAAGGAATTCAAGCAATGCTATCTTTTGTGTAACTTCCAATGCAAGATCAGTAGTAGCCATTTGTATGATGTTGTTGCCCATTTATAAATAGTCTGAGTAATGAATTATTGCTCTATTTTATACTTATTAACTACCCCCCCAAAGAAGATAAGCTGTGTGGAGGCATTTAAAAAGGTGCTTTTAAAAATTAAAAGGATGGGAGGAATGTCTGCTCATGTACATTTTTCTGTAATTCTGTCACAGGACATGTACAGACAAAAGTCCTTGTAATTCTTTGCAGTGTTCTAAGATAATTGTCAAATTACTTGAGTGGAAATTATGTGGTTTACAGGCTATTTTTGTGCTGCAAAATAACTATCACTTGTACAGTTCTACTAATAGTTCTAGTTGAAAAATTAAAACCTTTGAAAATATAGTCTAGTTGAAGAATTAATAGTCTAGTTGAAGAATTAAAACCTCTGCAAATATTAAAATCTGGTGAAAAAAGAAATATTTATATTTAGAGACATGTGTGAGAACTGTAATGGCTTAATGAAAGACTACATCCGTGATGGAGTAGATAAATGATGAAGAACAAAGAAGTATTTCAGTCAAAGTCAGTGGCAGAACCTGACAGCTACTGGAGCAAAACTAAGAGCCTTTGAAGTTGACTAATTGGATCCTGTGTAAGCTTCTACTGAGGGAAAGTGTGATGACTTTTGGTGATTTTCTGCTTCTCACTATAGACTTCCAGCACAGTACCACAATGCAAGTTGACAATATTGGCCTCATCCTCTCAGTGAACTTTCTAGCTGTGATACATCTAGAACAAAAAACCTATGAAATGGTAGAGTGCTGCAAATAGTTTGCCTTTCTATTTGTCACAATAGCTACTTGTGTTGGAGAATATCTATGGGAACAAAACAATATCTATGGGAACCATCCAGCTCATTACCTGTTCTTTTCACTCCTAAGCTTGGAGTTGATTATGCTTAGTTTGGTGAAGTCTGGTTTTTCTTTTCTTTTATTTGTATCCCACCCCTCACAAACGCTTGGGGCAGCTAACAAAATAAGGGTTTACAGTAAACCTGAAAATAGAATAAAATAGGTAAAGTATAAAATCGGGGAAAATATCCATACAGCTCCTCCATAAAAGCAACAGTCAACCCCACTCCATCGGTTCCAGCATGGGCAAATTATTGAAACAGGACTCTTCCCCAAGGCTGAGAAAGCAGTTCATGGTAAGCACATGAAAATGTTCTACAAGTTCTCAAAGGTATTAAGAATTTTCTTGATATTGCAGATATTTTGGCAAATCCTTCTGCCTTGTTCCCATCTCAGCAGGTTGGGCACATATTTGCATACACTCATGTATGTTTCCTACATAAATTACCCAAAACAAACTTAGGTATGTTGTATGGTATTGAACCATGGCACCAATCTACCTGGTCCCAAATACACAGACGGCTTGAATTAAATCATATAAGCAAATCAGACTTTATGTATTTTTTGTCTTTATGATGTAGGTATATTGCACAAAACTGGAGTCAATGCAAAACCAAAAATGGAACAAAAACCCAACCTTAACAAAGTCAGGAACTCAAAAGTTGAGCTATATAAAATTTTAATAAATATTAGGTTAAAAACTATATTTAAAAACTATACAGATCTAACTGCACATGAACAGACCAAATGGGTTTCAACCCTGTTGGTCTGGCCCCTATGCTCGCCTCCCTCACAGGGGGCCTACTATGGAGAGACTAGAAATAAAGCCCATTTTATGCTGAAATAAAATGGGTGCTAGGCCCCCGTTCCCAGGGAAGCCTTCGCAGGGCGAAGGCTTCCCGGGGGGTGGGGAAGTGGTACAGGCAGAGATCGAGCCCCCAACCCTGGAGCATGGCTGGGGCTTCTCCAGCCGGGAGAAGGCTGAGGGGGCCCCGCCCCACCCGGGACCATGGTCGGGGCTTCTCCAGACCGCAGGAGCAGCCAGGAGAAGCCGGAGAGGCGCCCCGAAGCCGGAGAAGGCGGGGGCGGGCGGCGGAGTCCTGTGCCGGGCCCAGGCGCTCCCTCGTGGCTGCGAGGGAGCAACTGGACCCGGCACAAGCCGGAGAAGGCGGGTGGCGGGAAGCGGAGCATGGCCGGGGCTTCTCTTGGCCACAGGAGCGGCCAGGAGGAGGAGGACCCCAGTCGGAGGACTCACAACGCGGGCTGGCAGTCCAGTCTGAGTGTTGAGTCCCCGGCCGGGCGAAGCAGCCAATGGGGAGCCGCACTTTGTGCGGCTCCCCATTGGCTGCTGGGTCCTGGATGGACACTTGGAGGGGCCAATCGGGAGCCGCAAAGCGGCTCCTGATTGGCCCCTCCGAGTTTTTATCCCGGACATGGCCCGCCCTAACTCCCCCCCCCCCCAACAGCCCTTACCCTTTTATTTAATCCGCTCCGCCGGAGTGGTTTAAAGATGAAGGGAAGGTGATTATAACTGCTTAGAGACACCTAAGGCCTGCTGGGTGACTGTAGGCCATTCCCAGTTCTCTCAGAGCTCTCAAACCCACATCCCTGACAGGTTGTCTATTGTGGGGAGATGAAGGGGAAAGGGTTTTGTAAACCGCTTTGTGACTCTTTTTGGGAGTAAACAGCAGTGTACAATAATCCATCTCTTCTTCTAAGGGGCAACTGTGAAAGAAGCATGTGGGCACATAACATTATATCAACAGTAAAAAAATGGAGACAGAAGGAGCAGGGCCACAAAACTAGGAGGAATTGGTTGCCATGTAATCTCCCCCTAAGCAGAGTCTCCAGTCTGATTTTCCCTTCACATATCTGAAGACATGGCTCTTGAAAGCTCATCTGTTACCACTATGCCACAATTCCCAAAGGTCAGTCCTCTCCCACACTCAACAAACATTCCAAACCACAGGTTCTTGACACCCATCTCTCCATACCCGTGCCCTCATTTGTCACCACACCACCACAACCCCCTACACAACACACTTATTCAACCTCATGCCCTTGCAGACTGGACAACTCTTCCCAATGCCAAGCACTCTTTATCTTAATCACTCTCTTCCTTTCTACCTCCTTGTCTCTTTGTTATTTTCCTCCCTCCCCCCCGCTAGAGCCCGTTGTAACAGCTACAACGGGCTGTAATTCTAACATTAAATCATGCATTCATATCTAAAACCAATTATGAAGTATAGCTGGGTGATCAAGGGAAATCTGTAGCTCCAACAAATACTGGTACAGTGTTTCTTTTTGGAGCCCCACCTAAGATACGTAATATCTAGGAACACCACTCTCAGCTGTCGTTTTACTCTGCATAGAGTGCATCTCGTGCGTCAGATGCTTCTGTTTGGTCACAAATGTAGGTCTGTGTTACTGAGTGATAAAATAGAAATTCAGATCTTTGTCTGCATATTATTTAAAAAACCTCTTTATTAGCAGGGGGGAAGAGAGAAATAATATTGGTTCAGTTAAGAGTAATCACTGCTTATTTTGCTGTAAGTAATCAAAGAATTTAAAGTAGAGGCCGTGATATAGTGTAAATTTATGCATATTCTTGCTCCATTGTAATCCATAGATTTAAGCTCCACCTAACTGGTTATTTCCACAGTAGCCATTATGCACAATCCAGATGACATCATTGTTGCATTCCAGTGAGCTCTTTCTTTTCCTGTTTTTAAGATCCAGCTTTTCTGATAACAGAATAGCAGCATAAGATCTAGATACACATGGCTGGAGGAACAGTCCGTGAGGAAATTGGTGATGTGAGCAGTAATCTTCTGAATTTACCTGGTTATCATGCCATCTACATGTCCTGTGACACCCTGCATTGCTTTTTAAAACAAACAGCAGGAGGAAGGACGTGAGGAGTTTCTCTTTGAAGGAGGCTGCTTCAATCCCAGCCTAATCATCTCTTATACACAGGCACTGTTGGAGTGGAGAGAGAGTAGTAGAAGCAGATTGAAGAAGAGAATCTGCTAATTTCTTTTCTTTCTTTTTCTTTGGTACAGATATAAGTTAGCTTGTCTGAGTTCTCTACTGAGCAGGTGCCCAAAATGAGGTATGCATATACTTTACACAGGAAGAGATGGGAGGAGACAGGAGAAGGAGAGCTTCTTAGTCAAGGGCTGCATAGCTTCTTGTTGAGCCTCTTGTCCTTCTGTATCTTAAGGCCAGGTTCACCTGATAGGTGGTCCCCTTCCCTAATTCTATGTACACAACTTGTTCTTAAATCAGTATTGGTTTTACGATTTCACCACTTCTATAGAGATGATGATGCATTGTGGAATAGGGACATGGTAGAACTACAGGTACAACTCGGCTTCCACCTGATTTAGTGATCCTCAAAGATAGTACTTCTGTGGGCTAGAGTTACAGGCTTGACTTTTCTATCCAATGCCTTAAAAACAACTTCCATTCTTTGGTTGCTTTTTTTCTTCTGGGTCAATTTCTTATTAATGCTGCATATCCTATTACTTAATTAGTTTCAAATGGGAAAAATGTAAATGTGTTTGACTTGGTTTACTCTATCCCTACAACAATGCTTTGGGTTTTCCATTTTGTGTACTTCTCCATGGAGTTTTTTGGAGCTTGGCAACATTTCTGACTAGTACTTGTGCCACATCGTAGAAGTAGACCTTTATATGAAGAGAATGTTCATATCTTGAAAATATTTATATTTTGCTAAAATATAAAAAGTTTTTGGTTGCAACAAATGAATGTACAATGTATACATGGTTTACAGCAGATGAATGTATAATTTCTATATGGTTTACTTTTCTGGATTGATACACTTAATTGAATAGAATCACTATCCTAAATCAATTTAATCCAAGCAAGCTCTTTCAATATGTCTTTTTATACATTTTGATGTTGGTTGCCCTTTAGTATTCTTTTCCATTTTTTAAATCTCTTTACTTCAGTAACTTATGTGTATCTTCCCATCCATACTTTCTGCGTAAGAATGAATCCAGGTTGTTGCATTAGCTTCTGCCTACTTTCTGTTCTTTCCCATTACTTTTCTTCCTTCGCAGTGTCCAGGAGCCAGCTTGGTATAGTGGTTAGGACTGTGGATTTCTAATCTGGCAAGGTGGGTTAGATTCCACACTTTCCCACATGTAACCAGCTGGGTGACCTTGGGCTCGCAACAGCACTGATAAAGCTGTTCTGACCGAGCTGTAATAACAGGGCTCTCTCAGCCTCACAGGGTGTCTGTTGTGGGGAGAGGAAAAGGAAGGTGAATACAAGCTGCTTTGAGACTCCTTTGGGTAGAGAAAAGCAACATATAAGAACCAACTCTTATTCTTCTTCTTGATGTAAAGCAGTGGTACTCATTCTGCAGCTTGTGGAGAGCCACATTCTCAATTAGCATCAACTAGAAGAACTACATATACTTTCAACACTGGCATGACATCTGCACCTTCAGGAGGCTTGTAGTGTACTTGTTGTTCTGACTACAGCTGTTTCAAAGGCAGAAACCTCCTGTCAGCCACAAGTCCCACTGGGCAAGGGTCTTGACTGCTTACCTGCTTCATGTTTCAGGATCACATTGGGGAATGGTGCTCAAAAGAGTCACAAGTGGCAACCAAGCCACTTAATGACCGTTTATGCACTGGAGGTTTCATGCTGGGTTGCAGGCTGGAGTTTTATTCGTGGCAGGTGGCCCCACCTCTTCCTGCACCCACACGGGGGAGCATTTGGCCCAGTGCACCTCATCTGCCCCCTATTTGTGTTCCTGCACAAGAGTTGGGGCAGTAAAGTGCCCAGTGCATAAACGGTCAATAAGTATCACTGGTCTAGAGATTTACTCAGTTAAATAGCCCTGCTGATGAGAGTCAGTGTGATGTAGTAGTTAAGAACGATGGACTCTAATATGAAGGACGGGTATGATTCCCCACTCTTCCACATGAAGTCTGCTGCGTGACTGTGGGCCGGTCACAGAACTCTCTTTGACCAACTTACCTCACAAGGTGCCTATTGTGGGGAAAGGAAGAAAGGAATTGTATGCCTGGTCGTTCCCGGCCCTAAGGAAGCACGCCTGGCCTCGACCAGGGCCAGGGCCTTTTCGGTCCTGGCCCCAACCTGGTGCAACGAGCTCCCGGGAGAGCTGCGGGCCCTGCGGGATCTTTCAATGTTCCGCAGGGCTTGCAAAACGGAGCTCTTCCACCAGGTATATGGTTGAGGCCGGGGCTGGTAAGACAGATCTACGCCGCCCCCCCCCCCCCGGGATCTGGGATCTGAAGTGAACATCATCGGGACCTCCTTCTCCACCCGCAAGTAGTGGGGGGGTCGGGTTTTACTGATTTTCTGCCATGTTGGTAATGTTTTATGTCTTTTAATGGGGTTTAATGGGTATTTTAAGACACTGTAACCCGCCACGAGCCGTAAGGGAGTGGCAGGAAATAAATATAATAGTAATAGTAATAGTAATAGTAATAGTAATAGTAATAGTAATAGTAATAGTAATAGTAATAGTAATAATGTCACATTAAAACTCCTTCAGGTAGAGAAAAACAGGATATAAACCGACCCTCCTCCTTCAGTTGTCCAGTAGAGGTTTTAATTGCTAATAATGCATTGAACTGTTTTAAGAGCTGTGTGTAACCATTAGTGGTGTCTTGTTACTGTCTCTTTTGGGCCTGTCTTGCAACAGGTTTTCTCTGGGTATGACTCTGGCTTTGTTAATCTGTTTCTTGGCTTTATCAGGTAGGTACTTCAGTTCACAAAAGGGTAGTTTTAGATTCCTCAGGTGAGAATCTGTCTGTAGGACTGGAGCAAATGCAGCTGTAGAGCGGACTCTGGTTGTATACAATGGATCATTTGTTACATTTAGGATGGTAGCTAGAGGCATTTAGGAGTGTTTTTTGGTCAGTAGGTTTCTGCTGTAAGATGGTGTCTATGCATCCATTGTGTAGTGTCCAGAAAATGCACTTCTTGCATAGATTAGTGAATTGTCAGGTTGATGGTTGGGTGAAAGTTGTTGAATGTCTGGTGAAATATGTCCAGAGCTTCTTTACCATGTGTGATAGGGTCTCAGAACAGAGTTCATATATCCAGATGCACCTGCAGTGATAGTGCCTATCTATATCTGAGACAATGGGATGTGCTGGACTGCTTGGTTTGTGGTTTTTGGGTAGATTATAAAAGGTACCTGGCTAGGTTTCCTGTGGTGTTTTAAAGGATTTGTTCCTGAATGTATAGGTGTAGTTCCTTTATTGTCTTGTTTAGTTCTTGGCCCTCTAAGCAGATTCTCTTCTGTTCTGTTACAGCATATTTGATATGCATTACCACCATCCCAAAATAGCCTGAAGCAAAAAAAAGTCCATAAAGCATGATGCCATTAAGTAGCCATCAGGATAAACCTGACATGGTATATATGGCTGCAGCTTACATATGTGTATCTCTTTGGTAATCAGAAATGAATATGCATGAACAAATGAAAGGGTCGAAAGAGGTGGCACTGCATGAAGGAGAGAAACTGCTTCAGGTTGTGCTTTAATTGAATCTGAGGAATTTATTAACATAAGTGCAATATTGAAGGACTATTTCCTGACAGTTGCTGCAGAAAGACTTTTTAAATTTCTGGAATGATGGCAGTGAGCATCTATAGGCATGTATGCTTAAACTTCTTAGGGTAAAATATGTTGCTATTCTTGAGACTTACTTACAATATAGGGGTTGTAGTAAGAGGTTCTAATTGACTTCTGAAAACAAAGGAATGATACCATTCTTTTTCACAGAGAGAAGGGAATCTAATACTGATATCCATGTATATAATATTTTCTTTATGGTATGAGTTTCATGCATTATTTGCCAGATAACCAAGAAATTAAATAACTGCAGTGTTTTGCGAGCTACGTTTGAGCATCCAGCATGTTTCCACTTTTCCTAAATCAGTCTGCCTTTCATTGTTGGCATTTTGCAGTATAACACAAGTGTGGGGTACCACCTTTATAAGAATAACATGGGAGGCTTGCAAGACTGTTATGAGGGATCCTATACCCCCCCCCCCCAGTATTACAGCTCCAGGCTTTACCACCACCATCATCCTCAGTTTATTCATGGTACATTGACCAACAAAAGGCCTCACCACCCATCGTGGAATTCAGTTGTCTGAAATGGTAAATATCTGTCCACAAAAGGAATGGAAGTTTTCACTAAAGTCCTTTTCCTCTGCACGCCCATAGTTGCATGTGTATGCGCACACACCCTGTGCCATTCCTGAGATTTCCCTTCCCTGCTGGAATGTCATTCCAGGAGGTTGGGGAGGCGACAAAGACCCGTTCTACTTGAGGAAGTGTCTTATGCTGGCTGGACACAACTTTTAGATTTAGATTTAGATTATGAAAGGAAAAATACTTCCCCTCTTGCATCTTGCACTTCTGGGGAAGATAGTTGAATGGGTGCCCATGAACCAATTGCTAGCATATCTAGATGAAATTTCAGTACTTGACCCATTTCAATACAGCTTCCGCCCTGGCCATGGGGTGGAGACGGCTCTGGTCATCCTGATGCATGATCTCTAGAGATACCTGGACTCTGGTGAGTCAGTGCTGCTAATGTTGCTTGGCCTTACACCAGCATTTGATGTGGTGGATCAATGTAGAGATATGGGAGACTGCCCTCCAGTGGCTGATCTCTTTTCCCTGCAGTTGAGGACAGAGGGTAGTGGTTGGTAAGATTCAGTCACAATGCTGTCAATTCCTGTGCAGGGTTCTGCATGGTGCAATTGTCTCACCGACATTATTCAACATCTTTATGTATCCTCTTGTCAGGCTGATTCAGAGATTTGGCCTTGGGTGTCACCAGTAGGCAGATGACAGCCAACTCTATCTCCTGAAGGATGGTCAGTAAGATGTCCCTCCAAGTTAATTGGACCAGTTTTTGGAGGCTGTGGTGGTTCAAGGCAAGTCTCCTGAGACCTAACAGATGTGTTTTAGTCCGCCTGCAGAGATTTATGTATCTGAATGGATTCCTGAATGCTCTGCAGGACCTGAGGCCCCCTGGTGACTCATTGACAGCCTTGGTGGAGGACTGGCAGTTCAATCTGTTGGCCGCTATTGACAAGATCGGTCCCTGACACCTTCTCTGCCCCTACCTCAAACAAGCTCCGTGGTATACCCAGGAGCTTCATGAGAGGAGGAGGGAAGTGAGACAGCTAGAGTGAGTGTGGAGGAAAACTCACAGCGGAGCTGCAAGAATATCTTATTGCACTCTTATGAAGACATATGAGATGGTGATGGACATGACGAAGGTGTACTATGCTGCTGAAATCGCGACCGCAAGCTCTCACCCAGCGCAACTGTTTAGGGTAGTCGGGTCTCTTACCGTCCTCAAGGGAAGCCGCCAAAATAGCAGACCAGTGGATTTGAGCTGTGAAGCATTAGTGAGCTTTTTTGCGGGTAAAGCCTTGTCACTCCACCGGGACCTTCCTGACACGATTGATACAGAACGTGAACTGGAAGCTCTGTGTCCATGTTTGATGGCTTCAGGGGCCTCTCTTTAATCCAATGGGACAAGTTGCACCTGCCACCTAGATCCTTGTCTATCCTGGCTGCTCAAATCATGCGACCAGCAGATAGGAGGGCCCCCTGAGTGAGATGATAAATCTCTCCCTGCCATCTGGGGAGTTCCCTGGGGGCTGAAGGAGACGGTGGTCTGTCCCCTGCTGAAAATAACATTGCTTGATCCAAGGGACCTTGCCAGCTACCGCCCTGTTTCATATCTTGCATTCCTGGGGAAGGTAGTTGATCCGCAAACCGGATCTTGGCATTCTTCAAAGAAACAGTGCTTGATCCATACCATTTGGGCTTCTGTCCTGGCCACGGAATTGAAACCATGTTTGATGTGGTTGACCACAAGTTGTTAGCCCACTGCCTCACCATCACAGGGAGCCCCCCTATTCTTTTCCACCCCTTTTTCATGTGGGCTTGTTTTCAATCTAGAACTGGAAAACAGCATTGATGCTTAAATCTTAGTTATAACGTATAATGCATAATGCTTGCTTAAAATGATTTTACAATTTAAATTTTATTATCACTGAACTGAATCGATGTTCATTGATGTACACTGCCCCAAGATGACTGGTTCAAGAGGGAGTGGTTTATAAATTGAAATATAAATAAATAATGATGTTTAGAAGAGAGGCTGAGTCTGAATGTTTTCTTTTTATACTAATGGTTTTCAGATGGAGTCTGAATTAGAATAAGAGATGTTGTTGAAATTCCAGTTTAATTTAAGTGGAAGATTTGGGTTCTTGTCTCAGTCTCGATTTAAATAACACTGGAGCTTATCAGAGTCATTCAGCTACAACCAAGGGGTCGGAAAAGAACTCATGGATGAAGGAAAATTCCATCCCCCTGCTTGTCCCTAATTCCTCTCCTCTTGTCACTGCCATCACTTTCTTGCATGCTTTCCCTCCCCTTGGCAGTTCCTTACTTGTTTAAACGGCTGATTTTTGGGGTTGCCTATCAGCCCCACAATGACAGCTGTGATTGTGTGACTTAATGTTTATTCTTTCCAAACATGTTTTACTTCTTGGAACCTTTTGTAAAGACTTCCCCTAGGATGCATGAATACTTCTCATTTCTGTACTTGATCCACTGTACAAATTTCTTGATCAATTTGGGTCCAAGTTCAAATAGATATGATTATAGGTTCTAGTGCTTCACTTTCATTTGGTACTTTACAGGCTGTGAAATATCATGGCTGCTCAATGACAGATTAAAAGTATGCTGGCTATTTGAGCTATCAGTATTTGGAATCCAGTAGATTGTGAAAATGGTATGAAAACTTCATTGACTTCCAGACATAAATAGTGGCTGCAGAGAAGAATCAAGCAATTCTCAATTCTTTTGAGAGACACTTATGAAGCATGTTACTTAGAAAGAAATAAACAGTTTTCCCATCAAGAATATTACTGACCCTTCATTTAGGGAAATAAAGTACATTTTATTTATTTATCATATTTATATATGACCCTCCCCTGAGGCTCAGGGCGGTTTTAAGAGAGGTTATTGATTTGTTTTCAGACTGCAGTGTTATTCTGCTTTACAAATCATTATTATATGGCTTGGTAACATATTTTCATTTCTTCGCCAATGAGCAGCATTTTCTAAAACTGATTCTAATTTCTTGAGTAAATAAACCATAAAAGTGGTTGTGTATATCTTCTTATAAGCAATATTTTCCCACTATAATTCCCATGTGTGTAAATATTAAAAATGTGTAGTTTATTAGCTGGTAAGCTCTCAGGAATAAGGCTGTATAAGACTTGACAGTAGTCAAGGGCACTGTCACTTCTGGCTATTACTTATAACTTTAAAAGGCCTTTAAGAGTTAGAAAACTTGCTAGTTAAAATAACTATTGCTAAGATTGCCAAGAGTGGCTCACACCATATTTGCATACAGGCATAGAATACATCCATGACTATAATATACAAAAAGTGCAGTAAAATGCTGCCATAATGCTTATAAATATGAAGTTGTTTTTTTACAAATATGCTGGTTACATCAATAATCACTCATCTTCAGTGCAGACATACATTGGGACTGCTTCTTTGCAGACCTGCCATGGAAAGATCTATTTTCCAAGTGAAAAAAATACTCTATAAGTAGCTCATTCTCCCTTACACATTGGGTTTCCTACCCAAAGATGGCTACATGGTCTACTGGAAGATCTACTTCCAGTACACGTCAGTACCTTTTTCATCACTGTGATGCTGCCCCTGTAAGAAAGAAAGAAAACGATTACTTGCCTTTTCAAGGTATCTGGGTTATCATCTGGGTTAGAACATTGAATTGCGAGCTGGGTACAGAAGGAAAGCAGCATGCTCCTTTGCCTCCTGTCACTTCTTTCCAGGGCCCTGGGTTACCTTTACTCCCAACTTTGTTGTTGGTTAACATAGCCTTGGCAGTCAGAACTTGCCGAGACCTAGACCTTACAATAAATTGAGAAAAATAAATTGGAACCTTCCCAAACAGTCCAGTTTATTGGGGCCTCACAAAACTTCTTATCTGCTAGGGGCTACCTTCCACTCACCAGTGTCACCATTATAAAAACTTTGATTGCTTCTCATGTTGCCATTTTCAGAGTGTGGTTCTGATCCCAAAATGGTGGCTACTACTTCTGTCTTAGCTAAGGCCACACTATTCATGCAAGCTTTGCAGTTGTGGTTTGTGGCCAGATTCATCCCTGACCAACACTCCCCCTATCAGTTTTCTGTACCTAAGCAGGTTATCAGGGCACTGTTGTTTGTGAGGTGATAACTTGTTCTTTGGGATTCTGTTTGGGGTCAGGTAACACAAAATGACCATTACTATAGATACTTGGTGCTGCCTGAGGGATGGGGGGGGGGAGACTTATGAGTCCGGGAGTGGAGACTTATGAGTCCGGGGAAAGTGGCTCAATCAGGAGAGGAAGTTGCATGTAAACATCCTAAAATAAAGAGCTATTAGATGTACTCATAACTATTTCTCATATGTCCAGGGGAAATTTATCATTCAAATGGCCATTTTCAATTCCATGATGAACAGGTTTCCTTGGGAGGTGGTGGGTTCTCCATCTTTGGGAATTTTTAAACAGAGGCTGGATAGCCATCTGACGGAGAGGATAATTCTGTGAAGGCTTAAGGAGGTGGCAGGTTACAGTAGATGAGTGATAGGGATGTGAGTGTCCTGCATAGTGCAGGGGTTTGGACAAGATGACCCATGTCCCTTCCAACTCTATTATTCTATGATTCTGGAAGGTCTTACAGAAGTAAATAGAAATGCTTTGAGCTATAGGAATGTTCTGGGGGTCATTCCCATAGTTCATATCCTTTGTTTGTAGTTATACAATACTTGTTCTTCCTCAAGACCCAAGGGTCTTGCTTATCTATGAAAGTTCATTTGACAACCATCTCTACCTTTCACTCTCTGATAGGTTGCCAGATCATTGTTTGGCAGATACTTTCTAAACTATTTCTAAATGGGCTGTTGAACATATATCCCCTGTGCTCCATGCTGTATCACAATGGTCTCTCTCTTTGGTACTTTCAAAGTTAATGGTCCCAACGAGAGGAAGCATTTGAGCCTATGATTCAGCTTGGCATATTAGACCTATCAAAAGCTAAGGTCTATTTTCTGGTACCTATAAATTCAGTCTGGAGGGTTTCCAAGCTGGCTGCGCATAGTATTAACCCCCCCCCTCCCCATTTTAGTTATTTTTATTTTTTTGCAGAACAAGTAGTTTTTTGACCTAGCCCAGAATTTTTGCCCAAGTTGCTTTCTACATCCTGTATGTTGAAGAAATTTCCCCCTGAACCCTCTTCTCCCATTGAACATATGTTTCATCCTTTAGATATTAGAAGGGCTCTGTTTTGGGTTGTCTTTTTACCTCAAAAGTAAAAAACCATTTATGAGGTGTGTTAATCTTTTTTATTTCTTATATACCGGGTGCAATAAGAGAAAAGCAGTTACCTCCCAGATACTGTCTAGGTCAGTGGTTCTCAACCTGGGGGTCGGGACCCCTTTGGGGGGTCATAGAATCATAGAGTTGGAAGGGACCTCATGGGTCATCTAATCCAACCCCCTGCACTATGCAGGACACTCACATCCCAATTGCTCATCTACTGTAATCTGCCACTCCTTTGCCTTCACAGAATCAGCCTCTCCGTCAGATGGCTATCCAGCCTCTGGTTTAAAATTTCCAAAGATGGAGATCCCACCACCTGCTGAGGAAACCTGTTCCACTGAGAAATCGCTCTGTCAGGAACTTTTTCCGGATGTTGAGACGGAATTTCATTTGAATTAATTTCATCCCATTGGTTCTGGTCTGTCCCTCCGGGGCAAGAGAGAACAACTCTGCTCCATCCACTACATGGCAGCATTTTAAACACTTGAAGATGGTTATCAGATCCCATCTTAGTTGTCTCCTCTCCAGGCTAAACAGACCAAGCTCCCCCAGCCTTTCTTCATAAGTCCTG
Organism: Paroedura picta; assembly: GCF_049243985.1. Classification (NCBI taxonomy): domain Eukaryota; kingdom Metazoa; phylum Chordata; class Lepidosauria; order Squamata; family Gekkonidae; genus Paroedura; species Paroedura picta. Next base: position 128,920,795 of record NC_135371.1, read on the forward strand.
GTCTCCAAACCCCTCATCATCTTTGTTGCCCTCCTCTGGACACACTCCAGTTTGTCAACATCCCTCTTCGAACGGCCCTTTCACAGGGGTCGCGGCAGGGTGAGCAGCTTGTTCAGGGGGGTGCTGCCACTGTTGCTGCTCCTCTGAAGTGCCCGCGCTTGGCCGCCAGCCGATCTAGCAGTGTCCCCAGAAAAAAAAACAATTTATATACAATAATGAACAATTAATCTTCACACCATTGGTCAGTTTCAGTTTAATTTCTGTGAAAGAACACTTGCATAATTTTATGTTTGGGGGTCACCACAACATGAGGAACTGTATTAAAAGGTCGTATTAGGAAGGTTGAGAACCACTGGTATAGGTAGATTGTTTTTGCATTCCAGAGATGTTACAAGTAAGCAAGATTACCTTTTCCTCTGCACATTTCACTCACTCCACCAGAGCACTGGCATCCTGTGTTGCGATGTTATGAGGGGTCCCACTGCTGGAGATTTGCAGATCAGCCGTGTGATCATTCTCAGAGACATTAATTAAAAACCATGTGCTGGATCTGCAAACAAGAAAGAAGTTAGAAAGGAGTTCCAGTAATTGATAAAGTGAGAAATTTTACCCACCTCCTAACTTGTTAGCTTGGTAACATCCCAATGGGGGATTGCACAGAAGACTGAAGATTAAAATGTGATTGCCCTTACCTGTAATTATTGTTCATCGAGTGTCTTCTGTACAGGCATGTATTCTCCCACCAACACCACCCTCCGTAATGGGTTCTCAGAGGACTTCTGCTGTTACTTCTGTTGAAGACCAGGCAGAACTGAGGTCAGTAGGCACTCCTCCCATTTAGCTGAGAAAAGGACAGCTCACAAAGGTGTGAGGGAGGAGAGGCTCCCTCTAGAGCAGTGGTTCTCAACCTTCCTGATGGTGGGACCCCCTTTTGGGTGGCGGCACAGCAGTGGCCTCAGTGATCCAAAGGGGGTCGTAGTGTTGCACACTCCAGCGTGCTGGCAATCACAAAAGCCTGAGGCAGCCAGCGGTGCAGGGGGAAGGGGCGGCAGTGCACCAGCTGGTGCGTACACACAGGCACAGCTCTAACGTCCATCACATGTTTTTGTAGCAGCTGGATATGCACCTCAGCTCAGCTGCATCAGAGCTCACGAACCTGCAGAGATCTCCAAGGTGGCACGGAGGAGACCAGCACAATGGTGGCGGCAGTGTTGCCACCCTGTCTCGGCGACCCCCGTGGAAGGGTCAGTTGACCCCTCCAGGGGTCATGACCCCCCAGGTTAAGAACTGCTGCTGTAGAGGACTTTGTAGCTTGGAAAATAGATCTTTCCATGGCAGGCCTGCCAGTGTGTGCATGTACAGAAAAGATTCTATGGACAATGGTTATGGGTGAGGGTAACTTTGTTTTATTGCCAGTAGTTTTTTCTAAAGAATACTTGAACTAATTCTATCATGAAATCATTAAGGCATGGAACCAGATGGCATTCTTAATTTGAAGAATATTACTGCATTGATATTTGGGAGTAGTTATAGGAAATAGTTGCCATCTTGCTAAGCAAAGAACAAGTGCCAGAAATGTGTAATTGAAGCTATTTTTTTCATGCCCATTTTGTTTAGGAGATTCTCAGACTTGTGGTGTATGCAGCTCTGGTGTCTTAACTGTCTTTACAGTTCCTTTGATATTTTATTGTTATCATACTGTGATTGAGTCTTGTCTCTTGGAACTTAAAATGAAAGCATTTCTGCTGTGCAAAGGAGTCATGTTTGAACTATGCTGCGTGCAAAATGCATTATCCTTTGTTGGCCAGTTTCCTTTTGATGAGATACATTACTAGAATATGAAGTAATGTTGCAGTGTCATGCTGGGGCTGCTTAACTGAGATACTGAACGTGACACACATGCTCATACAGCTCAGCCTAGTTGATGCATATCTAATTCTGCATCATCTCTCTTCCTACCCCCATCCTTTAGCATATCTCATATATCATTGTAAAGGGGGAGGGAGTTGAAACAGTTTTAGTGAATGGAAGCTGCAGCTCTGATTTTCAGGCAGTGATGCAATTGTGCTGCATTGCCCCAGTGGCTTTCATTCTCTCTTCCTGTTGTGTGAGCTATGGGAGTGGCTCTGCTGTTTATCACAGAAATTAAATGCATGGCTTGATTATGCGCAGTAGAGCTTGATTTTGGGAAGCACTGTCTTCGGTGCTTGACATATATGAAATTTCAGATGTTTCTTGCATCGCTCAGTGATATAGATTTTATTTTTATAGCCAAAGATCATTACAATATATAGATACACACACACACACTATATACACATACACACACAAAAGTCAGATTCCAGTGAATACCTATCACCAAAAGGTTAAAAATATTAACTCTCTGATCTGATAGGGTAAATTTGGTCCAAATTTCCCTTGCAGCCAGTGTAGATAACGACACATAACTAATCAAAGAATTAGTATCCAGTATTACTCTTGAGCCTTTTGTGGCGCAGAGTGGTAAGGCAGCAGAAATGCAGTCTTAATCTCTGCCTGTGAGGCTGGGAGTTCGATCCCAGCAGCCGGCTCAAGGTTGACTCAGCCTTCCATCCTCCCGAGGTCTGTAAAATGAGTACCCAGCTTGTTGGAGGGTAAACAAGATAGGTTGAAGGACTTGTGAATGTTCAGCCTGGAGAAAAGGCGGTTGAGAGGGGACATGATAGCCCTCTTTAAGTATTTGAAAGGTTGTCATTTGGAGGAGGGCAGGATGCTGTTCTCATTGGCTGCAGAGGAAAGGACACGCAGTAATGGGTTTAAACTACAAGTACAACGATATAGGCTAGATATCAGGAAAAAAAATTTCATAGTCAGAGTAGTTCAGCAATGGAATAGGCTGCCTAAGGAGGTGGTGAGCTCCCCCTCACTGGCAGTCTTCAAACAAAGGTTGGATACACACTTTTTTTTTTGATGCTTTAGGATGCTTAGGGCTGATCCTGCGTTGAGCAGATGGTTGGACTAGATGGCCTGTATGGCCCCGTCCAACTCTATGATTCTTAAACGGTAATGACTAGGGAAGGCACTGGCAAACCACCCCGTATTGAGTCTGCCATGAAAACGCTGGAAGGTGTCACCCCAAGGGTCAGACATGACTCGGTGCTTGCACAGGGGATACCTTTACCTTTAATAAAGACCATTTTATCTGTGTAAGTTTAAAAATGTTGTCCCAATAGAAATCTAGTTATGAATTTAGTACTTGGCTTCATATATAGAAGATAATCTAAAACATAATGAGAAAGGTTTTTGACAGCATGTTCTCCACAAATACGTAAGCGAAATGGCTAAAGGTACACGCAAGTAACCACTATTAAGTAAGGCTGATGGCATGGTTTGAAAACTCAACTGGTGTTTCATTAAGCCAGTTAAGCCCAGTCACCTCAGGGTGGTTGTGAGGATAAAATACTACAACAAAACGTCTTTGAGTGCCCAAAAGTGTGGTTGAGATTAAAAATGAGAAATAAATGCAGCCCCCTCAGAAACTTCCTAATAGGAACAGACCGGTGAGCCATCATCCATTTATTGTGAATCATTGCTTATCATTTCAAGACTCAGTGGTGTTTTTACACCAGATAAACGTTTTGTAGCCTGTTTTTTTAAAAAAATCTCTATTACCACAGAGAATAAACTTAGCATGCTTGTAGCTTGCTGTCTATACAGCATTGTTCCTGCATGATTGAGCAATGAGATTATTATACACAGCTGTGGAATCATAACGGTCAAAACCAAATATCTCTGTATACTAGCATATCTGAACCAGCCAATAGAATCACTACCCAACACGGCTACCCATTTGAATCTACAGAGTGCTAGGTGATGAAGTCTTAATGCTGTGGGCTACTCTGCTTATAGCCAACACATCATTTCCCCTGAAATGGTAAATAGTAATATAATTCTTTCTAACCCATAAATATTGTAATTGGAACTGGGAAAGCACATAGTGGTACAATTATGAATTATAGGGGGTACCTCCATCATGCATGCTAATTCAGTAGTGGCTTCATGTTTTAAATATTTTGTTGCACAAATATTACTGCACAATGTTGTTGGAACTGTTGTGAGATCACTGTTGTTATTGTTGTATTGACTTGAAATGGTCATGTTGCATTGTACTTATTCCCATGTTCTATGTAAATTGCCCTAAGCCACAAGGGAGGGCAGTATATAAATTTAATTAATTAATATAAGGGCATTTAAGTTTGTACTTGAATATTATGGTAACATAATATTGCTGAAATAAATTGTGCAGAAGGAGAAAAATCTTTAATAACTGAGCAACCCCTGTGCGTCAGGTGGAATTAACTTTCAGATTCCTTTTGGTTTCATCCCCGTATATACTCTTAATCATGCTGTCATATAGCGGCTGCGCACAGATTGGCTAATGATAACATTCAAGCTAAAAAGCAGAATATAGCGATCGAAAGGCTGAAACAGTTTAGAGCCTGATTTGATTTTATTACTGGGTTTTTACTTGTTAAACTTTTATTGTGCTGTGTTTCTTATTTTGTAGCCATCTCAAGAAAGTTGAGCAATGAGATTATTATACACATATTAATATTATAAACGGTAAATGGTAATGACTGGGGAAACCACCCCGTATTGAGTCTGCCAAGAAAACGCTAGAGGGCGTCACCCCAAGGGTCAGACATGACCCAGTGCTTGCACAGGGGATACCTTTACCTTTTTTATTAATATTATTAATATAATATTATTATTTTATAGCATTCCCGAGGAAACCAAAATAAAATGCTTTTATGAGAAAACAAGTCCATCAATCATTCTTTTAGCATAAGAACCACTTGGTGATCAAAGAGTTTCCAAATCATTGATACTTTGCTTTCCAGATCATCCTTTCATTGCGTACTTATCCAAGTTGTACCCTTTAAAGAATTCTGACTTTCTTAAATTCAGTAGAAATCACACAACAAACAGCAGAATTTGGCTGTCTTTAGCATGATTTTTTCTAGGACAGAATGCATAAAGATATATAGCTGTTTGTGGCAGTGGTTTGTTTTCATTGCCACATTTGGCACACTGTAATATAGTCTGTTTTTTGTTGATTTATTTTTATATTTATATACGAGCCTTCCCTGAGGCTCAGGGCAATTTACATAAAACTTAGCGGAAAAGAACCAGTACAGATGACTCGGTAGTTATAAATGGTAACAGTACAGTAATAGGGATAGAACAGTATGAGTTGCTGTGTATATAGGCTTAACACAAGCATACAGTGTTGTACTTCTGTGTATGCCTAATGGCTGGGATCCTATGAAGGCCTTCTTTTGGCATAATGGCTGTAGCACCAATAGATGAGCAGTAACTGCCTCACAGAGGAGCCTGATGCTAAGAACTTCAGTGAATCCAAACTGGTATATCCAGTAGTATTGGAGATTCTAGGCATACATTGAAATTTAACTTTGCTAGGGCATGAACTAAGACTGATTCAATGATGGTGTGCTCTCACCTCACCCAAGTACACACATGGAGCATGATTTTAGAAACGCCTGGCTTGCTAAAGTTCCACTTCACCATTACAGGTAGGTGAGAGCAGCTAAGCATGGGAACAATCTCTCCCCCCCCCAAAAAAAAACCCTGCAGTTTAATTGTTGTCTGTAATGGGGCAGTGCTAAATCATATTTCTCTGCTGTTGGTGTTTCAGAGGATTCACCTCATCTGTTTTATTGCATGTTAAGCACTTAAGTACTTCTATGTGGCTCTTCAGGTAAAATGTGCTGCATGATGTCTAGGGTAGTCAAACTGCAGCCCTCCAGATGTCCATGGACTACAATTCCCATAAGCCCCTGCCAGTGTTCGCTCATGGGAATTGTAGTCCATGGACATCTGAAGGGCTGCAGTTTGACTACGTCACCTTTATTCCAGAATAGTGTAGTTTTTAACATGTCTTTCATTTCAAGCTGAGTGGACTCGCCTTAGCAGTTCCCAAATGGCAACTGGATTCCATAAGTTATTTAAGTCTTGGCTACTGTTTTTCTGCACTCTCCAATGCAGTTGAACACTTTAGATTTGTATTAATGCCATAACTTTATCTTCTTAGTGAATTTCTAGATACTGTGAAATGATCAAGCTCAGTGTGTGCTTCAGCACTTTGATGTTAGTCCTTGGATGGATATGGAAGCCCATGGGAGTTTTAGCAATAGGGAACAGTGCCATCTAGTAGTTGCTGCTTTTAACTGCTAAATTTAACTTGTCAGGGTGGAACAGTGCTCTATTTTATGCATAGCATCCAGGATCCTGATTGGGAGGAGGATGTATTTCTGTTTTAGTGAAGCTACTTACTAGAATCTGGGCGAATACAGAGCCAGTTTAAGGATCGGCAGGCCCTGCAGTAAGGATTTGTGAGGCCCTAGCAGAGCACACCTGTGACAGGAGCAGCTAGACTACGGGCAGAGCCCCCCCCCCAGTTGAAAGGGGTGTCACTGAGTATCCTTAAAGTGCTCCTTCAACTCAGCTCACTTTTTTAAAAAGGCCCTTGCCAAGAGTGTGTTGGAAGGAGCAAAAGAGGAAGGGGCTTCTGACTCACCTGCTGCTGCCTCATTTGCAGTACCACACAGGAGGGGGGAGGCAGTGGAGGCAATATGAGCACATTGCCCAAAGGAAGGAGCAGTAGTGGTGGCAAGGCAACAGCAGGCAAGAAAGGGACTGGACTTGGAGGGGGAGGACAGAGCAGGCTTCTTCTCCTTGCTGTGATGCAGTGCGCTCTTAGTTCCCATCGGGTCTCCTGGGCTCCACCTTCTTAGGACTGTGCTGGTGCAATGGCAGCCACCTTCCTTCCTGCAGCCACCTTCCTTCCTGCCCTGACACTTTATTGCTGCAATCCTAACATCCTCGTGCCATAAAACAGTGGTCCCCAACCTGCGGGCCGCGGCCCGGCGCCGGGCCGCAAAGGCCATGGCGCCGGGCCGCGGCTCCCTCTCCCCGCCCCCCCCCCGCAGTAAAAAAATTTCCCGGCCGCAAGCTTGCGGCCCGGGAAGCTACTTACTGCGGGAGGGCGGGGAGAGGGAATCAGGGCCGGGCCGCGCCCGTGCAGGCCGCGCCCGCGCGGCCCGATCTGCGGGCACGGCCCGCGGTGCGGCGTGATCTGCGGGCGCGGCCGGGCGCAGCTTGCGGGTGCGGCCGGTGGGCTCGGCCGGGCGTGGCTCGCGGGTGCGGCCGGCGGGCGCGGCGGGGCGCGGCTCGCGGGCGCGGCCGGGCGCGGCTCGCGGGTGCGGCCGGCGGGCGCGGTCCCTGCGGCTGCGGCCCGATGCCCTGCCGGTCCCCAGCCTAAAAAAGGTTGGGGACCACTGCCATAAAAGGTTGAGAGGAAAGGGAGGAGACTTCAGCCCTGATCCCTGGGGAGGAAGGTATCTCATGGGGCCCCTGGAAGTTCTGCATGTGCTACATGGATAAACTGGCCCTGGGTGGATGAGTTTTTAATAGACGGTAGAGTGGTAGTATAAGAGAAGCTATGCAATACTGAAATGGCAATAAGGAGCCTTCACACCTTATTTCAGCACACTTAAGTATTTTTGTGCCACCATGGTTTTGGAGCATTATAGTACAATACTTAATCGATTATGAATCAATGGGGTTGTCAACTCTGGGCTAGGAAATACCTGGAGATTTTGAGGATGCAGCTTGGAGAGGGAGAGGTTTCCATTCCACAATTAGGTTGCACTTCACTCAGTAGGGTATATTCTGTCCATGTCATCAAAATAATGTATTCCATAACTGGTAGTTGGTTCATTATAGAGCCTGATTGACTGTGAATAGTACTTGTGGATTACAATGTATTAAATAAATGTCCCTTAAATACAAAACTTGGGCTTCCCTCCCAACATAGAAGATAATATCTGGTTGTATTTTTCCTTATATCAACTACATTTTGTAGACAAATTACTCTGTTCCACATTACAAAATTCATGGTAGCATAAACTAGAGATAATACATGTGAATTTTTTTATTCTTACAGTTGGAATGTTTTAAATTTTATACTTTTTAAATTACCAATGAATACTTTAATGTACATTGTAATTTGATTACTGGTCTAGTATCATAATAAAGACATTTAATTTGATTTGATATAATTTGATGAGGCTGCTTCAGGAAGGGGGCAAAGGCTCCTACACTTGAAGTTCATTGAACACAACCTGTGTTTTATCTGTCTGGTTTTATTTCTCAGCTATCAAGAAAACTTGAGATTGCTATTAAATGCAGGCTCTTCCTGACTGTCTTAGATAGGTCATTGCATAAGGTGGGGGCTGCAACAGAGAAGGCAAATTTATGGGCTCTTGTTGATATTCCCCACTTGCAGGTTTGCACCTGCAGAAGATCTTGCACAGATATCGAAGCTGTCATGTGGTGCATGGGGCAAGAGGCAATCTGGCAGATATGAGGGTCCAGGCCATGAAGGCTTTGTTTGAAATAGCCAGTACTTTCAGTTTTCAGTTGTTTCTTAGGCAGCTAGAAGAGTGATTGTAGAGCTAAAACATGCAATGTGCTTTACTGTTTTATTTGAAAAGAAGATCTGCAGAGTTTTGCATGTCACCACACTTGTTTGTTACACCAGCTGATCTAAAGGTAAGGCCATATCTTCTTGGTCTCTGTCAAGATGGATAGTGCCCACAGTCAGGACAGCATATGTTCAGGCGGGTGTTCAGGGTCTCATTGAACATAACCACACATTCCACAAGATATATTCCACATTTCAAAGAGGCATCCCATTAATGGAAGTCTGTAGAGCTGCTACCTGGTCATCTGCAGACACATTCATCCAACATTCTTCTGTAAACATCAGAAAGGAAACGCCAGTGGAGACAGCAGTCCCTACTGGCCATGTTTTAGTGATTCACTCCTACCACTGCCACCTGGTAAATCCTCTTGGTAATCTCCCATGTGGGACTGCACAGCACAACAGCCATGAAAACAGTATTGCACTTACCTCTGTTGTTCATTGAGTTATTCCTGTGCAGGCGCACATCCCTCCCGCTTTCCCTGCTGTGAGCAAAAAAAGAAAATCGAGACATAATTGAAGTAGGCAACCTTCATATGGATCAGAGTGGTAGCCCTGGAGAACTGAGGGAGTGTTTCTGGAGCATGTGACTGTTAGGAGGGGAACAGCTCCAACAGATTCAGGTGGGAGGGGCTCCTACTCTGTTGCTATGTTACCTAAAAAAATCTTCCAGTGGTAGGCCTGTGCAGTTCCCATGTGTGTCTGCAAAAGGAACCTGATGAGCAACAGTCACAGTAAGTGCGGCAGTGTTATATTGTTGACAGCCATCCCCCACATACAAATGATTTGTCCTTATATGTTGTTCCCTGATTGCTGTGTCCATAATCACAGTGGAATTATGAAAGACAATGTGCAGATCAGTGTAAATGTCATTATGAGTAACTTTAACCTCAGTATGAGAGACTGTTTTCCTGTGTAGGTAATCTAAGGTTAGAGATAACTACTTGTGTGTATGAGGATAGTATTCTAAATCTTCTTTTTCTTTCTTTTTCTCTCTAACAAATAGCTGAAACTTGAAGATCGGTCAGTAGTGCCTCGGGATGTTGTCAGGCATATGGGCTCACGGGTAAGTGCTGCTGTCTTGTTTGTGCACAATCAGTACCCAGGATGCTATCAGTAGTAGTGTTGCTTAGCCTTCATCTGTATCAAGAGAATACTGTCACCTGCTTATATTATGCAGTATATCTGCTATGCTTCAGGCAGTAACTTACACTAATGCATTATCCTACAAACTGTATCTTGCATACTCCAGTAAAAACTGCAGATTAATTTTCCCACATAAAAATGCATCTTATGGGTTGAACAGTTTGGCTTGAGTGACAAAATTGGAATTGGAAGAACATTGATCTAAGCCTTGCTAAATGGCCTTCTGGCTCAGATGTCTTGGTCATTGTGTTGTGCACCATCACACAGTTTCAGGACCAAGCAGAGTTATAAAAAGAAAGGTAGTTTAATTCTACAAGTGCTGTTCATGTCGGACTAGACAAAGTATTTAGGTTTGCTGTTTGTACCTAGTTTCTTACAAATCACAGTATTTACATATGATGTCAATCTGATACCTGAAATTCTGCTCACCAAAATGATGGAGAAGGAAAAATGTAGCAGGACCTGGAATTGTTGTAAATCTGCAAGTTACCAAGTGATGTTACCTGGAAGTGAAGGCCATACGCGGGCTGGAACCCACATACCTGAGGGACCGCCTATTGCCCTATGTCCCTGCAGGGCCTTACGCTCTGCGGGTGATAATTTACTGGTCATTCCTGGCCCCATAAAAGCATGCTTGGCCTCAACCAGGGCCACTGCCTTTTCGGTCCTGGCCCCGACCTGGTGGAAAGAGCTCCCAGGGTGACCTGCGGGCCCTGCGGGACCTTTCAGTGTTCTGCAGGGCCTGCAAAATGGAGCTCTTCCACCAGGTCTATGGTTGAAGCTGGGGCATTGGGGGAAGATCGATGGGTCCCTCCTGGTTTCTAGCTACAACTTTTGGTTATCTTGTCTCTTCTGCCTCCTCCCTCTGGAGGTAGTAGTAGGAATTGGGGATGGGGGGGGGTTCCGCCATGTTGCTGGGTTGTCAGTTTCTGTATTGGTATTTCTTGTCCTTTTTAATGGGAGTTTTAACTGGACAGCTGTAACCCTCCACAATCCTGCTTGGGAGTGGCGGGTAACAAATTAAATAATTATAAACCGCCTGGAGAGGGTTGCCTGAGAGGGGTAGTTAAAAATCAAATCAATATATAAATTGAGTGCCATAATGAGGCATGAGAGCCACACAGCTAATTTGTGTGTTGCACTTAAGCATTTAGCCGCCTTGTATAAACACTGAGGGATACCAATTGGTAATGAATTTTTAAGAATAATTTGCAGAGATTCTGTGCTTTGACTAAACTGTTGTTGCTGCCTTCCAGCAAACTATAGTTGTTTTGAGGTTGTTGAATTGGGCTTCTTAATTATCCATAGTAGCTAATTTTATTAGCAAGACTGTACAACTCATTTGTCATTGCATCCAAATTTAGACACATCATGTTATTCAGTAGTGCCGTTCCCCAGAGCAACTTATAGTTGATTATATAGAGCAGCCACAAAAGCTAATTGTTCAGTAGCATTCCCACATTACTGGTGCTTTCTTAGCACACACCCCTCCCCCTGTCTCTGTCTACTCCAAATCTTCTGTTCACATCTGTCTCTCTAGTTTAGTAGTGACCTTGAAAAAGTTATGCAGCTCAAGCTTCCCAAGGGCTAATCTTAAAAGCGGTACAAAAGAACTAAACATGTTCATATGTTTTAATCACATTGCTCCCACCCCCAAAAAATTCTCCTTATGAAAATAAATTAACACCTGATTATCATCAATTTAAAAAACTGTAGAGAAACCTGGAATATAGGTAACGCTCTGTTTTGCCAAGAGCACGCCAGAGATCACAGGCCTGGTTTTAGCTTTCCTGCTTCTTTGATACAGTCAACCAAACTGTCCTAAGTACAAAGCCTGGAAGATCACACCTCTTCACCTGACATCTTTAATGTGAAAGGTAAAGGTAAGTGTCAGTCAAACACATGCAAGAAATAGTTCCTCAGGAAAGGCACTACTACAGAAAAGGCCCAGTCTCATGCATAACGGCATCTCACATCTAAAGAGACGAGGAATGCTAGCATTGCTTGGTTGTAGGGCATTCAAATAAGGAAAAGTAAAATTAATTTCAACTTCACACAGATCTGGAAATTAAATTATTGTACTACTTGTAGTTAAGCCCAGTTTAAAAGCAGGCAGAAAGGAGGTGGGAGGGTCCCTCTGGCAGGCCTTCCCGAGGGAGCATGGAGAGGCTGGAGGAGGAAATGGCAGCAAAGGCTAATAGAAAGCAGGTGAGGAGGTGGTGCCCCCCCCATTGCCAGTGTTTGCCACACATCCTGCAGCTGGGAGGGTAGAAGGGGGTGGTGGAGGGGGTGGAGAGCATTTGGGAGACTCACTGATGGTCAGAAAGGCAGAGGGCAGGCGGCGGGGCTGGAGCACTCTCATGGCCTCCCAGCAGCTGCCCAAGACTCCCGGAGGGTAGTGGAAGGGTGGGATGAAGTGGGCCCCTGGGCTCCCAGCAGCCATGGACTAAGGCACAGCACAGGCTCCACCATCGGGCCCTTCAGCCTGGGGGCATTCTCCAAGCAGACTAGTGAGTTGGTGCCACAGATGGTGGCAAGGAGTGGGGCGAGGGGTGTGGAGACAGCTTGGAGCATGTTCAGCCAGGTAGCAGTAGTGCCACTGGTGGGCAGGAGTGGGGTGAGTGGATGGACAGGGGATGGGAAGGCCGGCTGTGCCATAAGTGGAGAGAGAAAGGAAATGCAGCGGACAGAAAGCCATGGGAGGGGAGTTCAGGTGAAGATTGCAGCAGCCAAACAGCACGTGGGGGCAGGTGGCAGCTGTGTGTAGGGAGCAGCAGAGGGTGGCTAACCATCCCCAGCTCCTGGACTGAACTGATGGTAGTTCTTCCTCCTTAGACACAGAACATGAGGAAGAGAGTTTGGACAATACAGCAGCCCTGTGACTAGGTGCCATGGGGGGGCACACCAAGCAAGGGCCAATCAGAGTCATCCTGGTGCTTTTGGATGACATGCCACCTTTGGGGGTGAGGGCCCTCCCCCTCAAGGACCAATCAGAGAGCTGGCACATCATGGGAAGTACATCACTCTTTATTTTATGTAGGATTCTGTACTACAGTTAATATGTCTGTTTATATACCTCTTGTTGGCCACAAAATACTCTATAGAGGGAATAAACAGTAATTTCTAGGGAGACGAGTTGCCCTCATACTAGCATGATTCAGTTAGAGTCATGGTCTCAAGACTGCTTAAAGAACTTCTAAGTGAAGTTCTTCTTAGCCTGCCATAGAAAAAACTGTGTTTAGAGCAACATGAGTTACACTCAAGTTTATTTTAAAAAGAGGTTAAGACTCTTGGTAAGTAATGGAGGAAATTATAGGATCTATACAGCAAGAAACCTTGAAGCCCTCTGAATTTCTGCCTCCAGTAAGATGAAAGTTTTAACTTGTGTGAAAACTTGACACATTATGATTAATGAGTTAATTCAGCTATACAAAATCAGCCTTCCAGAGTGAGGGAGAGGGAGAGAGTGTGTGTTCACATTTATCTCTGTACTTGTTTTTGTTAATAGGCTTTGATGTCTGAGAAAAGCTAAAGGAGCCGACCATCCTCTAGGTTTCACATATGTTCTCAGTAACTAGTATTAGCCCTGTATTTTATATGGGTAGGCAAGGAAAATATTCACATTCGATAAAACTGTCTCTATATGACTAATGTCAAGTGTAGGTAATTGTAATAGTATCCAGTCATTGTCAAATTATCCTTTTGTTCAGGTTCCCAACTTACATAGACAGGTAATCCTACAGGCTGGGTGATTAGCTCAGTCAAGGGTCCAATTCCGTTGATTCGGACTCTTCCTTGTCATTGTTACATAGAAGATAGATTCAGGTGGGACACCATGTTGGTCTGAAGCAGCAGAACAAAGTTTGAATCCAGTGGCACCTTTATGACCAACAAAGTTTTATTCTGGGTGTAATCTTCAGAAGAGTGCTTGCACCCAAAAGCTTATAACCTTATCCATGGTTCCTCTTAATATCTGTGAAACTGGCTGCGGGGTGGATCGTGTCCGAGGTGTCTGAGTTGTAATAGGACCAATCAGGGTGCAGCCAACAAAGTGGCCGCACCCTGATTGGCCCGCCCCTAAAGCTCCTGCCCTCCCTCGCCGTCGGCTCACCCTTCGACTCAGACACAGCTCACACAGCACCAGAGGCAGCTACCAGGACTATGGCTGCCGAGAACTGCGAGAAACCAGTAAGAGGGCAGGGGCGGGAAAGGCCGCGGCCTCCACCCACTCCCAAAGCCCCTTCACGCCCTGCGGAACGCGTAGCCAAATTAGGAGCCAAACTGGGGAAATGACAGAGGGAGGGGGGGAGGGAGGGGGTGGACCGCGCTACCACCCGCACCCAACACTAAAACAAGTGTGGCTCAGAGAAAGCAGACGCTACAAACCTGGCAGAGAGGAGGTGGCTGTGGGACTTCCAAAAACCAAGTCATGGGTGAGGTGGGGGACTAGCCATGGCTTCCACCCGCTCACTAAGCCCCACGCCAGGCCACGGGGATAATCGGGAAAGACGCCGCAAAATGGGAGAGCGCCATACCAAGCTTGAGAGGAGGGGAGGGGCATTGCCCCTGCCTCCGACCACTCCCAAAGTCCCGCACCACGGGGCTGCTCAGAACAAAAGCTGCTACACAGGACTACGCAAAAACCAAGTCCCAGGGTAGACAAGGGGACTGGCCGCAGCCTCCACCCGCTCACTATACCCTGCACCAGTGCACAAGGACAATCGGAAAACAGACAGCGAGATGGGAGAGCACCAACACCAAGTTTGAAGGAAGGGGAGGGGCATTGCCATGGCCTCCAACCGCTCCCTAAACCCCGCAGCACACCACAAGGTCCCAGCAATAATGCAGTAGCCGCACCGCTCAACACAAAACATCAGCACACTAGTATGGGGAGAAAAACATGGCCGCGCCCTCCAAACCCCAAACCCCACCCTTGCCTCTGCCACACTCCCTTTGCTTCTCATGCGTTCCAGGGACTCTGGGGACAATGACCACCACTTCCCCCACTCCCACTGGCCCCCGGCGCAGTCTTCTTTTCCAACACTCAGGCCTCCTCAGGGGGCCAGACATGGAACGCCAACTGCCTGCTTCCTTTCCCCCACCCCCCCAACGTCCCACGCCCTACTCTGTCCTCTTGCCACTGCTGCCGCTCCTTAAGAGGCCCGCCGATAGAGCCCATTGTATTACGCATATTACGGGGTTATCTGCTAGTCTTCATTGGTCTTAAAGGGGGCACTGGACTCAGACTTTTTTCAAAGTAATGTCAGGATTTCTTCTAGAAGAAGAAGAAGTAGAAGAGTTGGTTCTTATATGCCACTTTTCCCTACCCAAAGGAGGCTCAAAGCGGCTTACAGTCGCCTTCTCATTCCTCTCCCCACAACAGACACCCTGTGGGGTGGGTGAGGCTGAGAGAGCCCTGATATCACTGCTCGGTCAGAACAGTTTTATCAGTGCCGTGGCGAGCCCAAGGTCACCCAGCTGGTTGCATGTGGGGGAGCGCAGAATCGAACCCGGCATGCCACATTAGAAGTCCATACTCCTAACCACTACACCAAACTGCCTACAGTTAGACACAATGTATTGTTTACTTTGGGACCAGAAAATAGTTTGGTGTCGGTTTTGGTAACTTATTTATCCATAAAATAAGTAAAATATTTGGTGTACTTCAAGTTTTATTTCTTTGCAACTGAAGAATATGCTGCAGTTTAAAACCTTTTGTGTGCTTTTCCAGGACAGCCAGTGTGGAACAGTTGTTGATGTGAATATAGAGTGTGCTGTAAAACTGGTGGGGACCAACTGTATCCTTTATCCTGTCAACAGCAAAGACCTACAGAATATCTGGGTGAGAATGTTTGATATTTCTTGTTCAAATAAATCAGGAAAGCTAACACTTTAACAGATTCAGAATGTTATCAAAACCTTTGGAAGAACACAGTTATAAAGGATATTTACTGTCTATCTTTTAAGGAATTTGATTAGAGGTTTCTTTTCTTTAAAAAAGAAACAATTTCTTGAACAGAATGTGAAATAATCTGCTTAAAACAAATGGTTTGGTTTGCATATTGAAACCTTCCTAAAATGATCAGGAATATATTACCTTCTATGGTTTTCTATGACAGCAGGGGGATAGATATGCCCTTTTCTGAAATACCTGACTGTGAAAAATGGGGCTATTCCAGAATTTAGCTAGCATGTCTTCTCAGTTCCATCATGGCATCTGTCATAAAACACAAATTGTATGGTTCTGCATACCTCATCTTATGACATCTGTAAGGAAAAAATATTTTAATGATCTGAAGGATATATGTAAATATTCTTCTTAAACTGTTCTACATATGGAGTTCTTTCCTAATTCTGAATTTTGGGCTATCCACTTATCATTGTGAGAATCCAGTTAATTGCTCCCAATAAGCAGACTTTGCTGAAGAAAATCTCTTTAAGTTACAACCAAACAAACATCTCTAAACCTTTGCTAAGACTGATGCCCCTTGGAACCGTTGCCTCTTATCAATTTCCAGTCCCCTCAGATCTCACCACCACCCGTTTGTGTGTGAAAACACTCCAGATCCCATCCCCCATAGTTAGGTTAGGCCCAAAAATGAAAGTTACACAAAATTGGCAGCTCAGGCCTACAAGGTTGGGGAGAGATAGCTGTTCTCGAAGCATCAAATTATTTATGGCTTGATTCCCAAACACAGCCATCTAAGCCTACCCTAACTACATTTGCACCTACACTAATCAATAATACAGGATCAAAGACAAAATAAACAAATAATAAAAGCATGTGAATATAAGGTTTTGACAACCATTTGTATGCCTGGATTGAGCTCAGGAATATTCCATATAGATACAGTAACTCATTCATTTTTTCTCCCTCAGCCATTCATGTATGGTGACTGCATAGCCTATGACTGGTGGCTAGGAAAAGTGTATGATTTAAAGAACCAGATCATTCTGAAGCTTTCCAATGGAGCCAGGTACTTTGCTTTGTCTGTTACAGAACATTCTTAATTGAGGGTAGTCATCATGGGTTAGGTCTTTCTGTCCATGGAAGTGAGATTTCCCTGCTTCTCCCTCCTGTTGCACCTAAGAAGGCTGCTCACAGTGGCAGGCAGTATGATGGGGGAGATGGAGGGCTGCTGTGGGAGGAAGGAATTAGCAAAAATTGTCTGCCCACACCTTTGTGCATGCATATCTTTTTGACAGCATCCTGACCACTGTAGTACTCTAAACCTGCTTGTGCTTGTTCTGTCAACCATACAAATAAATATCTAGAGCACAGATATTTTGGCCAAATTCTCACTATTTACAAGTTCACATGACCCTGGAAGGTTCCAAGGTTCATAGGATGTGTCTGTCTACAAAAAATGTATGAAGCCGCTATCAGCTCAGGTTTTCTTGATGCCACCTGTAAACTTCATATTGTCAAGGGGAGTTTTGAGCCTTGACACTTCTGCAGTAGTATTGTTTCATGGATGCTTCTTTGTTCATATTGTAAGAAAAAGTTTCAAACCATGTGTAATCCCCCGGGTTGAAGCTCAGGTTATTAAATTATGTGTGTATGAAATAACTTCATGTGCTCTGTAACTGATGTTTTATGTAGCTAACCTTTCCTAGTCCCGAACCTGCTGTCTGGAGAATAGAATCGCTTGACTTCAACAGCTAACTGCATTTTATGTCAAAGGTTTATTCTTCATTTATAAGTGTTGCACTCCAATAGTTTAGGATTCTGCAATGGTGTGCTAGTATATTTATCTGCAGAAAAAAAAGATTGGTTCATTCCAAAGAACTTTGCCAACTATTCATTTTCCAAAATATCACCATAATTGAAATGATCAAATGTAAATTATCTGGGGGAAATTATAATCCTGCATAACATTAGGACTTCTTAAACTAGTGGTTCCTAGGTAAGATATCATTGAAGTATGTAGCCTGATAAGTACCAAAAATGTGTAATGGAATTGTATGTGTTTCTAAAAAGCAGTCACGAGGGTCTCCATGTTGGAGATGTGTTACTTGGAGAGCTAATCCTTTACTTTGCATTGCGTACTCCATTTACAGCTTATACCAGTGGTCCCCAACCTTTTTATCACCGGGGACCGGTCAATGCTTGACAATTTTACTGAGGCCCCGGGGGGGGGGGGAGAAGGAGCTGCGGACCGGTACTAACTGATCCACAGACCGGTCCCAGTCCCCAGACCGGGGGTTGAGGACCACTGGCTTATACCACCTCTTCCCCCAGCTAGTTTAGGCTCCAGTAATAGGAAAAAAGAAAAGCATCCTGTGCGGGTAGCACAGTGTAAATAACTCACAGGCTGATGGCTAGGAGCAGTAAAAACAGTTTATCCTGGCCTTTTCTTGTTGTTCTTGCTATTGGTTCTTAAAGTAATACGACACATAGTAGCTTGTCTGGCATCTTGCTATATCGTGGGTTAGTGCTGATGAAGCTAAGCCCACATTAAGAAAGCTGCGCAGTCCCTCATAAAGTTCATTTTCTAACATTTACTGCTTTTTTCCTAGGTGTTCCATGAGTACAGAGGATGCAGCAAAACTCTATGATGTCTGTCCCCATGTGAGCGACTCGGTAAGTTTTTTGTTGTTAATTTCTTATGAGAACAGTTGTGTCTTACAGACATGCGATGTAACTGTGTCCCCATGGGTCACATTTGTTTCCATCTACTGCCAAATGAATGTTCTGTGATAAGGATGAAGAAGAAGAAGAGTTGGTTCTTATAAGCCACTTTTCTCTACTTGAAGGAGGCTCAAAACATCTTACAATCGCCTTCCCTTTCCTCTCCCCACAACAGACACCCTGTGAGGTGGGTGAGGCTGAGAGAGCCCTGATATTCCTGCTCGGTCAGAACAGTTTTATCAGTGCCGTGGTGAGACCAAGGTCACCCAGCTGGCTGTATGTGGGGGAGTGCAAAATTGAAGTCCGCACTCCTAATCACTACACCAAACTGGCAAGGATGGTGGAGGGAATATGTTTAGCCACTACTGCTCCAATTGATTGTGAGGCACTTTTTCCCCTGTCAACAAATAGCAGCTTTTCAGTTTATATGGGAGAAAATAAGTGTGATATTTGATACTGGAGTGGGCCCCAAGCTTGCCATTGGCCCTCAGTGCAGAAGTTGAGATAGAATCAGATTTTTGCCCCAAGACTGAACTAATACTTCAGGCAGCATCCATATTACTTTGTTCGCTCAACTTGGTGGCTTCAATAGGCAAGTTTTGGCTCTAGCCAAAATGGATTCCTTGGGGCAGAGGGGAAAGGGAATGCTGTACCTAAGAAATTGGATACCATTTATAAGAATACTGATGCTTTCAGATGGTCATCAGATTTCTGCCTCCAACTCCATCCTTGGCTGAAATTTGAGAATTCATGGGTAACTATCAATTGTTTCCACCTTACAACTAAAGAAACCAGGTCAGCGAGCCTCTGGAGTAACTGAGTATGAATAAATCAAATTTCCCGTGGTAGATGGCTTAGCACTTGAATTTCCACTACTTAATAAAGTATTAATATAACTGAAATGAAGAACTATTCTTTTCAAAAGCATCTCTGCATTTTCCCCACAATCTAGAATTCTGTATGCATTACTTGCCCTCAACATTTTGTAGAAACTACTATTTAGAAAAACCCTAGTTCAGTGGAGAGAAATGTTTTGCAGCAAGGAAACTTGCAGCTTGGGGTCTTAGGTACTTGCTGACAAAATTTGGAAAGATGTACAGCCGTGGTCCCCAACCTGTGGTCTGCGGCCCGGTGCTGGGCTGCGAAGGCCAGGGCACCGGGCTGCAGTTCCCTATCCCCACCCCCCCCCACCCCCGCAGTAAAAAACTTCCCAGGCCGCATGCGTGCTGCGCGGCCGAAATCGCGCTGCGCGCTGCGTGGGCATGGCTGTCGCCCTGCCAGTCCCCAGCCAAAGAAAGCTTGGGGACCACAGATGTACAGGACTCTTGTTTTACAGAGGGAAATGTGGTTGACTTGTAGTTCTTGTATTACTTTATTTCAGGGGCTTTTCTTTGATGACTCATATGGCTTTTATCCTGGACAAGTTCTGATTGGCCCTTCAAAGGTTTTCTCAAATGTGCAGTGGCTTTCAGGAGTGAAGCCTGTTCTCAGCACAAAGAGCAAGTTCCGGGTGGTGGTAGAGGAGGTATGGCTCAGTGACTTTACAGCGTTATTGAATCACTGTTTTCACTAGACAAACTGTATGATGTACTCTGAACCAAATCTGGTGTATTTGTTCCATTAAATAAAAGTCTACAGGAGATAAGAAAAATAAGGTAGGATTTCTGGAGTACTGTTGCGCTGAAGTATGTGGGGTTCTGAATTTATACTTGACCTGTTTCAGATTAGGTTTTAACATGAGATTACCGCCAGATCCTTAACTAAGTCAAATGCTACAAGTTCTTGCAGTGAGAGGGAGACGGGGTAGGAAGGAAAGACACCTCTATTCCAGATTGTATCAAGTTGGTCTTTGAAACAGAATGATCCTTCTTTATTACTGGTGGATCTTAACAAATAATGAAGTGTGTGTTTGAATTGTTTCCTAAAAGCAAATTACTTCATGTTTGTGTCACTGTTATTTATAATGGATATTTATTTATTTGCTTCATTTATGCCCCACCTTCCTCCTGAATGAGGATGCAAACTGAATTACATTATTAAGCAGTCCTCCATTTTATCCTCACAGCAACCTTGTGAGGTAGGTTAAGCTGCATATACTGGCCCACAATCAGCCAGCAAACTTCCATAGCAGAATGGAGATTTGAATCTGAGTCTCCCAGATCCTAATCCAACACTCTGACCACTGCATTACACTAGCTCTGTACATTGTGGTTTCTGTTTAAAAATCCAGAATCCTATTGACGTTGGGTTAGATCTCACAGAAAAATCAGAAATTGATTAAGTAGATCTTTCTCTCCTTATGTATTTATGTACGTATTTATTTTTGGATTTTTATACTGCCCTTCCCTTACAGCTCTGGGCGGTTTACAGAAAACATTTCGGAATATTTACATGGAACAGTATCAGTATCAATGTAACAATATAACAACAATAACATACCAACTAGAACTAGAACAGTATTTCAACAACAATAACTTTGACACTCCCTTGGTAGGTTCGGCCTCTCAGTCTGGGGGGCGGGGCCTGTAGATGTTATGGGTCAGTCGGCCTCAAGCAAATGCTTGGTGGAAGAGCTCCTTTTTGCAGGCATTGCGGAATTGTGGAATTCTGTAGCAGTTTGTTCTTTCCTGGGCAATGGGGAAATCCTTGGGAAGGAAATGTGTCACGATGTATGGCCCTGCAGTGAGGAGGGACAGTGGGATGAGATCACTGCACCCACTTCTGGCACAATCCTCAGTGGAGATTTTTGAGGCAAGCAGCAGGTAGGCTACTGGAGGAATAAGAAGGCAGGGAAGATCCACAAAATCGACTGTTGCTGTAAGGTTTTCCATGGGATCCAACCCACTAGCACCTAATTCTGGTTAAATTCTTTCCCAGGCAATGGAAAAGTGAGTACTCAAAGGAGTATTCTGTTGCTGTGGGAAAGGGATTCATTTCTCACATAATGATACTTCAGTAATGCTGAAGTACTTAATCTGGAAGTGTGTTTAGTAATAATATGTTATCTATTTGACACATATTCTAGGTAAATGTTCTCAAAACTTTCTTCCTCTTTCCCCCCTTAGGTTCAGGTGGTAGAATTAAAAGTTACTTGGATCACGAAAAGCTTCTGCCCTGGAGGTACAGATAGTATAAGTCCGCCACCATCTGTAATCACACAAGAGAATTTATCTAGGTAAAATGCTTCATATTCAACCTCATAAAATTCTGCCCTCAGTAAACTTTCTGCCAGAAGATAACTATTAGCATAACAGCAACTTGCTTCCATGAACTAACTGTTACTATGCCTTTGCAATATAACAATCCATAATAACACTTTTAATGCTATTTAGATGCTAATACTTTGCTGGGCTGAGACTGTTGTTTATTCTAGCCACTAGTCAGTCAAGGAGCAATGCTTAATTGAAGTCAGAGCTTTCTCATACATATCTGTGGAATTTATTCTTAGAGATGGATTCAGCTCTGGAACATTATAATGTATAGCAGTGGTCTCCAACCCCCGGTCCGGAGACCAGTCCCAGTCCGTGGATCAGTCGGTACCGGGCCACAGCTCCTCCTCATCCCCCTCCCCAGATGCTGCCTCGGGGGCTGCCCTGCCACTCTGCCGCTGGCTCACCTTTGATGCTCTCCAGTGGCTGCCATGGCTGGGGCTCCCCCTCGGCATGGCACTGCACAGTGGGCAGCGGGAAGTCAGGGGTGCCGGCGGTAAAGCAAATGGAGCAGGGGCTCAGGCGGCAGCGATGTCCCTCGGCAAAAGACTCCCCCCCCCCCCAGCCTCAGTAAAATTGTCAAGTGTTGACCGGTCCCCGGTGATAAAAAGGTTGGGGACCACTGATATATAGCGTTTATATCTTCACTCTTGTTCCATCATGGTACTCAAAGAGACATGCATAGAGTTCCAGGAGGCCTCTTATCCAGGCACTGACATGGCCTTGACTTCTCCATTAAGGCAAGGTTGCTATACACTTCAGCCCATGTCCCAACACCTAGGATGACATGTCAAGTAAAAGTTCCTGGGAGTTACAGGAGTTTCAGGCTTCTGCTTGTCACAGAGCAATGACAGCTTGACTCTACAATCTAGGAATGACTGCAATGAGTGTGACTTCAGGCAGGCTTTAGCCTATGCATTTTGAGAATGAGAGGTGCAGACTATAATTGTAAATTTTGGATAGGATAGAAATTTAGGGCACAGCATATTTGGAAAAATTGGGAGAAGGTCAAGTTAACTCAGAAAAGCTAGCAACACAGTTGCATAGTCTTGTCTACAAGATTATGATGAAACTGTAGAATTAAACATAAATTGTAGTGTTAATCAACTTTGTGCTAGAATGCCTGTCTGAAAACATGGAGCATCATTGTGTATGTTCAGTTTGCTTTTTCATGTATTGGGAAATGAATAGATCTTTAACATCTACTTACTTTTCCACATCTGAACTGTATGGTATGTTCAGGATAGAAGTACAGTCATCTTATGCATAAGTAGTGTTTTTATAAAGCTTATGCCTTTGCATAATGTGGAAGTACTATCACAATACCCTTAAATACTGTTTTGGCACAAAAGATGACAAAAGACCTGAACTGGTGACTTCTTTAATGTCTGTGACTTCTAATGGCACTTTCATGTATATACAAGGTGCCTGCCATTTCTGGGGGAAATCACCACATTGCCTTCATCTTGCTTCAAACAGGGTTAAACGTTTGGGGTGCTTTGACCATGCTGAGCGGCAGCTTGGGGAACGGTGTCTCTATGTTTTTCCTGAGAAAGTGGAGCCTGCGAAAATCACATGCGAGTGCCCAGAGAGAAACTGTGTTCTGGGGGAAGGCTCTGTTGCCAAAAAGGTATGTTCAGTGGGGGTAGCTTTGCTGGGAATGTGAAATTATGGCTTCTGAACCCCCAAGATCTGTTCAGGGTTCTGTTTTAGTTATTCTGTTAAATCACATATGTTTAGAATTTTCGCATATGCAACAAGGCCATCCAGCCAAGTCATGGCTAAAGGATCAGGAGCAAGGAGATGCGGATTCTCTCCCCAGAGGCTTTGCTGCTTCCTCTATACCTTCCTTAAGCATCAAAAGATATAACCATAGTTAAGGGTAATTATATAGATTTTCTGCTTAACTAATACCTTATAAGTAAAGCAACTGATATTTCAGTCAGAGGGCAAAGATAGGCTGTTGATCTATAGGTGTTATGAGATGAACTTGCTTTACCTTGACAGCTGTTGCATTCATGCGATAAGACTGATCCATGGTAGCCAATTCCTGTACAACGAGGTATCACCTGATAAACAATGTTTACCAGGAGCACATGAACCTTCCTGCCATCTTGATGCATTCTGATACCTTTGGGTATATGGATGAAAGCATTCTTTTGAAATTGAATCTGCTGAAATCCTTAACAGCTCTAAATCTAAGACAGAGATTAATTTCTGATTCCTATTGCAAAATTTAAGATTTCCAGTAGACCAGTAATTTCCTATTCTTGTTAGAGTAATTGAGTCCTACCATTCAGGGTGTGCTTTTCTACAACATTTTAGATTTGTGTTCCATGTTGCTGTTAGTGCAGAAGATTTTCCATCTCAAAGCATAATTTGGAGAGGAGGAAAAGATGTGTGTTGTTAACTTGTATGATACAGCCCTATACTTGTGTCAGTTTTGTAACAAACACATTTGTTTTTTGCTGTTTCTTTTAGTTTGTATGTTTAATACATACTACATATTTGTTTTCCTAGGAAAAATGCATATCCTTAATTTGTTATAACTGTCTTCCCTTGTTCCATCATAGATTTATACCACTGGGTTCTGCTTGTGTTTGGCATTACAGTAAACAAATTCTATCCCCCCCCCCAACAATTTATCTGCCTTGCATGTAAAAGGTGGCTTTGCAGGGAGTGCATGAACCAATGCAGAGTCAAAGCAGAGAAGTGGTGCAGTGGGGGATTTTTTAATTATTATTCCACACAAAGATCCCTGTGTATGTCACTATTCTGGAACTGAATCGCAGCCAGAAATTATTGGTCTCCTTGGGGAATGGAAAATATTATATCTTAGAACATAAAACACTGGAGTTCTGTCTAAATATGTAAATTACTTTCTTAGGACCTTTATTCCAGTCACCTCTTTCTGCATAAATGGTGCTACACATTTCATCAGTAAATTAAATGAAACCGAGGTGGATGTTCTCTTAGTCACTTTGGTTGTGATCTCATTGTTACCCGCTTCTTGATGAGATTAGCAGAAATTGCTTTTATAAATGAGCATTTTTTATTTAGCAGCAAATTTTATTGTGGTATTCCCATGGCACACTCCACAGTACCACAGATTGTTAATTTTTGCATCTCAGGAATTTTGAATGGCTATTTGTTTATTCTAGTCATAACCCTTCGCTAATTGCACAGTCAAGTGGTGATATTTTATTGATGTTGTATTCTTTCTGTGGAAAGAGAATCAGGACCAGCTGTTAGATTTTCCTAACTGGTTAGACCAGTGAAGTGTGCATTGGAGCTAAGAATTCCTTTTTAAATGTTGACAGTCACTATCCAGCACATATTGAGAGAAATTTCTCATACTCTCAGTTTATTTTAGAATACAGAAGGATTGCACTAAAATATAATACTTGCAAAAAAGAGGCCATAACTTTGGAACAGATTCTGACTATTATAGGGTAACCTAGATACACATTACAGTCAACATATTCTAAGGCCTTATTTCATTCTTTGCATTATTTATAGTCCATTTTCTTACCGAGATTCAGGTGGATTATGTGGTGTAGATTAAATAAAGGCAACAGCAAGCAACACCTAAGTCAACAGCAAGCAACACCTAATAGAGCAGTGCAATAGAGTTTGGATTGCAGAAATCTGAACAGAGCTGAAACAAGCATAGGCCATTAAGCATGACACTTTAAACCAGGGGTAGTCAAACTGCAGCCCTCCAGATGTCTATGGACTACAATTCCCATGAGCCCCTGCCAGCAAACGCTGACAGGAGCTCATGGGAATTGTAGTCCATGGACATCTGGAGGGCCGCAGTTTGATTACCCCAGCTGTAAACAATCCAAAATAATATATTGTATGCATACAAAAATAATATACTGTATGCATACTTACAATAATAGAATTTAACTGTGCAGTCCCTTTGTTGGAGCTTCTTTTTGGCCATTTCATTTCAGTACAGACCTTTTACCTATGTAAAAAATGAATAATTTGATTTTGCGTAGTCTATGGAAAGCCAAGAGAGCGGGAGCCTTCCTACAT
Organism: Paroedura picta; assembly: GCF_049243985.1. Lineage (NCBI taxonomy): Eukaryota > Metazoa > Chordata > Lepidosauria > Squamata > Gekkonidae > Paroedura > Paroedura picta. The sequence continues at coordinate 128,946,371 of NC_135371.1, forward strand.
CAGGCAGGTCATTTTGTAATGCGGGGGCCACAATAGATGAAGCACATATATGGGTAGTTGTTGATTTTATCCATCTGCAGGGGGCACCTGCAGAAAGCCCTGCTCAGACAAGTGAAGCTGTTGTGGCAGAGCATAGGAAGAAAGGTCGTTCTGTAGATATGATGCACCAAGAATATGAAGAGCTATGTATCTGATAGTAAATATCTTGAATTGAACTCAGTAATTGATGGACAATGGAGTGATTGCAGAACAGGAGTAATATGTATGCTCTGCCTAGCTGCATTGCGGCCTTGTGTACCAACTGAAGTTTCCAAATTGACTGCTAAGGGAGACCTATGTAAGAGTGTATTGGCACCATGGCATGGATCCAAGTGGCCCCACTGGCCATGTCAAGGTTAGGGGATCATCTTGTGGGTTTGACTGGGAAAATCAGCATTTTGCTGCTGTATTTTGCTTCTCCACTGTATGACCACTGGGCTCTTAACCTAGCAGGCATAAGTCCGCTGGGCCTCGTCAAAGGTGGGAAAGATATCTGTCATTTCTGTCTTCTTTACATTATTGCAGAATTGGGGAGGGGGGTCTTTCAAAAAAGAAAAAAAAATCTGACCTTGAGATTGCTGTCTGTCGAGTATATAACAGTATATATAACAGAGTATATAACAGATGAACTCAGTAAGATCATATCCAAATATTGAACTCTATTGGACAGAATCCCTAGATGCAGCATAGTTTATTTTAAAACAACATCTAATCTGAGAAATCTACTGGTACACATTGACACATTTTTCACTTTCCATCCAGATGGCTTTACCACAAGCTAGTTTATCAAAGGGACATTTATTTTTAATTTTTTTTAAACCCAGGCTTTAGATCCACTGCTTAAGTAGTATGCAATATGCTTAAGAAACTTTATGTGGAATACAATGAAATATTTTTCCCTACTGCATCATTGTTTTTCTTCTCTGGACATAGTTTGCTGAACTATTTTGTAAATTTGATTTCTGTAGCCTTGCTTATGTATTTATTTCTAGACTCTTAACAGTCTAGAACGCTTAGATTTCTGACTGCTTCAGATCTTTTTCTTTTGATTTGTTGGCATAAAAATGTGCGATTCTAGATTCCAGATACATGCCGTGTCTCATTTGGTAGAAAGTTCTTAGAGCATGTCCCCATTTACAACAACAATGTGTTTCTTTTCAATTGCAGTTGCAACATAATACATTTTTGCCTTTGAGCAGTTTTGTTTTTAATTTTTCTGCTACAACTAGGTTTATTGGCATATTCTTAGCTTTACTTTATGTAGTTTGAAGTGTCTACAGTATTTGTGCGATCATTTACTGTCCTTTAATCCTTCTTTGCAAAGCGTGCTGCTCACCAAGCCAGAACTATTGGCCATGCATGTGATCATCAGGGGCTCCTCTGTGTGTTTCCTGCTTAAGGCTCTTAATACAGGGAGTCCACAAAACGTGGCTGGAGGCTTGTGCTTGCCTCTGCATGTCGGAAGTTCTTGCACCTGCTTTAATCCTTCTTTCTGTCAGTATGACAGTATCTCCCCACCCTCACAAAACAAACAGCTACTTTGTGTTCTTACATCTTTAATATCCTGATTCTCCCCTTTGAATTACGGTTAGAATAAAATGCTACCAAAACTGTGGGTAACTTCTCTAGATATAATTTACCTCTGTAAATATTCCTTGCTTTCATCAATAATACCAAAATTATGGTGTTTAATATTGCAGATGGCCTGTCTTTGTATCGTATCCAACGTAAAGCCTGAAAAGGTACTGTACTGAACACTTGTTCTATATGTGGGGAAATCTTGATCTCCAATTCATAACTTTTCTAAGATCCAATTAAGACCAGCTTGTCTAATGATACTGGAGATGCAAAGATCAGCTTTTCTACTTCTTTCTAGATATTCTTCCCCTATAAAACTGAACAGCAAACTTTCCATTTTTAATCTTTCATTCTACATAAACCAGAATTTTTTAAGAGCTTATTTAAGGTAATTCATTTTAATAGTGTAAATAAGACTCAAGGGAATGTGACAGGGGTTGAGCAATGGGGAGCAGAATTTCCCTTATGTACTTCTGGTTTTAGAGTATGGGTGAAAGCTTATGAAGTATATTTGGAGAGGGCATTTGCAGGTGTCAAAATTGACAAGAAAAGAAAAGATTATGTTATCTACACATTTTGATCTCTTCTCTCCCCCCCTTCTCTCCCCCTCCCCCAGTCTTTGCATTAGCTTATCATTATGAGGGAAACATGGCGCTAGAAATCCCATTATTTCCTCAGAATTTAAATATATTCCTTCTTCTACAGCTATGATATGCATTTTGTTTTTGTTGCAACAGGCTAGGTTATGATGGAACCCAGGAACCATTTTTATATAGGAACCAGCTGAAGACTCATGAGGTTTGGCAGGCAGGGGAGGGTTAGAAGATTTCAGCCCATCACTCAGGCCATGACCTAGGCTGGACTTACTTTTACAAAACCAGACTTGCTCACATGTGCTCCTAAATTAAAAAAAAAAAACATCCTCTTGATCCAGAGAATATGCAACATGAGGGGGGAGGCAATTTAGAGGAGACTCTGGATTGTTACCTTTATTCTCTGAAATCATATTAAATAGGGGCCATGCTGGAAAAATATTGACCCATCCAGCAGCTTCTAAGAAATACATTGCACCCACGTGCAGCAATTCTTCTGGTTCTGCAGGAAGGAGAGCAGTCACTGGAGAGCTGTCCCCATCCCAGCGAGGTGGCAGGCCAAGAGCTTATGGTTGACCATATTGAACACAGCCAAGAAGTCTAACATCACAAGAATGGCTGAACTGCCTCGAGGTCATCCATCAGGGCAGCCAGCACCATCTCTACCCCGTAGCCAGGATGGAAACCAGAGTGGTATGGGTCGAGTGCTGAAGTTTCCTCCAATAATGCTAGGAGCTGGTCCATAGCAGCCCTTTCAACTACCTGACCCAGAAACGCAAGATGCAAGACTGGGAGGTAGCTGGCCAAGTCCCAAGGGACTAACCACTGCCTCCTTCTGTGCCTCAGGAAACTCCCTGATAGACAGGAAGAGGTTGATAATATCCCTGAGAGGGCCTTCTATCCACTGGCTGCCCTCTGAGCAGTCACCCTTACTGACCCCAGCAACTTGTTCACTTTGGTTAATAAGAGCTGGCTGAAGCCTTCAAACGTCACCCCCAAAGGTGGCCAACGGGCCTCCAGTTCCCTATCTGTATCAACCATGGCAGGAAGGTCCTGGCGGACCAACAAGACTTTATCCACAAAAAAGCTTGCCAATACCTCACAGCTAAGATGCAATTTACTAAAATTTTGATGCCCCTCCTTGAGGGCGGTAAGAGACCTAAGTACCCTAAACAATTGTGCCAGGCGAGAGCACTTGGATGCAATTTCCATGGCAAAGAACTCATGTTTTGGCACTTTCACTGCTATCTCATCACCCTCATGAGCATGCGATAGGATGTTCTTGCTGCTTTGTCAAAGGTTTTCTTCCATACTCGCTCTAGTCATCTCACTTGCCTCTTCCTCTCCATAAGCTTCCTGGCATACAATGGGGCCTGTTTGAAGCAAGGGTGGAGAGGATATTGAGGGGCAATCTTATCTATGGCAGCTGATAGGTGGGACTGCTAGTCCACCACCAGCTCTGTCAACGATTCACCAGGAGACATTGGGTCCCACAGAGCATTCTGGAATTCAACCAGATCCATAAGTATCGGCAGGTGGGCTGAACTGTGCCCATCACCCAAATAGGGAGTGGGCGGTATCCGAAGCCAGGCCTGCTAGACATAGTAGTCTGACCGTGGGGCAACAATTGTCCCCATCGGATCCACCTCTATTCCAGCACCAAAGATCAAATTGAGGGTGTGGCTGGCCTGATGAGTGGGACTAGTAACAGACTGCAAGAGCCCTAGCATCACCATGGTTGACACTGGGCCAGAGTCTTGACCTGGGGATTCCACGTCTGCATGGACATTGAAGTCTCTCAGGACTATATGCCTGGGAAACTGCAATGTCCAGGCAGCTACCGCCTCCAGAAGTCTTGACAGGGCATCGAACAACCAGTATGCCAACCAGATGGCCAAGCTCTAGACGCATCCCATCCAACGTCAACACACTCTACTCCAGTGATCACTGGCACTGGCAGATTCCTGCGGGAGAAAACCTCCCAGACAAGGATAGCTACCCCTCCCCTGCACCATGGAGCTGGGACTAATGAAGGACCGAGGTGGAGCTGGTCCTTTCAGGGGCCACCATTTTGCCCTCCCATGCCAAGATCTCGGTCCGCAAGCCAGGTCACTCCCAGACTGCAAAGTAGTCACTCAGAGTTGAGATTTTCTTGTTAATAGACTTGGCATTGCACAGCATCAGGGTCGGTTCCCCCCTAGCCTCCACACTCACATGTCAAGGGATGGGAAAGAGGTTAGAAGAGCAGTAAGTGTGCCCAGGCCCACATAGTTCCCTGCTCTTCTCTTCTCCAACCTCCTCCCACTGCGATATCACCCTTAACCTATAATGGTTGGTATCCGATCCTCATTTCAGACCAGCACCCCATACCCTGGTATGCTCCTTGCAATAGGGAGGGCTAATCCCACCAAATTCCCTTCACTAGCTTTAGACTAAGAACCTTCCCAGCTGCACTAACTACTCTCTCAATGCTACCCAACCCATGTCCTCCCTACTATCCCCCCCCCTAACCTAATGCTTAACTAGCTAACCCCTACTGGGTTTAGGGCCAGAATCCCGCCTCCCAGCAGGGGCTCTTCTGGACTGTTCTCCCAGTAATCTAAATTAAAACTAAACCCCCCACTGCAACTGGCCTCTCTCCTAATGCACTGTCACAGGAGGGACCATGGAGGGAGGGAGAGTACTATACTTGTAGGGATAAACAGTGTGTAGAGCAGTGGTTCCCAAACTTCCCAAGCCACCTGCTTGGCTCCCAGGCCACATCTCTAGTGCCTCCCCCCAATAAATACAAACACCACTTTCCTGGTGTCAGGTCCACTGCAAATTCTGAACACACTATATTGCTTACACTTCTTTTTGTTGTTGTGCAGTGGTCATACTTGAGTCTGGAAAAATATGTCATTTGTAACAGTCATTTGTAAAAGCCACTTTAGGTCCTCATTGGGGAGAAAAAGGGGGGAAATCAAGCAATGGAAAATTCCTGGACCAGGAGCAAGCAGGAGAAGGCTTTTCCAGCCTTCCAAAGATGGAAATGTCTGGGAAAGGGTTGCCAGCCCTGGGTTAAGAAGTCTGGTAATTAATACCAACCTCAACAGCAATTAAGTTTAGCTTGTTTCTGCATATGAAAGTACTCCGTACGAATTCCTCAAGGCTAACAGAGATCTGGGGTGGAGCCTAGGAAGGGCAGAGTCTGAGGAGGGGAAGGAATTCAGCAGGAATATGATCCCATCCAGCCCACCTTGTGAAACTGTCATTTTCTTCAAGAAGCTAAACAGGATTGGCCCTGATCACCACTGGGGTGGGGAGACAAGCAAGGAAGTTCAGGGATGCCACTATCGAGAGGAAGGTAATAGCAAGCCACCTTGGAATTTCACTAGGAAGAGTCAGGCTGCTGCCCCCCTACTGCCTCCGAATTCCTCACCACCCCCTTTCCTTCCACCCCACCCCCCAGGGGAGGCATACCATCCCCTTTGGGAACCCCTAGTGTAGAGGAAGCAGGTTGCAGCATGAAACTTGTCTGCACTCTGTTAACCTTGAGGAATTCATACGGAGTACTTTCATATGCAGAAACAAGCTAAACTTAATTGCTGTTGAGGTTGGTATTAATTACCAGACTTCTATTGGTAATGGAATAGTCTATCTTTTAATTTTTTAAAGTTCAGTGTCTTCCCTGCTTAAAAAATAAGGTCAACTGGGCTTGCTTTAAGGTAGAATTATGGCCATTTGGGCAGGAGTGTACCTGCCCTGCCCTAGATAGCTGAGGCTAGCCTGATCTCATCAGATCTCAGAAGAGAAACAGGGTTGACCCCGACTAGCCTTTGGATGAGCCTCCAAGGAATACCAGAGTCATGACCTGGAGGCAGGTAATGGCAAACCACCTCTGAATGTCTCTTGTCTTGAAATTCTTATGCAGTTGCCATAAGTCAGCTGTGACTGGATGGGAAAAAAAAAACGCTGTCATTGAATGTCACATGTAGCTAAGAAACCAGCTTGGATCGAAATCAGCAATAATTGTAGGGGGAGAAATATGAGAGAAGTACTATAATGGTAGCAGTGATAAATGTCCTGTCCCTGGAAGGTCTTCAGAATTTTTTCAGTATCTGTATCTTCTTCCATTTATGTATCCATTTGTTTTTTGTTTATCTAACTTGTTACTTCCAGTAGTCTTTAGATATTTTCTCATATAGTCTTCCGTTGGCTTTGTTTTGCATCAAGAGCTTTTCCTTGACAAAAGTTGCCTTTGATCACTCTGGTCATGTCCTCAGTATTTCAAGACACCTGGAAGTGATATTGTGGTGTCGCTTCATCCCATCCTTTGCCCTTTTTTGTGCACTGGACTATTAGAGTACATCTAGATCCATGAAATGGTCTTGTCAGACCAATGTATAACACATCTTATATTCACTATGCTAAGTATTATACAATGATGGGAATTTTTCTTTTTTAGATAATGATAAACTGATTACAACCTTGTGAAAGAGACAGAGTATGTAGATGTGTCTGCATAGTCATGTGAAAGCTGTTGTCCCCTGAACAGCATTTAGCCTGTTTCCTTTCAAACATTGTTTTATCCATTTGATGCAACACTGTCATGGATTTTGGTCTCAGCATGAGCAGCATCAGCCTCACTTTTTAGGAAAGCTTTCCATTCTAAGGCTCACTTCATACATCTGCCTGGGCCAAAGGTCCTGTTTTTGTGATGGGCTTAGTGGGCTTATCTGCTCCACCCCCAACTTGTCATTGACTAACATGCAACAAGGGAATACCGTGCAGGCACCTGTATCAGAGCCAGATGGCATCACTGCCCCCTCATGTGTTTGAGGAATAACTATATAATTAAGATTATTGCAACTATCAGCAACTTCTGCATGACTTGGGGGAGAATGGGCATGCTTCATTATGTGTACAATCTGGATTTGTGCCATGACTGCACCTGACACAATCCAGTTCCCTAAACTGGCCTGAGAGTCTATATTCCCTGGGCGACTGTTTATTGTGGATAGAATTTGGCCTCATTTCTTGAATATCACTTTGGTGCCTTTCATAACTTGGAAAATACTAGAAGATATGCAGATGAGAGCTACAAGAAGTTTCAGGGTTCAAGGATGTCCATACTTCCTAGTACTGAATTATTAATACCTAAATAGCAGAAGGCATCATATAGTGCTATGATGGGTCCCTTGCACGCTTCTCCACACCGAAGTAAATGTTTCTCTCCAAAAATAAAATGTTTGTTCCCTCAGTGACTGAGCAGCCCTAGTAACATAGTTTCTGTGTTATGGCTGTCCCACCCTGTCAGTGTCAGAAAAACACTGGAATTTCACTAAAACATTTTCAAAATGGTACTGAGATTATGTTAAAATCCAACAAAATCCAACAAAACAAAAGGATCTTATTTAACATAGAGGGAAAGGTTGGATGGAATGAGGAGATAAGCTTGTTTGCAAAAAAAATCAGTTGTATAGTTTGTAGTTCTTAATTTCAGGCTTTAGAGAAGTATATGAACTTTTCATACTTTGAGTTTTCTTTACACTGAGAGACTTTTGTTCCTGTTTTTACCTAAACATTTCTGACTTTTCTCTTGGTTTTTGAGTTCTTTTGAACTCCCCTGGTTTCCTTTGGAGGCTGGTAACCTCCTTTCCTTAGAGATACCAGTTTCTTAAATCTGTTGAGGTATTTGAAGCAAATTTCTTTCCATATCTGTCCAAGGAAAACTTCAATTTCCCCTTTTTAACTTCATCTCATCCTAGAAGATTTATCCCCTTTTTGTTGGCTTATTTGGGAATCTCACACCATTACCCAAAACACTATACCAGATATCTTTCCCAGTCCTCCAGACATTGTAGGAATGTTATCAGCCCATGCTGAATTCAGTCAAGACTGCTTTCCCTGACTAAATTCCTCTCAGAGTAGTTGTTAAACATTTAAGGCACAGATAGATCTTCTCTTAACATAGGCTTCTGTCAAAATCTCAATTAACTCTTTCCTCAGCAATACAGCTGCCATATAAAGTCTCTCATAGCTGTCACTGGCCAATCACATTTCTAGGCACAGTCTGTTATTCAAACTATCTGCCTCAGTGAAGAGTTTAACCCTTCACTTACTGGTTCTCTGTCACTTTTGCGCTTGGAGTCTGGTTTTTAAAGTGCTGACCATCACAGGTGATTATCCCTAACCTGTTTTATCTCATAATATTGAATTTAATAACACATTCAAGTTTTAACATGATAGAACATATAGCTGTACCATATATCAAACTGCTCTAATCTTAAGTTTCTTATTTTAACAAGCACCTCTTTGTGCATGCAGTGTTTTCAGGAGTGCATGGATGATACAGTGAAAAAATGGATGTTGGACCAGGCTTATCTAGATAATGATGGAGTATTTATAATGAATGTGGCCCTATGTATTTAGAGTTTTATAGGTCAAAAACATTGTGTTTCCAGTAGAGAATGGACACTCAGGTGAGCAACTATCAACAGCTACCCCTCTCAGGAATAAAGATAACATATTGTGCACCTTCTTCTTTCACAACAGTAAGAAGGCAATTTAGTTTAAGTATATATCCTTGAAATTATGGAGACATGAAAGCATTGCAGTGGTTTCCCACTGTGGAGCTGAATAGGCAGGGGAGGCCCAACACAACTTGCGGTTGATTCCTGCTGTTCTCCAGCCTTTCCCCCAAACTGGATATGTGCCAGGGAAAATCAGTCCTGATCCTTCAGCCATGTCTTGTTGCTTGGGTCGGGAAGTGAGTTTTGCAGTATCTAACCCCAATACAAATACATGTGGATCTCTTCACCCTTCGTAGTCCTGCCCTTCCTTTCTTCTAAAGCTGCCCCTCAGATACACTAGAATTGCTATAGGCTTAAAGGGGAAGTATAAAAGGAAATCTTTGACACTGCTGCGGGACATCTGCTCATAGACTAGTTGCTCTCCTCAGTATAATTCTGCAGAAAGTCTTTTTCCGAAAGCCTTTGATAGAGAATACAGAAATGGTACCAACACATAAGAGCGAGCAGAATCTAAAGAGACAACTACACAGCAGGACCTGTGTCAAGTCCATTGGGGTGGACCAGGTAATTGTTAAGCCAGTCTTATCTAAAACTCTGTGGGAATGGTGGTCAGTGAAACTGGGAGCCAGTTTCACTGACAGGTGTTTGAAAATAAAAATCTTGAAGCAGGTGAGCAAGAGAAGATCATCACAGCTTCCCAAGAACAAAAAAATATTGCTTTATGGTCAAAATCCCAAGGGGGGAGGGGTTCTTGTGTTCAAGCAAACCTTAGTGAAACATCCACCTGTATATAAAACCAGCTGTTAACTAAATGTTAAAGTTAACAGTGTGACTGGCTGCAGAGATTGAATCATCCTTAGATGTGTGCTTAGATCTTGGACTGCCTCTGTTAACTGACTAGTTTCTGTTCCTTGTAGGTAAGGAGGTTATTGAAGAAACAGATAGTGAAGATTATGTCATGCTCTCCGGATTCTCAGGATACAAGTGACCTCCCTGAAGGTGAATCTGCTGTTGCTGGCGACCAACAATCTGAAGATCATAAAGCTGGTTCAGAATGTGAACTGAAAGATTCTGACAACGGTGCTATACAAGAGATGAAGGGAGCACACCTTGATGAAATAGGGAAAGGTATCACCTGCGAAACTGCTGGACTGCAGTTGCCCCCACCATTTGTCCTGAAAAGAGATGATATCTCATCTGACTACAAGCTGCAATCAATAGAGCAGGATGCCGATGATGAAGCTGCAGATGACACAGATGACACCAGCTCCGTGACATCTTCTGCCAGCTCAACAGCCTCTTCTCAAAGTGGCAGTGGCACAGGTCGCAAGAAGAGTATCCCACTTTCCATCAAAAACCTCAAGCGGAAACATAAAAAAAAGAAAACCAAGGTTTCCCGGGAGTTTAAGCCAGGTGACAGGTACAGTCAAAGTTCACATGACTTATTCCTGCCACATCAGAATTTTAACTTTATGTCAGCTTTTTTTTTTTTTAATGTGTGGTTAAAATGTGTTACAGTGGTTTTTTGTCTTGGTGGCATCTCTGAAACATTTACCACATTGAGCCAAAAATGGAAGATGCAGTCGTTTCTGGATTACAGGTTGTTGAATTTTAAACTTCACAGTCTGGCAGTGGTGGCATGACAGAAAAACAGATTTTTGCAGATCTCTGTAGACTAAATAAAACAAATCAAATTAAAGTTGCCAGTCTCAGTGTCTCATATTATCTGGGTATGAATAATCCCAGATGTAAACTTCTAGTATAGTTTTATATATTCACAGTAATTCACAATATGAATTGTTCGTATGTTATTATGTAAACCACCCTGAGCCCCCGGGGAGGGCGGTATATAAATAAAATAAATAAATAAATATGTGTGGATATAAATCAACAAACAAATAAATAAATAAAACTTCTAGACTACAAAAATTAATAGTAGTTACTTATTGATTTTGAATGGACCTCAGTGATTCCTTAGAATTTAAATTAATTTAATGGGAATAGGTTTTCCAATTGTGGCCCTTAGAAATCTCAAGTGTTTTGGATTTGCAAAACTGGAATAGAAAATTGAAAGGGCTTGAATTTCACTTCACTTATAAGACTAGCCAAAGTTGGATCAGGCCACTGGCTGTCACACAGATCATTTCTGCACCGGAGGCTTTGCGCTGGGATGCAAGCTGGAGTTTGAGCCAGGACAAGTTGCCCCGCGTCTTCCTGATCCCACACAGGGGAACATTTGGCCTGGTGCACCTTGTCTACCCCAGAATTGTGCTCCTACATGGGAGCTGAAGAAGCGATGTTCCCATTGTAGAAATGGTCACAGTGTGACCAAAACCGAAGTGCCATCAGCAGGTCCACTGGTGGAGCCAGAACTCCAGAAGCCTTCCGACTGTTGCCCCACCCCAAGCACCAAGCATGCAAAGCATCACTGCCCCAGACAGTGATCCATCTATACACTGTGTACTTTAATTTAATGTGACTCAAAGAAGCACAAAGGAATATATATTTTTTTAAATGGCCACAGCTTTTTAAAAGCTTCTTAGTCCTTTTCCGAGATTCTATGATTGAAGTTGAGAAACTCCCCCCCCCCCCGACTGGCAGCTGCTTGCTATAAAGTAATGCAGAGCTTTCAAGGTGTCTCTCTTCATGTCCCACCTTCCTTGGCTGTTTTTTAAATTTTAAGTAGGGGCTTGCTAGAGCTCAAGACAGAGATCGCTTTTAATACTAGAGATCAGCTCAGATATGTCACAGTTACTGGGAACTGGCAGATTGTTCTTTTCCCCACCAAATAACTATGAACAGTCTTGCATGGACCTCAGAGATTCCTTAGAAAAATAGCTTCCAAGTTATTTTCCCTTAAGGAAACCGTAGCTTCTGTAGCAAATAAAAATGACTAATTAGAGTTTGTCATATCTTTTCCTGGGACTGCTTCAAGCTAAGGATAGGATAAAATAGGGGAGAGAAGTCCCTGTTGAAGATGTGCTGACTATCCTTGTTGTGTGATGAAGAGTCAAGCTGAAGACTCAAACAACAGAGCACTCTGCAAAATAAAGCAGGTGACTTGTGGTGTGGAAGTACCATCTCAGGAACAGAAGCCAGTTCAGGCAGGAGTAAACTTTAAAAAAAACCTCTCACTGGTTATGCTTCAGGAGCTGTAGACAATCTGGGAGATACACTATAAAGCAGAGCTCTGGGTCACCAGATGATTGGAAGACAGGCAAGCGATTACGAGTAGGTAGTCATGACTGTGTCAAAAACTTACTTAACAGGACATTCTGATTTTGAGGAAGCCAAGATGCAAATTGTCTTGATTTCAACAGAACTTAGCCTCAACAAAACTCAAGCATCACTTCGTTTTCTGCATATGGATGGCCCCTTGCAGCATGTATATTTGTGCTGTGTTACCTTAGTTTTTTCAGGTCTATAGATGTAAACTTACCTTCCTGCTACTATTAAAAAGACAAACTTGAAGGACTGCAGGTTTCCTGAAAACTCTGCTCACAAATCCGAACCCAGCTTACCTGCTGCCGTCGCAGTGACAGGCTGTGACCAGCTGATGGTTAGGGGAGTGGTCGTTGACTAGCATTCCCCTCAGTACCTTAGAGCAGTGGTCCCCAACGTTTTTATCACCGGGGACCGTTTGACAATTTTACTGAGGCCCGGGGGGGGGGGGGGTAGTCTTTTGCCGAGGGACATCACCGCTGTCTGAGCCCCTTCTCCACTTGCTTTCCCGCTGACTTCCCGCCGCCCGCTGGGAGGTGCTGCCAGCAGCAGTTGCACAGTGAGTGCCACGCTGAGGGGGAACCGGAGAGCACCAAAGGTGAGCCGGTGGCAAAGTGGCAGGGGCAGCCCCCGAGACAGCAGCCAGGAAGGAGGAGCCACGGCCCGGTACCAACTGATCCACGGACCTTGTAAAAGAAATTGAATTGATATTCATTGTATACATTATTACATACATATTGCCTTGGAAAGGTTCCCTGTTTTCTTCTGTTGATTGTTGATTGTGAACCTTTCTTTATGATGGTTAGGGAGTAGCAACAGGGGAGAGTTTCCCAACCACCACCTTCTCACCCAGTGACTCAGGGTGCCCTATGTAATGCAGTTCCAGGATGCCTGATGTCCTATAAACTATTTTACCAGAGATGCAGGGTTGCCTTGAACACTGCAGAATAGCATCTGTGTCTTCCAGAAGGAGGGTAGCTCCTTCCCACTAATTATCTGGCCGGCTGCTGCCTGCTTCTGCAGAAGACAAGCAAGGGGAAGAGAGTGTCCTCATTCAGATATGCCATCAGAACCAGGGAGAGTGTTTAGGGGGAAGTTAATGTATGCTGTCTTATTGAAGGTGAGCATTATAAGTAGCTGACGCTCATATTCTGAGTGAAGGAAATATTAGCATCAGTAATATTTCCTCATTCTGCTACCACTGCAAGAATGTCTGCATTCATTCATTCATTCATTCATTTATTTTGAGTTTCCAAAAATCGCTAAAATAAATATATTACAAGCTTGGGAGTGTGTCTGTATATGAACAGGATTATTTCAGGAATACGATACCCACACTCTCATATCCATAAATAATTTTAAGAACCAGCTTTGTCATAGAGTGCTTTGTGCTAGTTTTCCAGTGGTCTTAATATTCATATGTTCCATTGATCTGCTTTCTCCTTAAAAATGAGATTTGCTGTCAGACCATTTTTCTTTGGCCCCCATATTAAGGGGAAATTTTATTGCCACACAAGTGTGTTCTGCTTGCTATGAGAGGTTTCTTCAGTAATTTGCTGTATGTTTTGGATCACAGGGTTGCTGTAGAAGTAGTGACCACAATGACTTCAGCTGATGTGATGTGGCAGGATGGCACCGTGGAGAAAAATATTCGCTCCAATGAGCTGTTTCCCGTCCATCATTTGGACAACAATGAGTTTTGCCCTGGGGATTTTGTGGTGGATAAAAGAGGTATTTGATGAAATGCACTGTCATTGTATATATATGATCAAACCATCATAATTGTGTGCTGAGGATCAAGTATCATCTCTTTAAATTAGATTTTATTTTCATATCCTTTAAAATAATAGTCATCTTTTGGAAAGCATGACCTGATACTATATACCCACTTTTTATATGGAGAGTGGTCAGTGTCACAAAACAATTTTTAATATGGTGATAGCAAAATGTTCATTGTTCTCTTGTGCAGTCCACATAGGTACCGCGCACGTGTGGAGACCAGCCCCTGGAAGACTTTCTAGCTAGGCTAGTAACTGAGCAGGAGCAGCATCTCCCAACTGGAGATTTTGGGGGCCATTTTCCCGCTTGGCAGTCACATGCTCAAGGAAGAGGCTCCTCATTGTCCCTCAGTTCTCTCTTTGCTGTCACTGGAGTTAAACACTTCTTATTTAGCTTCTAATTTTTTCCTCTCAAAAAAAAGGGGGAGGGTTGTTGCCAAATTGGTCACAGACGGCTCTCATTGCATATTGGTGACTCCCCTCTGGGTGAGGCAGATTTGATTCCAGGTCCTCTTACAGAGGTCATAAGGCAGGTTTATCCATCTCCCTCATATACCAGAACTACAGAATATAAAGGATATCCCCAGGATAACGTATGGAGATCCTACACCTAACTTTGGTTTCTGAAACCAGAGATCAGTCCTTTTCTGACTTTGTAATTAATATTCTTATCCCTCAACTAGGTTTCCTAAACATTTAACTGGAAACATTGCCTTTGTTGCTTGGGAAATAGGCAGGTGTCACCTATCATTATCTCTACTGGCACAGAAAGACTCTAGGCTATCCAATTCATCTGTTAAGGTCCATTTCTGCTTTCAGTGGCCCTGTGGAGGGAAAATCCTTCTTTTTTTCCACACAAGGCTTTGAAAAGATTCCTCAACAATTTGCATCCATTCTGGGCTCCCATTGTGCCACAGTGATTGCTGTCATAAGATTTGACCCACCTAATGCAACCTCCCTTTGAACCGTTGGTCACTTGCTCTCTGAAGCATCTCTCTTTCAAAGTTTCCTACCTCGCAGCCATTGCATCTGAAAGGAGAGTAGGAAAAACTACAGTACTGGGAGCTGAGTACCCATTTATAAAGCTTCAAGACCACAGGGTAGCGTTAAGACTCAGCATTCATTTTTTTGCATAAGGTTGTTTCCAGATTTCACCTTAGTCAGGATATTTCACTTTTTTCCCCACACCTATTGTCTGAAGCAGAAAAGGGGCTATACACTTTAGATGTGAAATGTACCTTGCTGTTTTATTTTAAAAGAGCAAGTGAATTCAGGAAGACTGCACAAATATTTGTCTGTTTCACCAGACCTTCTAAGGGAAAGGCCACATCAGCCCAAACAAAATCTTGGTAGATTATCTCTACGGGCAAAGAGTTTACAGTCAGGCATCCGGCCAGTATCCATCACACATACAAGCGCACTCAATAAGGTCTCAATCAGCGCCTGCTGCTTTTTCAGCAAGACATTACATTGACTGAGGAGTGCAAGGCAGTCACCTGGTCATCTACAGGTACTTTCATTAAGCACTAATCTGTAGTCATAACTACAGGATGAGGGATGACAGTGGGACAGCAGTCTTGCATTCCATTTTCCAGTGAATCACTCACCTCACCACCTGGTAAGTCAGCTTCCTTGTCTCACATGGAACTGTACAGGACAACAATGATAAAAACAGTGTTGCAGTTACCTGTAACTGTTCATCAAGTTGTCACCATGCAGGCCACATCATTCCCTCTTAACCATCTGTGAGCTATTTCTGTTGTAAAATGTTTATATCTGGCTCATAGTGATGAGGAGGAGGAGACCCTCCTTGGACCACGTGACCGGTTGGTGGAAAAACCATCTCCAGCATCTCCAGCTGGGAGGGGCTCCTCCTGGCCTGTGACTAAGCTAGCTAGAAAACCTGGCGGCTGGTCTTCATGCCTGTGTAGTACCCTTATGTGTCTGCATAGTGGCAACAATGAACAAGTTACAGGTAAGTGTAACACTTTTATTTTTTATTTGTTTATGTTTCAGTTCATATTCTGCCCCTCCCACACAGTGTTTTATAGCAGATTACAACAATAAAACCAACAAAATCCGCTAAATATATATATACCCCTGTATCCCTCCCACCTGCCCCAGCTCAACAGACCTTTTCAGTAACCGGTGCTCCAGGGGGAACAGGGGAGGCCGATGGATTAGCTAGCCAGCACGGGGGTCAGATCTTCCTATCCTCAGCCTCAACCAAACACCTGGCAAAAGAACGCTGTCTTAAACGCACTGCGGAACTGGGACAGTTCCATCAGGGCCCTTAGCTCTCCCAGGCGCTCATTCCACCAGGTAAGGGGCCAGGACCAAGAAGGCCCTGGCCCTGGTTTGAGGCCAGGCAAACCTCCCTCGGGCCAGGGACCTCCAAAGATTCAAACCCAAAGAATGCAGTGCCCTGTGGGAGGCATAAGGAGATAGGCGGTCCCGCAGGTATGAGGGGCCCAGACCGCGAATGGCCTTAAAGGTTAACAACAGAACCTTGAAGCTGATCCAGGCCGCCCATGCACCTGCCTCAGCACAGGCTGAATATAGATCCTCCGAGATGTTTCCGTGAGGACCCTAGAAGCTGCATTTTGCACCAGCTGCAATTTCTGGGACAGGGACCTGGGTAGGCCTGCGCAGATTTTGATATTTAAATTAAAGTAGTTTGCTTTCCCGTATGTACATATGTAACAGTATAAATATTAGATGTTAGCAACTTTTTGTTCTGTTGCTTTCTTGAGAAATAAGATCCTATTTAGTATCCTGTTGTAGGTGGCAGACAGTGTTTCTTCATGTGTTTACATGTATGTATGTCTACCTGTCAAACATTCTGATGTAAGGAAGCAAGGCTTTAAATATTCTCCTGGTCTTCAGTCAGGAAAAGTTGTCTGATCTGATTCAGTTGACCTCCTGGCACTTTGCAGATTGTGGGTTACTTGCTCTTCTTGTAAAAGAGAATCAAGGGAAAACTGCCATTTGGAGAAAAGGCCATAAAAATCTTCATCCTGATGGCTTTCCAACGCAGCATTTTAACTTTAAGTACAGCATTCAGAAGGCATGACTGCATGATGGGCCTGCAGCAGCTTTCCCCAGTCTCCACCTTGTGGCGCACACCCTATCCCAACCAATTCCCAGAGGGATTTCTTACTATATTCTGATATTTCCTTTGTCACCAGCTGGTCAATTGGTGCATTAGCAATGGAGAGGGTCAGGATTCCTAGGCTCTTTCCAGTGCCGACATCCCCTGCTCTTCCTCTGACTAGCTTTCACAGGGATTGTTTATGGCACTTGCACACTGAGGGATCTAACAATCTATTGGCCAACTGCCTCCCTTCTCTTGGTGCTCTTTTTGTTTCCAGTGAGGCTTGTTGTGCTTCAGAGAACAAACTTCCAGTTTTTATAATAAGGAATTTTATTTAAAAGACAATGTCTACACGCATACACTGCACATCAAAGGATCAAGCAAGGTTACAAAACAAAGGTGCATATATATACTCTGTCCCTTCTCTAACATACTGTAACTTATTTTAGAGTAGACTTTTTACCATTCACTTTCGATTGTTATATCAGTCAGCCACTACTTTGAGCCTGAGTCCTTGCTGCCAGCCTTTTCTTTAGCCCAGTGTGGTAATGCCCCCCAACAAGATAGAGCCCAGGTCATTTCCAGATGAAATCACCAGGGAATTTATTACCACCATCTCCTTCATTTGTTTTTTATTTGATTTATATATCCCACTCCTCATTTGTGTGTCCTCTGGGACAGCTAACAGCATTTTAAAATTACCATATAATAACTACTGTAATTAATAAAACAATCCATTAAAATTATAGGCAGCAAGCAATAATATCCAGCAGCTAATAAAAATTCTCCATCCTCCTTGGTCCCATAGGTGGGAACACCAGTTGCCTGGAAGCAGTTTATGATATTGCCATGAAGAACTGGGGGAAGGGGTGTATATATAGAGGAAGGCCCATCAGTCTACTATAATATAGCATGTAGCAGGTGCACTAGCCTCAACCAAAGGCTTGGCAGAAAAGCTCAGTTTTACAGGCTCTGCAGAACTGCTGGAGTTTGGGCAGGGCCCTGATCTCTGGTGGCCAGTAGATAGGAGGCCCACTCAGGGATATTATCAACCTCTTCCTGTTTACCAAGGAGTTCTCTGAGGCACTGAAGATCACAGTGGTTCATCCCTTGCTAAAGAAACCATCGATGGATCTGTGGGACCCGGCCAGCTACTGGCTGGTTTCTCATCTCATGTTTCTGGGTAAGGTAGTTGAAAGGGCCGCTGCGGACCAGCTCCTGGCATTCTTGGAGAAAACTTTGGCACTCGACCCATATCCATCTGGCTTTCATCCTGGCCATGAGATGGAGATGGTGCTGGTAGCCCTGATGGATTACCTCCAGCGCCAGCTTGATAGAGGTGGCTCAGCCATTCTTGTGATGCTAGTAGACCTGTCAGTCATGTTTGACGTGATTGACTACAAGCTCTTGGCCCACCACCCCACCGGGACGGGGATACATGGGATAGCCCTTCAGTAGCTGCTTTCCTTCCTGCAGAACCGGAAACAGGGTTGCAGTAGAGGAAGAGTTGTCATGCCCCTTTCAGCTCCCTTGTGGAGTCCCACTGGGGGTGGTCCTCTCCCACACACTTTTTAACATCTTTATGTGCCCTCTGGCTCAGCTGGTCCAGAGTTTTGGGCTGGGTTGTCATCTGTATGCCAGAACACCTGGCCATGGTGATCCATGTGACGGTCACCTCCAAAATGGACTTCTGCAAGTCACTCTACTCAGGCCTTCCCTTGTCCTTGACCCAGAAATTGCTGTTAGTGCAAAATGCAGCTGCTAGGGTTCTCACAGGAACAACTTGGAGGGCCCATATCCAACTTGTACTGAGGCAGCTACATTGGTTGTTAGTTTTGGCCCAGATCAAGTTCAAGGTCTTGGTTCCTGCCTTCAAGGCCCTTTGCTTTCTGGGCCACATATCTGAGGGACTGCCTATCGCCTTATGCCCCCCCACAGAGCCTTGCACTCTGCAGGTATTAATCTGTTGGTGGTGCCCAGCCCTCAGGAGGTTCACCTGGCCTTGACCTGGGCCAGGGCCTTTCCAGTCCTGGCCCCAACCTGGTGGAATGAGCTCCCAGAAGAACTTAAGGCACAGAGGGGAAGCTATTGGATTTGGGGGTGGGAGTTGGGATTTTGCCGCCAGGTTGTTATTAATCTTCTTAATTTTTAAGCTTATATTGTGGGGTTTTATTGTTTGTAACCTGCTATGAGATGGCTTTGCTGATAGTGGCAGGCAATAAATCTAATTATAATCTCACCAGGGAGCTCATTCCACCAAGCCAGTGCCAGGGCAGAAAAGACCCTGGCCCTAATTGAGACCAGATGCACCTCTTTGGGCCAGGGACCACCAGCCTGTTAGCATTGGCCAAGCATAATGCTCATCAGGGTACTTATTCACATAGGCGGTCCCTTAGATACACTGGACTCAGACTGCAAATGCTTAAAGGTTAATACCGACACCTTAAATCTGATATAGAATTCAACTGAAAGTTGTGAGTCCATTCTTCTTTAACTGAGAAGAGATATACTCTGTCATTTGGCATCTCTGGGTCTTCATTACCTGATAACTATCATGTTTATGTCAAGGAGTGAGATGATTTTTGATTGTTCTTTGCTAACTAGAAGCATTTCCTGTCCTTGTTCCAACAGACAAACTTATTAAAATGAATTTGGAGAGTTGTAGTCCCAAAACTCTCAGTAGTGTAATATAGCCCAAAGTGGAATGCATTTCTCCACAGTTCCCTTGGTCTGTTCCTGTCCTGCTCACCAGGTTGAAAGCACATCCCAGGCCACAGCATGCCTCTCACCAAGGATTCTAGGGTTTCAGCCCAAAAGTTAAAATCTGGAGTTCAGTCTAGAATCACAGACCAAAAGTAGTCCAAGGTCAGGTAGCAAGGTTCCAATCGCTTAAGCAAGGCAAATTATTAGAAGGATTGTTAGCAGGGTTGCAAACAAGATCCCACACTGGTTGCTGCCTTGTAGAGAGGGTTCCCATATACTGTTATTGCTATCCTCTGTGGTTACTGTTATTAACATTGTATTTCTGTTTGACACAAAAATTGAATTCGATGTATTTACGTTCTATGTGAACCACCATAAGTCCCAGGGGAGGGCAGTATACAAATGTAATAAATAATATGTGTTGCTCTCACAAGCTTGTCAGCTTTCCTATTCATGAGAAGTACTGGAGCCCACATCCTGTGGTGACTATCTATTTTAGTATTTCTTTAGCGGAGAGAAGGCCTCGTGCCACCACTCCAGTGCCTGGTCCATGCCTTGGCCCTCTCTCATCACTTTCTCTGCTCCTGGGATGCTTCAGGTGACTCTAGTAGGTCTAGCCATGGGCAAGTCCATGCTGGACCTTCCAGGCCTGATAGCCCTACTGGGTAAGTGGGCAATGCCAGTGTTGGCACAGGATACCTTAGAGGAGGCATCGGAAAGTCCGTCTCACTGGGATGGTCTGCCAAGATGGAGCTTGGTGGCAGGATGTCCTGCAAGAGCTTCTTCCATGGTAACCCAGGTTGATGGATGACAGGACCTCCTTTGGTAAAGCAGGGAAAGCTGAAGAAAGCTAGTTCTAAGGAGGAAATTATCCAATACCCGATAATGGCCAAATAAGTTCCCAGAGTGTTGATGCTACTGTGTGCAAGCTTTCTGTCACTGAACTATATTTCCTTCAATCCCATATAGCACATAGTTCTCTGGATCCTGGTATGTATGGAGTGGTGCAGTCAGGAGACCATATTGGCCGCACCTGCATGGTGAAATGGTTCAAACTGAAGCCCAGTGGGGATGATGTGGAGGTAAGCAGTAAAAGTCATACACACCCTGATCCCCTGTCCCCCAGTATGAGGTTGCAGCACAATGGATGTTTCTAGGGAATCTTCTGATCCCTCTAATTACAGTGTTAGTTGAAGTGGATGAGATAGAAGGCAATAGATACTCTTCTCTTCATGTTCAGTGTAAGTCTCCTTATGTGCTTTTGTTTTGCCATTTCATGTGGTATTTCATTCAGTGTTGGCAGTTTGAACCATGTGGCAGCATGGCCTAACTGTAATGCTGTTTTCAGTCCATTTCTTAGAGATTTCTGCCATGTAATCTGCCCATTTAATTGTAAGAACGGAATGAAAACATTGTATCTTGCTGTTAGTGAAATGTTGCAATTTTTCCCCAGTACTTTTGACTGAATCTTGTTATATCCTGCTTTATCCTTGTGTGTATAGAGGGGAGTACAACATAGCCCTCTGTCCCCATCCCAAGCAGCCCTTTCCTCCAGGGGAACTGACTTCTGCGGTCTGGAGAGGAGCTTTCATTCTGTGGGTTCTCCAGGCCCCACCTGGAGGATGGCACCCCTGATCAGTGGTGGGGATGCTAGCCTCCAGCTTGGACCTGGAGATCCCACTTCTGGGGTTTCTCAAAGCCTGACAAATATTTCAGGGGTTTCTCAGTGGTAAAAAAGTTGAGAAAAGCCGACATAGAGGCAATTAATGAGAAACCCTCTGCAGGTTCTTTGCCAACCAATGTTTTCATGTTTGATTGTAACATATAACTGTTTTTTATTTACTTGAATACTGAACTGAATTGAAGAATGTACTGACTGAAAGGTGTTCAGTTCTTTAAGCACATTTTGCTATTAATTAAATATTTTCATTAATGGAAGAAACTGAAAAGTTTATGAATTATTTGATGTCTATTGTTATTAGCAATTACTGCCACCCAGCATTTCTCTTTTTCCCACCTGGAACCTGGCATCTCTGCACCTCAATGGGATGCAAAGCCAGAGCTTTTCTTCAGGGGGACTGATCTCTGTTGCCTGGAAATGACCTGCAATTCCAGCATATCCCCATGTCCCAACCTCTCCCATCCTGCAACCTCTCTGCCCCAGAGTTTCCCCCTCCCAAGCAAGCCCTTTCATCTCCAGGGGACTTGGGATGAGTTGTCATTGTACAGTCCCCCCTCCAAAACAGCCATTTTCCCCTAGGGAGCCGATCTCTATGGTCCAATTCCAGACCACAGCTGGAGGTTGGTGACTCCTGAGTCAGGAAGGTTCCTGACTCAGGAGTCAGGGGCCTCCAAGGATGGGCAGGAGCAGGGCCTCCAAGGATGGGCAGGAGCTTTTGCCATGTAGCCAGCGCCCTGGAAGGCCACAGTGCAGGTGTGCATCCTAGTGCCCATTGTATTCCTGGGTACAATGGGCTTTGTCTCTATCTCTAGTAGTAGATAATTTGCTACTTTGTCATTTTCTGATCCTGTTTTGAACTATATAACATGCTGCCCTGGAAGGATTTGCGACCATAAAACTCTTGCTTTCAAATAACCTTAACCTTCTCACGAAATTAGGAAAAATGGAACAATTGACATAAATGCAGTGCAGAAGCTTAAAAGTGGATACAAATATCCAGGCTTTCATATGGTAGAGCCACTTCATGTAATTCCACCAATGCTCCAAGGGGTTATTCAGTTCCTCTCCATATGGCAAGAGTGCCAACTATCTCCAGGGAGAGAGACTTTGTAGAGGTGCTTGTGAACATAGTTGCCCATACAAACACACACAAGTATTCCTATTATATAGTAGTGTGAGTTCCTATCCATTTTTAATGTACTGTGAGGTCTTCTAGGAAGGTTCTAATGTTATAGGCCTGTGTGATCTTATCTCAAATGTTGCACCATAGCAGCAATACCTACAGGAAATGACAGGATGCTTCTTTAAAAAAAATATGCACAAACATAGGGTGTTGACTTTGAGTCATTGGGTGTTGACTTCTTATAATTTAAAAGCAATGAAGAACTGAAAAAAGCATGCATGGAAAGGTACTGAGCTATTATCGGTCTTTATTTTTGCCAGCTTGTTGGGGAGGAGGACGATGTCAGCGTGTATGATATTGCTGATCACCCAGACTTCCGCTTCCGCACTACTGATTTTGTGATCCGCATTGGCAATGCTGAGGATAATGCTTCAGTCAATGAAAATGAGGCAAGTCATGAATGTGCTCTAGGCCTGAGACTGCAACATGGTGACTGGGGAGCAGGGAGGGACAAGATGCATGGTTGTAGCCTTATTTTCCAGATCTTTGGATTTCTGTTCTCTTTTATTTTATTTATTATATTTATATACCACCCTCCCCGGAGGCTCTTGTGTTGGCATGATGAAAAGTATAAAACTTCTTGATCAGTTTCTAGTAGTGGACCTTTAAAACTGTCTGGCTTGATACCAGCTGACCTTGAGGAATACCTTGTCCCGTATGAAATGCCCTGTCTATTCTTTGGCTGCCCTGCCCAGAGTGCTTGAACATCTAAAGTTGGATGGGTGGCAATCTGAAAAGGAGATGTTCGTTTTCGTTGGTCTGTGCAGTCCATAGTCCTCAGAAGGCAGGCTTGGTTGCAATCAACTTGTCCCACAGGAGACGTATGCTTGTGTGGAGAACTTAGTTTAGTACCTTCCCCCCCCCCTGCGAGGCGCTCGCTGTGCCGAGAGAGACCTGTGCCTCCATAGAGAGGGAGGCATCTAGGATCACACCCAGATTTCTGGCAGAGTAAGCCACTGTCCTGGTGGCCCATCCAGGTTGAGGAGTTGTGCTTCCTCACTTGAACTCTTCCTGGACAGCAATAGGACCTCCACCTTTGAAGGGGTGAGCTTCAAATGAATCTGCTTGAGCCATCCTGTCACTGCTTCCAGGCATCTGGATAAAGATTCTGGGAGTGAATCCAGGTGACCATCCATCAAGAAGAAGAGCTAGGTGTTGTCAGCATATTGATGGCACCCATGCCTGAAGCTCCAGACCAGTTGGGCAAGAGAGTGCATGAAGATGTTAAATAAAATTGGGGAGAGGAGTTCGCAGCAGGTTGATTGTTTCCACAAGTGAATTCTCAGCAGTTCGATTGTCTCTCTCCAGTTGCTACCCTCTGTCTGTGACCCCGGACAAAAGAGATCAGCCATTTGAGGGTTGTCCCTCGTATCCCAGCATCAGCAAGGCACCGTGCTAGGAACTCATGATCTATTAGGTCAAACGCTGGTGTAAGGTCAAGTAATACAAGCAGCACTGACCTGCCTCAGTCCAGCTGGCCAGCATTGTTTCCACCCCATGGCCAGGGCAGAAACCTGTCTGGGACAGATCTAGGACTGAAGATTAATTAGAAAAATGGCTATATCCTATTTTGGACCTGAGGGGGCTCAATTTCTTCCTCAAGGTTCATAAATTCAAAATGGTCTTGAATTCTGTGACATTGCTCAACTGAGGAGATTTGTTCACTGTCTTGGACCTCCAAGATGCATATTTTCACATTTCCATTCATGCTGACCATAGAAAATATTTACCCATTAATTTCTTAATAGTGATGGCTCTTTGAAAGGTATTCAATAGAAATTGCCTGACTGTGTTTGAAAAATAACACCTTATCTTCTGGCAAGAATATTCAGTCAGTCAGTCAGTAACCTCTTATGGGCATAAAATGTATAAGACATATAAAAATAGGGTTTAAAATTTCAACAAAATAATAAAATGGGGTTACATAACCAAACAGATCTTAAAATGATTAAATAAACTATAAAAGATAAAATACAAGGTAGGCAGCATATTATAAAAGCATCTTAGTTAAAACTCTGGCAACTAAAATGGTTATCTCTGGGTCTTTGTCAGAGAGCAGAAATTGCAAGGTCATAGATTTACTTACAGAAGGCTTGTTTCCCAGCAAAGCAACAAAGCTGTCATCCCGACACTGCTCATATAAGGGGCAATCTAACAAAATGTGTGAGACAGAGTCAGGGCAACCAGAACCACACGGACAGAGTCTCACATGGTATGGGATATGGTGGAATCTTCCCTCTAAGACCTTTGAGGGGAAAGCATTCATTCGTGCCAGGAGAAAAGCTCTTCTCAGGGGTGGGACATCAAGGAGATGCAAATATGTAGGCATAATATTTCTCTGCATAGTGATGCCAAAGAATGCTGGTGAGCAGACTCGAGGCTGGGTAGGTATGAGTTCCTGCTGCTCATGATCTAATATTCTCTGTTTAATAATCCGGAAGATACATTTTTCTTCCAGAGATAGTAGGGAGTTCAGATCGATGCCAATGGAGACTAATTTTTGTTCAATAGCCTGGAACCATTGAAATTTAAGAGGGTCACTTTTTAGACAAGTTAAAAGGCTGCCAGTTTCTGTTCTAAAAAACAGTCTGACTCAGAATTTAAAAGTAGCTATCCAGGCCCTTGTCTCTACCCTAATTTGGCCAAATTCTGCGCAAATGGCATGGTAGGAGACACAGTTGGGAACCCCTGCAATTTGCCTATAGAAAGCAGATTGAACACCCTCAATAGATTTATTAAAGGCAGGAACCCATAAGGGGCATCCAAACAGGAGCTGGGACATTACTTTGGCATTAAAAATTTTAATTGCTGCAGGGATAAATTGGTTACCTTTCGCAGAGAAAAAGAACTGTTTTATCAAGGAAGATGAGGATTTGGCCAGATTTATAGCTCGTTGGCAGTGGGAGCTCCATTTCTGGTTATACTGGAAGGTAACACCTAGATACTTAAATGTTTTGATTTGTTCTATTGAAGTGCCTCCAATAGACCAAGTCATTGCATGCCAGCTCTTAGAGAAAACCAAAACTTTTGTTTTACCATAGTTAATTACTAACTTATTATCTTGGCAATATTGGTAAAAGGTGGATAAGTATCGTTGTAAGCCAACCCTTGTGTATGAGAGTATTGTAGTATCGTCGGCATACAACAACAAAGGAATATGCTGGGAACCAAGTTTTGGGGGATGACCATTAATAGGTTCCAGTTTTAACGCTAAATCATTAATGAATAAATTAAACAACAAGGGGGCCAGAATACAGCCTTGCTTAACTCCAATGGTCATTGAGATCTTAGAGGTTAAGTCTCCCTTTGAAGAGTACCGGACTTGGCAGGAGGTGGACACATAAAGTTTTTGGAACAACAAAAACCAATCTAATCTAGGAATTAGTTTCAATTTTTCCAATTAATCTGTAAACCAAGCTTTTGTCAAACTTGCAAGGCAAATAACAATGTATCTGGAGGTCTAGAGCAAAAGGGGCAGTGAATAACCAATCATCTAAGTAGAGGAAGATGGAGCATCCCTGAGATTTCAGATGAGCAACTACTACAGCCATATTAACTCACTAATTAACTCTGGTAAAATATTGTGCACTCCATGTGCAGCCGTGAGCACTGGAAGCATGGGCAAATTCTAAATGGTAACCATACTTAATAATGGATAAGATGCAGGAATCAGAGGTACCACTGTGCCACTCTGACAAGAAATTGGACAAACCATGGAGAGGGGTGAGGTGAACCTGCAGTTAT